>NC_056732.1:647527516-647785016 GCF_019279795.1 Protopterus annectens
ATTTCATTAACATCTTTATCTTGTGTAGAAAAAAGTCTCACAATTATGGATCTTGGCTTGTTCCTGATTGAAGAAGACATATTTCCAGGAGCTGCTAGTGATCTATGCGCACGTTCTATACCATATGAAAAAGCTTCAGGTAATTTCACTACATTTGATATCCAGGTGGTAAGAAAGTTTATCATATTGTCCTCTTCAGATTTTTCTGGTAGACCATATATTAGAATATTATTTCTTCAAGTTCGATTTTCCATATCATCAAGCTTTTCTAGCAAATATGTGTTCTGTTGTAGTAAGAATTCAGTTTGTTGTTCTTCTATTTGGACTCTAGTGTCAATGTCATTTAGTGACTGTTCAATAAGTGATATTTGTACTTTCTGCTGAGTAAACATTTCCTGAAGCTGTTCTAGTTGTTGTGAGCACTTTTCTTGAAAAGTATCCATTTTATTGGCAACCTTGTCAATTTTAATTGTGAGTTCCTGTATACTTGTTATAAGAGATTGTAGATGTTTTCTGAGAGAAGACTCTTGGGCTGAATTCTTAAGATGACTCATGTTGTACAGCTGATATTGGTGATGATTTTCCAGTAATTAATTTGACAGGAATTGTTCAAGTTCTGGCAATGAAAGTTTTCTTGTAGATGCTCAATGTTGTTAAAATAAGTTAGTAGTAGATATTCCTTCAGATTAAATATTATTTTGCAAAATTCCTGTCAGGAATAGTATTGAGGTAAGAGAGCTGACATGAAGTGCAGCTATCAGTTCAGCATCTTAGCCACACCCCTGTCTTGTATACTCTTGACAATGAAAACCCATCATTATTACATAATGTATTAAATTTCACAGAAAAGAGATAAAATTGTAGGTCTAGATTTGGATTTCACTATTTGACATACTTTGAATTCATTTACTATCTATTCTCTGAATGTTTGTATGTTTAGCTAGTTGTTTTGGTTTATGTTATATCTTGCTATATGGGAAGTGGCCTCATATATATATATATAATTGGTATCAAGAAATTGATGCCAAAATACTAACCCATTTCCTTTCATTTCATTTTTTTTCATGTTAAAAGAGCCCAAATATTTGTCTGTAAATGCTATAGGAAACATTAAAAACATAAGGTTTCTCATCTTATAATCCATGTTCATTAGTTGTTTAAAATTCTTTACTATGTAGTTAACAACGGGACAGATTTTTGCTTTTTATTTTTTATTATGTTGTTTTTCATGACTAGATACGTTTTTCTACTTCTGTTAATATATCATTGTTTATTGTTTCCCCACTATTAGATACTAAAATTGTTTAGTGTAAGTTTTTCCAATTAGATGTATACTTATGATTTAGCCATTGACTTATGATATTGAGGATGGTTGATTCTGCATATAGTTCTAAGTGTGGAAAAGCTATTCCACCCTCTTCCCAATTTCTATAATTAAATGTGTGACTAATTCAAGGCTTTTGTGGAAACAATAGGAATTTAACTAATAGGGAGTTGAGTTGCTTCATTAATTTTTTGCAAGAAGATGCTATAATAGTTTGAAAAATATACAGAATTTTAGGTAATGTAATCATTTTAACAAAGGATAAACTTTCTTCCAGTGTAAAGAACATTTTATTCCATTTATTCAGGTGTTCCTTGACAGTATTTATTAGAGTTGTATAATTTATTTGTATAGTATCCTTCCAATTTGATTTTATATATACTCCTAAATACTTAAACATAATATTCACCCAATTAAAGTTTTGATATTTTTCCAGGATGGGGTTTATTTTTTTATTCAGCAAAATGGTTTCAGTTTTGTTATGAATAAAACTTAAGCCTGAAATCTTTTCAAAATTATGCAATGATCATATAATGTGTTCTATTGAAGAATCTATATTTCCAATTGTTAGCAAGATATCTTTAGCAAAAAGCTGTATTTTGAAACGATGGTGTGGGTTAATTGAAAAGCTACTTATATTGTTATTAGATCTTATATAATTAACTAATGGTTCCACTGATAGGGCAAATAATAAAGAAGAAGAAGTTCACATCATTAAAAGTGGATGAAAGCGCTAGCTCATTGTGCCTCAGTGTGTCTATTGGTTGGATCCTGTTTTTTTCATTTTCAAAGTTACTAGTTTGTGCTTTCCAGCTTGGCAAATAATAAAGGTGACAAAGGACAGCCTTGTTTGGTGTCTTTCAGTATTTTAAGCGGCCCTGATAAAAAAGACTCCAATTTTGATATACAATATGGCAGTAGTATATAATTTAACAGCTTTATAAAATCAGGGGAAAAATATACATTTCTAATACTTTAAATAAATATGTCCAATTTATAGAATCAAAAGCTTTATCTAGATCTAAGCTGATAATTGATAGTTTCTTTTTTTTCTTATTTGCATAGTCTATTATGGGCAGAGGTCTAATTACATTATCATCTGCTATTATTTTTGGCATGAAGTGGTTTAGTCTGTTTGTTAAAGTCGATATAAATATCTTATAGTCCACATTCAGAATAGGGTGATAAGAAGTCAATAGTTTAGGGTCTTTGTCATGCTTTAGGATAGGTGATATCATGGCATATTTCCATGAAGTTTTGGGCAGGATTGAATAATCTACTTCATCTTGCACAAACTTCTACCCCCATACCAGCTGCTACTATTGATAAACACCCTGAGGATGTTTCAGATTGTTTTAACTGATTCTTTACTGAGGCAATTCAAGCCCTAGCAAGCTAACTACCTTCTAGCTCCCCTGGTCCTGAAAGTACCACCTCTAGAAACCTAGCCTTATTCAGCGTCCAGCCAGTGGCCACATCACTTATCCGTACCTTGATCAAAAAATTAAAACCCACCACATTTTCTGCGGATCTACTCCCCGCTGAGTACCTTCAAAAATCAGTTGATGCTATTGCCTACCCAGTATCAATACTAATTAATCAAACCACAACATAAGCTAGAATTCCCACCATCTGGAAAATATCCTATGTAATCCCACTTTATAAAGGAGGCTGCTCTACTGAATTCTCCAGTTATAGACCAATAACCATACTTTCTCCACTTGCAAAGATTATGGAAAAATGTATTCACAGACAACTCATGCACCACCTAATCCAGAATCACCTCATGGCAGATACCCAACACAGCTTCCGTCCACACAAGAGCACTACTTCAGCCCTATTAGCTTTCACGACCACCATAAACCATAATCGCAAAAACAATCACATATCCTCTGCCCTCTTCATGGATCTTTCCAAGGCATTCAACATGGTTGATCACCAACTTCTAATACACACCCTGCAAACATTCTGTCTGGATACTAAGGCTCTTCAATGGCTTATATCCTACCTGAATGAGAGACAGAAGGCTGTTCTTTGGCAGAACAAACTCTCTAACCTACTACCCAACACCCTTGGAGTACCACAAGGCTCTATACTAAGGCCCCTGCTCTTTTCCATCTTCATTAACAACCTGTATACTGTCATTCCAAAAGTCAGCTGTATCCAATACACTGATGACTCCACCCTGATCTGCTCCGTCAAATCTCCAACAGACTTATGGTCTGCTACCCAGTCCACCTTTAACACTATAGAAAACTGGCTTTCTGAACGTCGTTTGATACAAAATCCCAAAAAACTAAAATGCTGTTATTCTCACCAGCACAAAGATCTCCTGCTTTTACCTTTACCATAAATGCAAATAATGGCACATTAATCTCCCCTGACCCCTCTACAAAACTACTAGGTGTCATTATAGATAACAATCTAAAATTCGACCTACATGTAAACCAATCGATCAAAACCATCAATAAAAAACTAGGGTCACTTTACAGAATAAAAGCCTTCCTAACCCTTCCAGCTAAAATTGCCATAGCTCGCTCTCACCTCTCAACACTTCTGTATGCATCCCCTATACTCTCTAATATAAACAAGACTGTACTTAAACTCTCAACCTGCTACAACCACATCACCAGGTTTGCCACTGGGCTGCCTTTTAGGACACATCATTGCATCAGTCTTAACCAGCTTGGGTGTCTTGAACTACCCAGTCTAATTCAGTATAACCAACTGATCATGGCTTATACAGTTTTTTATAATCAGGATAATACTCCTGCACTTAAAAATCTTACCACCCCCTATCACAATCTGCGACTGCTTAGCTCCTCTAACAGACTACTAATTCAGACAAGCAAAATTAACAATGCAGCTGGTGACTCTCTCTTTGCAAACTCTGTAGGCAGATCCTGGAACTCACTTCCAGCTGACATTACTTTACTCTCCACCCTAGGTCAATTTAAAACTAGACTCAAACAACATCTGGCACTAAACTGGCTATGTCATTGTATCAAGCCTGGCTAACTCTCTTATAGATTATGTAAAATCTATCAAATCAGCTACTGTTTAATTTACCCCTGGCTTTCACTAGGGTTTAACTCTAACCTGTGGAACATGTTTATTATTGTTTGCTTATGTACTCTTTGTCAAAATTATAATTGTAACATGTTTTTAATGTTTCTGTTTACCTGGAGCCTTTCTCGCCGGGCCTCCTCTGAAAATGGACATGCATCCAGTTGGACTATCCCAGTCAACAAATGTAAAATAAAATAAAATAAATAAATAAATTGTCATTCTTTATGAATTTTTCAAAAGCTTCAATTAAAATCTTTAAAGTTTCATCTGGAAGTATCTTGTATATTTCTCTTATTAATGCATCAAAACTTGGAGCCTTATTGTTTTCAATGTTCTGTATTCTTTCCTTAAGTTCCTTTAATGATATTGGTTTAAGTAATCTAGTATTTTGTTCCTTTGTTAATTTTTTATTTATGTTGTCTTTCAGGAATTTGCCCTTCATGGTATTGTCAATATTATTTAGATTGGTGTTATTCACTGTTTCATGGTGTGTTCTAAAAGCCTCTAATTCTTTTAAATCAGTTATATGCTTAGGTTTATTCTTGGAATTATCTATAATGTCTTTAATATAATTCGTGTTTGTTAAGCTTTTGGATTTAACTGCTAATCTGTGCATGTTTTTAGGGTTAGTTAAATAAGTTTGTAACTTTATTCTCTCTAGATTTTATTGCCACTTTGTGATTCAAAATTTTTTCTGAAATTCTTATGTCTTTAGTGTCCAAGTTATTTGATTGTATTTTTATTAACTGCTTGTCCCATTCCTTCCTTTTGTTTAAATACCAACTTTTAATGTTACCATATAAATATGATTTTAATGTATCCAAAATTAAAATCCTAGAAGTCTCACTATTATCATTAACATCAAGAAATTATTTTATTTCTTTTAAGAGCCATTCTCTAAAATCCTTTAGTTTAGTGATATATGCAGGTAGTCTCTGCCAAAATATCAAGTCTCTTGGTGTTAGGTGCACTTTAAAGAAAATAGCATTGTGATCAGATAGTGGATATGAGCTAATTATAACTTCTTGTAGTTTGGATATTAAATTATTGGTAACAAATATCATATCAATAGTTGTTTGCGTACCAAATCTATAAGAATAATGCATGTATTTGAGGGATTCTGACTCACTTATATCATAAATGTCTCCCATATTTGAAATGCTAATAAAATTATTTAGCTTTTTGGGTGGGGCAGACATTCTAAAATTACCATTTTTATAGGTTCACAGGTTCATAGGTTGGTACTAGTCTATTGGCCCTAGGGCCTATACAAGCCTATCCATAACAATTCCCTGGCTATTTCTTCCCACACTATTTACTTCCCTGGACCCTGTCAGGGTGACTGACATGATCCCTGGGGTGAATTTCCTTTCTCCCATCCAATCTTTAAGGTTCCTTTTGAAGAGGGCCAACGAGGTGCTCTGCTTGACATGTAAAGCCTCCTGCACATATATCTCCTCTAGCTTTAACTGAGATTAATTCTAAGTATTTATTTGCTGTTTCCGCTCTGATACCAGGTATCCAACATATGTTGGTTAAAGTAATATACTTTCTATTTATCTCTAATGTTACCATGCTCAGCATACCATTTTTGTTCGAATATGAATCAATAATTTTTGGTACAGGCAAATTTTTTTTCCACAAGATCATAGTGCCCCTTCTCTTGGTCTGGTAATGAGATTCAACAAGTACTGAGTATCCATTAAAAGACATTTTATTCAAATCTTTTTCTGTTATATGTGTTTCTTGTACTAAGGCAATGCCCACTTTGCATTTAAATACTTATGTAAGCTTCCTCTCTTTATATTATTATTAAGGCCACTGACATTAAGTGAAACACATTTATGCAAAGACATATTTATAGACACAATTTTGTGTTATGAATTCTGTCATGGACAAAATTTTAACTTTAAACATAACTAATATATATTCAAAACTATATATAACTCCAAACGTGGAATATAATATTCCTGGTTTAATGAACAAGTCAGTAAAACTACCATCATCAATTTTACAATCGTTAGCCTATATCAGACCAGTGCTTATGCCTTGGTTTATCCAATAGTGCAATATACACCAATAGACAGTATCTCTCCTAAGATGTGTAAAACAACTAGTCTATCTTTTATAATATCATTAAATTAAATATTGATTATCTCAGATAGACAACTATGTATAGAAAATGTAGTAGTTAATAATATCACAAGCCACTCTATTTCAAATGGTAGAGGCTTTAGGTCTTTAGTTAATGGAACATTTTTTACTTATTATCGCTAATGGGATAAACAAAACCTTATATTTATTTTATATTAGATGTTCTATCTGACTAAATAGCACATTTATATCAGACCATCTATATTTGTCATTGTAACTGATAATAAGTTTTAGCAATAGAGTGTACTAAACATAATGACCTCCTAGTTTTAACTAAACTAGCATTTCACACACAATTTAAGTGAATACTGTGAGAGTTATATGTTTGACAAAACTTTTCATATCAACTTTGCTAAGCATATTAGAACAGAGTACAGTGATTATTAAGTTAGAAAAAATGCTTCTAATAACTCTGAATTTTTTCATATCATACCATTCATTTGTGTAAGCTTTATTCTAGATTTCCCCATCATAGCTCATTGCTTTATGTATACCACATATAAATCCAAAAGTTTGCTTGGCTAGCTTTACATATTATTTATATGAGTTGAGCTGTTGAATGACTCCTGTTCCTTTCCATTCTTCCTCTCCCTCAAAAACAAAAAAAAAAAAACAAGAAAAAAACGTATACACTTTAGTATGTCTATATTAGTGCATATGCCTTCAAAAATTGTATATAGGTAACTTCTATGATCTGAATTTGCAAATTATCCCATATCCATTAAATTGGCATATAGCTGAGTGAAACATTGCATACATACATTTCTAAACATGGAGGTGCCATTTTATGTTTCTAACAAATCATAGCATGAGCCTATAAACCATGTGTACTGCAATATTTTTTTTTTTTTTTTTTTGCTGCTGTTAGTTGAATTTCAGTTTGCATGGCAGTTTAATCATTATAAGCTCATATGAAGCTATACACATCTGTCTGGTTATCTGATCATGTAATTTTCATATTCAGGATGACTTTTTAGAGATTACTAGTTAAAATTGTGGTAAAAATAATTTTCAGTATCTTTTTCCTGCTCGTTTTCGTAGGGGGTTGCATTCCTAAAGTCTAAATAGACTCGCACAGTCTATAATGAAGTACAGCTACAGGATTCCGACATCTTTTCCCTCGCACAGCATCCCTGAGTGATGATGAAAGTTTGAAGGCCATGCTGTCCATTCCTTTGCACTGTAAATTTAAGAGGAAAGCTGCTGTGCACAAAAAAACTGGCTAAACTGCGCTCAAGACTCTAAGAAAGTGAAGCTTTTAAACATTCTGGAAGTAAGAAACTTGCTATAGAGATGTCCATGTCTTCGATTTTATCCAACAGTTTGTTTTTCTTCACAAAGTCTGCTGCTTCTTCAAGGTTGCTAAATAGTTTTTGAACATCCAAGAGGGTAATTTTGATTCTTGCTGGGACTAAAATTTGAGCTTTTATATCAGCTTTTTTCAAGCTTTTGATAAGAGGAACATGTTTGTTTTTCTTTTTGCTATTGTAGTGGAAGTATGGTCATTATCAAATCTTATATTTTTTCTATTGATTTGTATTTGATTTCCCAACTAAGCTGTTCTCAGTACTGTCTTTGTCCTGTGTTGATAAAGACGTTACTATAATAGAGCTCACTGTAGCTGGATTCTTGGGGAGAGATGAATTGGAAAGAGGCCTATGAGCCCTCTCAATCTTGAATGAGAAGGATTCAGGAAGATTTAGCATTTTAGGCAGCCATTCATTTAAGAACAGGATCATGTTACTTCCTTCTACCTTTTCTGGAATTCCATATATTCTGATATTGTTCCTTCTTGATCTGGACTCCAGGTCTGATACTTTCTCTAATAGTTGATTGTTTTGTTTTAGGAGGAACTCTATCTGAGTGTCATTTTCCATATGTCTCGCATCAAGTTCATTTACAGATTCTTCTATGACTGCTAGTTGATCAAAATGTTTAGCAATTATTTCTTTTAGGTGTTCTATTTGTTTCTTATTTTCCTTTTTCATGATCTCAATCATTTTCTAAGTTATCCATTTTCACAGAGAGGTCCTGTATACTGGAAATTATTGTGTGAAGTTATTTTTCATGAACTGTCCTGAGGAGAGGCTCTTTTGTTATTCATGGCTATATACAGTTGTACTAAGCTGTAGAACTTCTGACAGGAAATTTCTTGAAAAAGTATCTGAAAACTTGAGTATCTTATAGGTTCATAGCTGTCTACTAGGCTAATGGCCCTGGGGCCTTTACAAGCCTACCCATGGGATTACCTTTGCATAGTGCCACTTGACCTTAGTTCCCTGTGCCTTTCTCAAGTAGAGCCACTGGAGTTATTTCTGGGGTGAATTTTCTGTTTCCTATCCACTCATCTAGATTTTTCGTGTAGAGGGTCAGCGAGGTGCTATGCTTGACATGTATGGGAAGTCTGTTTCATAGCATGGGCAGTCTCTGAGTTATGAACCTGTCCCTCCAGCATGTTCTGTTAATTGTGGTAATGAGGGTGCCGTCTCTGGAGAGTGTGGTGTGGAGGGATTGGGATTTCTTTAGATGTAACATTTCTAACAGAGCTGGGTAAGACATGGCTTTGTAAGTCAATCAGAGATTGCCTTTAATTAGGCGATATGAGACAGAGAATAGTTGGAGTTTTTTGCGTCTGTCCATATAGGACAAGTATTTAATGCCTAGGATCCTCTTTCTGAGGTACTTTTTCTGCCTCTCCAGTTGTTGCAGGTGTCTAATGAGGCACGTGCCAAATGGGGCATTGTACTCAATGATTGGCCTAATGATGGAAGAGTAGAGGGAGACAATGATCTCTTTCTTCTTGGATGCAAAGCCCTTAGTAATGAGATGTGCCACATAGAAGGACTTTCTGACCACAGTGATAATGTGGTGATGAAAAGAGAGGTTATGAACCTGTGTTCCCTGAGCTGTTATAATGCCTTCTGTGTTCAGTGGACTACCATCAATGTGGTAATTCATGGGAAATGGGTTTTTCTCAAAGGGGATAATGACCCACTTTTTGGCATTGAGCTTAAGGCCATAGTTCTGACACCAACCGTTGGTCTCAGTGAGGCCATTCTGTTGGATGTCAACATCACTTGAGGAGTTAATAATAGCTCCCAACTTGCAAGAAGTAGATACCAAACAGGAGATGACAAAGAAACAAAATGAACCACCTTGCCTTCATCCAAAGCTCTGGTGACCACAAAGAAGGCGAAACAGAGGCGAGCAGTTACAGATCGACAAAATTCCAAACTGTGTGTGATCCAGAGTTTGAGATTTAATCCTTGTTTATTAGGTCCATGATGCCTCTCCTTCTTCAGACAAAAACCAAACTAATTAAGCACCCTTGTATAAAAGCCTACCTACGCCTTGCAAAGGCCTTCAACACCATTCCCCATTCTGGTATTATAGACAAGCTCACCAGCCTGAGCATAAACCCCTATGTCACAAGATGGGTTGCCAACTGGCTCACGGACAGAACCCACATGGTGATTAGTTGTGGTCAGATCTAACCAGGAGGAGCTGACTCTTGGTGTAAATCACCCATGTTACAAGTGGAGTTCAAGGCTTAGTCCTAGGACCCCTCCTGTTCGGCATATACTTCTCAGAGGTACAGACAAGCACAGGAGGACTATGGCTGACCAAGTTCGCAGATAACTGCAGACTATGGGGCTATAATTGACTCTCCGGCTGACACAGACATCCTCCAAAAGGGTCTCAGTGAGACGGATACCTGGTGTCAAAATCATGGCCTCAAGCTAAATGCCAAAAAGTGCATAGTCATCCCCTTTGGAAAAAACAAAGTACCCACAAACTACCACATAGGTGGTAGTCCCTTAAATACAGAAGATGTAATAAGGAATCTGGGGACTCAAGTAGATAGTAATCTCAATTTTGATAATCACATTGCCAAACTGGTTAGAAAATCCTTTATGTGGCCCACCTAATCAGAAAAGGGTTTGCATCCAGATCAAAAGAGGTAATTGTACCCCTCTACTCATCACTCATCAGACCCATCATAGAGTACAATGCCCCATTTGGGATGTACCTTACAAGACACCTGCAACAGCTGGAAAGACCACAGAAGTGCCTAACCAAGAGGATCACTGGCATAAAACAGATGCCCTATGCAGCTCGAGTGAAGAAATTACAGCTGTATCAGAGGTGATCTCTGCCTTACATACAAGGCCATGTCCAACCCAGAATTGATGGACATGCTCCACCTAAAGAAAACCTTATCCCCATGAGCCACACCCTCTACGGATCTAAACCTCACCACAACAATAAATAGGATGTGCTGGAGGGATAGATTCCTGTCCCAGAGACTTCCCATGCTTTGGAACAAGATCCCAGTCAACATCAGGCAGAGCTCCTCGCTAACACTCTTCAAAAGAAATCTTGACGAGTGGATGGGAAACAGAACGTTTACCTCGGGGATCACTTCAGTGGCTCTGATGGACAGAGGCACAGGGAACTAATCTAAGGGGATGGCGAAAGCCAACACATTTTGGCTAGGCTTATAAATGCCTTCGGGCAGATAGCCTAGTACCTACCTATGAACCTAATTGTTGAAATTAATCATTTTCTGGTTGCACTGTGGTATCATTCTTCTTAGTAGATAATCTACAATATCAAGAAATATAACTTGTGAGAAAAATCTTCAAAGTTTTTTAAGTTAAAATACAAAAATCCTGTCAGACATAATCTTTATAGGCAGAGCATCAGAAAAGTGCTGCTGTCACACTGGCATCTTAGCCACGCCCCCACACATGCGATTTTTGATGGAAAGTGCATTTGATTATTTTTACACACTTTAGAAAAGTTATTTCTTGATCCACACCTTAACATAGTTGGTTATTCACAAGGTATTCAATTTTATCATACTTATAAAAATACAACATGGGCCAGATTCCAAAGGAAAGCTGTAGACTGCACAAATCTCTGAAGGAAGATGTCTTTGTTTTAGTGGTGGGTGTAATTCTGTAATGAATGTGAAATAATTTATTCAATGTATGATAACTACAGACTCCGCACATGCCCACTGTATTCCAAAGTACAATGGCTGTATCTAATGCACAAAAAATGCATCAGAGTACTTCACCAACAATTTAAAAAAATGCACTTGTTGGAGGCCATTTGCTCTGTAATTTAATTTTTAATATGGACCATGGTTTTCATAACAATCCTGCGGATTCCACAAATATCAATTAAAAAATAATGCAAGCTTTTCAGAAGGTGAACAGCTGGGTGCAGAGCCAGGCATCATGTAAACCATCTCTCTGACCAGGAGATCATTGATAGATAGAGATTAGATAGAGAGCTGGTGCAGGCAATGTGAAAGATGTGTGCACCTCACATGCCCACACACACACACACACACACACACACACACACACACACACACACACACACACACACACACACACACACACACACACTATGGGGTAACCCAGTACTGATAGAAACTAATGTGTGTCTGATTTTAGGTATACTGGCCTCTGGGATATTCCAGGGGCATATGGGTGATGCTGTAGGAGCATCACTGACAGTCACATTCTAAGACAGTTTCTGGCATCAATGTGCAGTAAAGTGGATGAATACATCCACTTCCCAGAAACGTTCAGTAAGTGCAGAACTGTCATGAACAGTTCCATGTCATTGATGATTTTTCCTGTGTCCTCAGTGCTATTGACTGTACCCATATTACAGTAACCCCCCAAATATTAATAGAAAGGGGTGGCCATTGTTCAAATGTCAGGTCATGTGTTGTGCAGACAGCTTCATTGCTAATATTATGGCAGCACACCCTGGTAAGTGTGCATGATGCAGCAATTTGGAAGGAAAGTGGTCTAAGGCTACCTTCTGACAAAGTTAAATGCCCAAGAGGCTGCTACTTGGTAAGTACATGACCAGAGTTATTATGTAGGAAGAACACATACCATATGAAGCAGGTGTACTAAATATGTGTGTTTGTCTCCATATAGCATTTGACTGCAGTTATCCACTGAAGCCATGCAGACCACCATTAATGCCTGTTGGCGATGCATACAAAAGAGCTTACAGAGAGACAAAGAACACCACTGAGCATGTGTTTTTCATACCCGAAGCATGATTCAGATGTGTGGACACATCCAGGAACACACTCCAATATACACCTGAAAAGACATCAAAGTTGGTTACTATGTGTGCCGTGCTATATAACATGATAACATCAAAACACAGTGACCCTCCAGCAATAGGTGTGGGTGACCCACCCCAAGATCCTCAGATTTGTGATGTGGTGCTATCAAAGGAAGCACAAAGTGATGAGAAGGACACAAGGGTGAAAAAAAATAAGTGTGGGAGATGGAGGCTGAGGCTATATGTCCTACCTCAGGCAACACAGCAGTGTCTGGCTCACAACTTTGGGTCACAACAAGACAAACATACATAAGTACACAGACAAAACATTGACATTCACACAGTTCTGCCCCAGTATGGCAGCACTGAACACAAATACTGAAATAGGTCCAGTAGGTTTCCACATTGAAAATCATACATACCCTAACCACAATATACACCTGCAAAACATTTCTATGAACAGACATGTACTTTAGGAATTAACAGAGCTGGAAAGCTATAGTAGAACATGGACAGGTGGATAAGTTAATGCAAGCTACATCAGCAAAGGTGACCACACTGTCACATATGAGTCACACTGGAGGTGTGCACAACAGATGGAAGTGTTAGCCTCTGAGTATGTCAACATACAAATAATTAATGGTGGAGTTCTCCTGTATTACTTACATTAAATTGAACAATGTGCTACTGTGTCTGTGGTGGAAGTTCACTGCAATCCATATTGCATATCTGCAGGTTTAGTGCCAAAACATTGACATGCATCACATGTCATATATACTTGTAAAATGTATTGTAACACAGTTTTCAAAAACATCAAGTGCAATATTGACAACATGCTGAGTAATGATTACAAATCCACGTATATAAGTTATGGCATACAAAAATTATGAAACATGTCAGCCTTGCAATGTCACACCAAAGCAGAACTCTGATGCATATGTATGTAGACGAGCATGAATCAGCACAATTAGCAAATATGTGCAAGTCTAAACAGATATCTTGATAAGCATAAACACACTGACCATGGAACATGCAGCATATTATTTGTTATGGCCACATAGTTATACAGTTGTGTGTGTAAACATGTATGCATGGAAATGCACACATAAGAGGTAATGTTCAGTATGAATATGAATTTAAGTGTATGTGTAATTATGTGGGACTCCTGTGCCGTACCACAGTAATAATGCTACAGTCATCACTGGTATCCAATATGAAGTATACCTGTGCATGTCATAATTGCAGACAGATATAAAATGTTTACTTCATATATCACTGCTGAGCAATGACATGATATGCTGATGATGTGAACAATTATACACTAGAATGTATGCATGCATTGTTTCATATATAACAATGAGTATTAATTTAAATTATGACAACAACAGATGGTGCAGTGGTGCAGAAGTAGTGTTGTCACCTCACAGCAAGAAGTTCTATAGTTTGATTCTTGGCTGGTGTGCCTTCTGTGTGGAGTCTGCATTTCCTCCCTGCATTTGTGTGGGTTTGTTCTGGTTTCCTCCCATGTTACAAAGACATGTGTCTGGAGTTTTTTTCCCAAGGTCACTGCTGAAAATTGGCTTTGTTCCAAGTCAGACTTTCCCAGTAAACAAATGTTAAATAAATAAATGTATAATAAAACACAACATTATTAAAGTTGTTAATTTAAGTAAAATGATCATAAAAACCCTTTGACATCAGACATTTAAGGAACCAGATACAGATGTATTATTCAGCACAGCAGTCATCATTGCCACATGGTTAGCATGACTTAAGCAGACACACATTGGATAAGCTACCAGTGTGACTGTAATACATTCTTGGCTGCCCACATTGATGGCTCACACCAAGGTCCAGGCTGCCACCACTACATCTGAAAACACTTTGCCTACAGTGCATTACTGATTAGCTAGATGTGGTGCTTATAGTGCATTACTGATTAGCTAGATGTGGTGACATCTACAATTTGGGACATGGTGTGGGTAGGAGCACTACTGCAATGTGTCTGTCTCTAGTTCACTGCTGGTGTTTGTGGCACAGACATTGACATGTGATGGCCATGACTGTATCTACAGAGAGGGGGGTCTGCCTCTCCCCACTAGTGGCAATCTTCTCTTCAGGATCAATGCACATAATACCCAGTTTGTACTATGGCACTGCTCTGACATCCATGTAACAAGGCTTTTAACAAAGCATGCAACAGATACCACAATTTCATGCTGTGCGGCAAATGCTGTCATGACTTCACCATGTCTGTGCTCCTGACCTTCATGTTACACCTACTGGTAGCTTATCCAATGTGTGTCTTCTTAAGTCATGCTAACCCTGTGGCAATGATGACTGGTGTGCTGCATGATCAGTAATGAGGACAACCACCCACAGGTCACTTACACATGACGTCACTAGGAATATTCATGTACCTAACAGTAAACATGCACCCAGGGATACATAGCAATGCATATCAGCTACACTCCCATGTGTAGTTTGAGGGACATTATGACTATTTTGTGGGAAAGAGTCATCAACACTTCCAGTCTCATCATGGGACAGAAGTTCACAGCCTTCATCAGGTGCATTATCTGATTATCACCCATCTTTTCAAAGGAAATTGAAGCCGTATTTTTGCAGTGTTGCTATTATAATGTAATTTTCCCTAGTGGTAAAATTATCCATACAGTTTCTACCATACATCTGTAAAGAAAATTAATCAGAAATTAGAATGTTGTGCAAGTGACGTACACATATGTATGTAGCTGTAAAACATATGTTAGATACAGACAGATATGTAGTTTAAAATGCTATTCAAAATGATTAAATCATGTGATAACATTATTGACAGATAAATATATGGGATATCTACATCATGTATCAAGTGGTCAACACATGATATGAATCATAAAGGCAACTGTGTGAAAGCAAGTGCCATTTTCCACATATAACTCTACATATGCATTGGTGGGATTTGAACTCTGATCTGAGAGCATGCAGATAACTATGTACCACTCATGTAACAAATGTACTGCTACAGCAATTCACTGGGTCTTTTATATTCCTCCTAACCATATAACCATGTACACGAATACTTATACAATCCCCTTGACAATCCCAGGCATGCATATATTTCATTAATATTGTGGAAGGTTAACCCCATGTAAATGGCATAACTCTTTTTAGATACTTTAAGAAAGTAAAATCTGAGAGTTGAAATAAACACACAGGCCTTATTTGCAAGTACAAAACACATTTTTTCTCCAGAAGGTAAACAGTAGCAAGAACCTCATTTCAGCTTACCTTCATACCACACAACTGTGCAGATTTTTGCCTCATATTTTTGGTCCATTTCTCATAAAACTGTGGTTTTCTGAAAAATCACTGGCAAATTATTGAGGGTTGAAGTCAGAAAATAATGACAGACATTTGCATTCCAGATTTCATGCTCTTTAGAAAATTCATGCTAGTGCAAACCTAATATTCTATCAATTTTGTAAGTTTGTAAGAGAAATATTTAAAATGTGTCCTTATTTTTGGGCCTTCGTCTCCCATTATTGATGGCTTTGTCCAGCTTTATTACTCTAAGTAATTGAGAAGCATGCTTTATATCCATGAGGTAGCAATACCTAATAATGGAGCAGCTAGCAAATAATAAATACTAATTGTGTCATATAAAATTAATGAGCATCATTAACATACAGTGTTGTGGAATCAGTTCAGTGAGCTTCCAAGTAAGTTCTGAAATTGTGGCACATTCTGTAGTAGCTCAGCATTATTGTACAGTGCTCAGTGCAAGTCGGTGTCAGTGATTGTGTATCTGTGGAGCACATGCCATCTAATAAACTCATACCACCCTTTATGCACCACATTTAAACTGTGATACTGACACATATCAGATCATAACCTTGCTACCCGTGAACTGAGTGATACTTCAATGAGTATTTTCATCTGAGCATCTAAACTAGATCCAACTCCAGCCACTTGATGGTTACAGTAATTACATAATCCGCACCTTAACACAGCATTATCACATATGCATGTTGTAAGCATAAGTAATTAATGTCTTTCAAGTATTTTCCATGCATATTTGTCATACTAATATTAATTTACATGGAGGAATAATGCATTTAATCTTTAAAATTTGTATTTGCATATCAACACATTCTGAAGTAATCTGCAACTAACAAACTTGTAAAAAATAACTGCAACAAATGCTGAAAAACAACCACAGGTGGCAAGACAAATCCAAGGAACAAAATATAATTCACTGAGGCAAGTTATAATCCACTGAGAAAAGTTTTAATTCCTAAAAAACAAGTTGTGTAAGCGCTTTCGTCTTGCTTCAATGAGCAAGGCTTCATCAGACAAACAGTACTAGTGCCAAATGCAGCTATTTAAAGTGTCACATGCTGAACATCAATTAGCTTCTAAAAGCAAAAGTTACAGATATTTAAAAACATTTCAGTATAAGTACAAATACTAAATGAATAAGCATGAATAAATGAGCAAGCATGAATAAAACTGACCAAGAATAAACATGCACACTGAGGATGACCTGAGTTTAAGAAAATGATATAAAAAACTTTGTTTAAAAACTGTACTAAATAATTAATGTGCAAAATGAGCAATTCATGTAAAAGAGCCATTCATTAAAAGAACTAAGCATTAGTAAAATCCTATATATCCCCTATTACCCAGCCTATCAGTTAACTAATATAATACAAAAAAATAAAAAATACAGAGAATTTAAGTATTTCTACTAAGGTTCAGTGATGTAAACAAACAACAAATGTACAGAAGAAATGTTCCATTACCACTGCAGACTCTTCCGTTTTAAAACACAAGACAAAGAACATAAATCATTTAGTCCTGGTACATTATAGGCATTCAATTTTATTTGCCGTAATAATTCACACAGTTCTAGCTTAAGGGTGAGGGGTCCCCCCTAGGATCTTGTTCAAGCTGATCATAGATTCAAGGACAGGGTCTACAAACATACTTACAGCATCAGGAAGTTAAAAGTGGAGAGTGCACTGGCTAAGCATGTGCACAAACACCCCCAGCACAGTTCCAAGTTTAGGGTGATTGATCAAATTGAACAAGATCCCGGGGGGGACCCCTCACCCTTAAGCTAGAACTGTGCGAATTATTATGGCAAATAAAATTGAATGCCTATAATGTACCAGGGCTAAATGATTTATGTTATTTGTCTTGTGTTTTAAAATTGAAGAGATTGCAGAGGTAATTGAACATTTCTTCTCTACATTTGTTGTTTGTTTACATCACTGAACCTTAGTAGAAATACTTGCATTCTCTGTATTTTTTTATTTTTTCGTATTATATTAGTTAACTGACAGGCTGGGTAATAGGGGATATATGATTTTACTAGTGCTTAGTTCTTTTAAATGAATTGCTCTTTGCACAGTATTTCGTACAGTTTTTAAACAAAGTTTTTTATATCATTTTCTTAAAATCAGGTCATCCTCAGTGTGCATGTTTATTCTTGGTCAGTTTTATTCATGCTTGCTTATTTATTCAAGCTTATTTATTTAGTATTTGTATTTATATTAAAATGTTTTTAAATATTTGCACTTTTGCTTTTAGAAGCTAATTGATGTTTAGCATGTGACATTTTAAACAGCTACACTTTAAATAGCTGCATTTCACATTACTTTTGTTTGTCTGATGAAGTCTTGCTCATAGAAGCAAGACGAAAGTGCTTGCACTATTTGTTTTTTTAGGAATTAAAACTTTTCTTAGTGGATTATAACTTGCCTCAGAGGATTATATTTTTTCCTTGGATTTGTCTTGCCACCTGTGGTTGTTTTTCAGCATTTGTAATCAGCAACTACACTGGGCTGGAATTAACATTATGCAGGACTGTTTATTATACTTGTGCATCAATATGGACTTCATGTCCACTTCTAATACTGTTATTTACTAGTAGATGTGTTTAAAACACTAAAATAAATTTGATGTCCGTTCACTCAACTGGCTTGGCAATACACCACTTTGAATGTTATTTGCCTACGTGTAGGTTCAAATTTCAGTACATTGCAGTATTTAATAAAATATTTGCAATCATTTATTTACTATTGCACATCACATATGGAAGATTTATAGTTGTTTGGTAACGTATACATTAGATTTTCAACATCTAGCATAATCATAATGCGTTGATGTCAATAGCTCTTAGGCCACAGATTACTATGCATTTCTCCATTATTCACAAAGCTTCAAGGAAACATTATGCAGTATACTTCAGTTAATATGGATGCATGTGTGCTTGATTTAAAATTCTGATTAATACATACATATGTTACCTTACATTTACAGTTACATAGCATGCTGTTTTCATTCTTTACTCCTTTCATCAGTTTAATGAATGTAAGAACAATGCAGGTCTTCAGGGTAGAAATATATGTGCACCTTGTAATCACAATGCAAGTAAAAGAAGTGTGAATCTGTAATAACTGCATTGTTATAAGTGTAGAGTTTGCACTATATGTGGAGTCATTAACTGCTCTCCAACTTACATTACATTTGTAGGTTTGAATCCCATGATTGTGAACTATTTCCTTTAATGCCTATTTATTAGTGGTTTCAAGTGCAGACAAATGTTTTACTTGGAAAGTATGAAAGGTAAACATGGTGTGCTGGCACTTTTGTTTTATACTGCAGTTAAATGCACATTCATTGTTATCTGCAGAGTTTCTGGAATATTCCATAATATGATATATACATACAAGGATGTTCTTATGTTTCATTTACAAATGGATATAACATATATGTGGATATGACTTATAATCTACAGCAGCAGGGCTAGCCACCTGCCAGTGTAAACCTTGGCTCGAGATAATTCTCACTGTTGAAAGTGGCACCCCAACACCAAGTGCGAAATTAGGAAAAAGGGGTTGAGGATGAATGGATGACTTTATATATGAGAAAGAAAAATTTTGGAGTGAGTTGGATGAAGTGGTGATGACTGTACCCAAGGGTGAGAGACTGGTGATTGGAGCAGATTTTAATGAGCATGTTGGTGAAGGGAACAGAGGGGATGAGGAAGTGATGGGTAGGTATGGTGTTAAGCAAAGGAATGTAGAAGGTCAGATGATAGTGTATTTTGCGAAAAGGATGGACATGGCTGTGTTGAATACGTATTTTAACAAGAGTGAGGAGCATACGGTGACATACAAGAGTAGAGGAAGATGCACACAGGTGGATTATATCTTATGTAGACGGGCCAGTCTGAAGGAGATTGGAGACTGTAAAGTGGTGGAAGGGGAAAGTGTAGTTAGGCAGCATAGGATGGTGGTTTGTAGGATGACATTGGTGATCAAGAAGAGGAGGATGAGTGTGAGGGCAGCACCAAGGATCAAATGGTGGAAATTGAAAAATGGTAATTGTGAGGTGATGTTCAGGGAAGAGTTAAGACAAGCACTGGGTGGCAGTGAAGAGTTACCAAATAGCTGGGTAACTACAGCAGAGCTAGTAAGAGAGATGGTTAGAAAGGTGCTTGGTGTGACATCTGGAAAGAAGAAGGAGGACAAGGAGACATAGTGGTGGAATGAAGAAGTACAGAAGAGTATACAGAGAAAGAGGGTGGCAAAGAAGAAGTGGGATTGTCAGAGAGATGAAGAAAGTAGACAAGAGTATAAGGAGATGAGGTGCATGGCAAAGAGAGAGGTGGCAAAGGCTAAGGATAAGGAGTATGATGAGTTGTATAAAAGGTTGGACAATAAGGAGGGAGAAAAGGACCTGTACCGATTGGCTAGACAGAGGGACCGAGCTAGTAAAGATGTGCAACAGGTAAGGGTGATAAAGGATAATGAGGGAAATATACTCACAAGCGAGGAGAGTGTGTTGAGCAGATGGAAAGAGTACTTTGAGGGGCTGATGAATGAAGAGAATGAGAGGGAGAGAAGGTTGGATGATGTGCGGATAGTGAATCATGAAGTGCAGTGGATTAGCAAGGAGGAAGTAAGGATAGCTATGAAGAGGATTAAGAATGGAAAGGCTATTGGTCCAGATGACATACCTGTGGAAGCATGGAGGTGTTTAGTTGAAATGGCAGTGGAGTTTTTAACTACATTGTGTAATGAAATCTTGGAAAGTGAGAGGATGCCTGAGGAATGGAGAAAAAGTGTTTTGGTACCAATTTTTAAGAATAAGGGTGATGTGCAGAGCTGTAGTAACTACAGAGGGATTAAATTGAGGAGTCACAGCATGAAGTTAAGGGAAAGAGTAGTGGAAGCTAGGTTAAGAAGGGAGGTTATGATTAGTGATCAGCAGTATGGTTTCATGCCAGGAAAGAGCACTACAGATGTGATGTTTGCTTTGAGAGTGTTGATGGAGAAGTACAGAGAATGTGCCTAGAGAGGAGTTGTGGTATTGTATGAGGAAGTTGGGAGTGTCAGAGAAGTATGTAAGAGTGGTACAGGATATGTACGAGGGTAGCGTGACAGCGGTGAGGTCTGCGGTGGGAGTGACGGATGCGTTTAAGGTGGAGGTGGGATTACATCAAGGTTCAGCTCTGAGCCCTTTCTTATTTGTAACGGTGATGGCAGGTTGACAGACGAGATCAGACAGAAGTCCCCATGGACTATGATGTTTGTAGATGACATTGTGATCTGTCATGAGAGTAGGAAACAGGTGGAGGAGACCCTGGAGAGGTGGATATATGCTCTAGAGAGAAGAGGAATGAAGGTCAGCAGGACTAAGACAGATTATACGTGTGCGAATGAGAGGGAGGATAGAGGAATGGTGAAGATGTGTGGAGTAGAGGTGGTGAAGGTGGATGAGTTTAAGTACTTGGGATCAACAGTTCAGAGTAATGGTGAGTATGGAAGAGAGGTGAAGAAGAGAGTACACGCAGGATGGAGTGGGTGGAGAAGAATGTCAGGAGTGATTTGTGATAGATGAGTACCAGTAAGAGTGAAAGGGAAGGTCTACAAGAGGGTAGTGAGACCAGCTATGTTATATGGGTTGGAGACAGTGGCACTGACAAAAAGGCAGGAGTCAGAGCTTGACATGGCAGAGTTGAAGATGTTAAGATTTGCACTGGGTGTGACGAGGATGGACAGGATTAGGAATAAGTATATCAGAGGGTCAGCCCAGGTTGGAAGGTTTGGAGACAAAGCCAAAGAAGCAAGATTACGTTGGTTTGGACATGTGCTGAGGAGCGATGCAGAGTATATTGGGAAAAAGATGATAAGGATGAAGCTGCCAGGTAACAGGAAAAGAGGAAGGCCTAAGACAAGGTTTATGGATGTGGTGAGAGAGGACATGCAGGTGGTTGGTGTGACAGAGCAAGATGCAGAGGACAGGAAGAAATGGAAACAGTTGATCTGCTGTGGTGACCCCTGACCGGAGCAGCCGAAAGAAGAAGATATGTATAGTCAGGCTCTGGATTACATTGCATAAGTGGAAATTCCTTAAGATTCCAAGAGCAGGCTAAGTTATTTCTTACACTTATTTCACTGAATTGTACTTCTGAAACACTTGTAATTGTGCTATACAGTTGATCTACTATATTTTTGCACTATTATAAAGTTTTTTTATTGTTTCACTGCATTTATGTACTGTTTAAACTGTTTTCACATTACTCAACTGTAAACTGCTTTTTCATACTTTGAGTTGTATTTTCTGTTTGTGAGTGCTCTATTCGAACTTTTCTCTGCATTTTTGTCTGTTAAAAGTATTCTCGAGTCTGCTCCTTGATCTGCTTAAAACTTTCATTTAGTGGCTACACCTAGGAACTGTAATTTTTTCCCCACCCACCCATCCTAGCAGTTGCCTGCCCATTCTGTATATTTGATCTGTGACACTAATCCCAGTCTAGTGTCATTAGTTCACTCAATCTAATACAGAACATTTATGAAGGCCAACCCACTCAGATTCTTAACGTTGAATTAACTTCTGTTCCAGCTTTCTCCATTTCCACTTTACTAAGAAAAAAAAAAATTCTAAGCTTGCTACCCCCCTTTCCTGTGGCAGGTCAGATACGGATTTGCTGTGTCCAGGACTGTTTGTGAGCTCCTAAGCCCCCCCCCCACTTAACTGGGGTTAAACTATTCCTGGCACGGGCACCATAAAGTCTGTTTTTCAAAATTTCCCTTGCAACTATCCAGCTTTTTAGTTTTAGCACTCATCTGTTTCTTTGATCTCAGCACTTGTTCAGAACTCATTGTAAGCACTAAATAAAGTACAAATTACTACAACACTCAACTTTCCTCACTTGTCTAGAGGAAAACAGTTTTTAGCACTTAATAAATAAGCACCTATTCAGGCATGTCTAAAGGTCAGCTACTGGTGTTTTCTCCTGTCTACCTGATGAATCTGGGAATCTTAGGACAATGCAGCAATTGCCTCATGTACACAGACAACCCTCTCCTCCTACCACCCAACACTACAACCTGTGAGTGATGCACTTATTTAGCCAAACTGGAAGCAAAGCTCTCTTTACCAAAGACTGGCCTAGACAGTCAAGAGGAGAAGGTAAACACTTGCACCACACCACACTCATCACATAGTCCCTCAAAGCCTACACCACCAAAACACACACACAGAACCACAAAACACACACCTACATTCACGGAGGCTCTCAGTACTAATCTGCCCAAACAACAGAGACCTCCAAAGCAGAAATGCAAGCAACCTCCACCCCTCAACACAACCCAAATGACACATCGCCCACATACTCAGCATGCCACTCAACTACAGTCCATAAGGCATAACGTACCCAACACTCTAGTCATAGGTGACTGTATAGTCAGGCACACTGATGTTCCACTCACCAGGCTAAACAAGGAAAAAGTTACTGTCAGCTGCCTGTCAGTTGCCAGGATCCGCCACATAATGCACGCACTCAGGTCACTCCACAACAAGTACAGATATGAAAGCCAGGGTACATTTTTGGCTAGGCATGTATAGGCCCTAGGCCAATAGCCTAGTACCTACCTATGAACCTATGAACATATATATATATATATATATATATATATATATATATACATATATATATATATATATATATATATATATATATATATATATATGTGTGTGTGTGTGTGTGTGTGTGTGTGTGTGTGTGTATTTATGGTTATACTTAAATGTTAATTGTTAGTCATAGTTAATATAATTTACATTTTAGGTAAGAATAAATGACAGTATTGCATGGTAACATGCATCTCCTTTGTGGAAATGCTGATGTCACAAATGACTACCTTAAATGCCAAATATCAGATAGCTTCACTGTTGTAGTTGAGGGATACTGCTGTAGTGAATGTGATCACATATAGTCACAGATGCATGTTCATAGGTTCATAGGTAGGTACTAGGCTATCGGCCCAAGGGCCTACGTAAGCCTAGCCAACAAGGTTTCCTGGCTTATGCCACCCAAGAAAGTTATTTTCCTGTGCCACTGTCGAGCAGAGACACAGAAGTGATCCCCGGGGTGTATTTCTTATTTCCTATCCACTCATCAAGATTTTTCTTGAAGAGTGCTAATGAAGAACTTTGCTTGACACAGATGGGTAGCCTTTTTCAGAGTATGGGAAGTCTCTGGGACAGGAATATATCCCTCCAGCATGTCCTGTTTATTGTGGTGACAAGGTTTAGGTCCCTAGAGTATGTAGCTCGGAGGTATGGGATTTCTTTAGGTGTAGCATGTCCAACAGCTCTGGGTTTGACATAGCTTTATATGTTAGGCAGAGATCACCTCAGAGCAGGCGATATGCTAGGAAATAAAGCTGGAGTTTTTTGTGGCAGTCAGTGTAGGGCATTTGTTTGGGGCCAGTAATCCTCTTTGTGAGGTACTTCTGTGGCTTTTCCAGCTGCTGCAGATGTCTTGAGAGGTACATTCCAAAAGGGGCGCTGTACTCTATAATGAGTCTAATGAGTTTCGAGTAGAGGGGAACAATGACCTCTTTTTTCCTGGATGAGAATCCTTTTATGATGAGGAGTGCCATATAGAAGGACTTCCTGACTACTGTGGCAATGTGACTATCAAAGGAGAGATTACTGTCCACCTGTGTCCCAAGGTCTCTTATCACACATTCGGTGTTAAGTAGATTGCTGCCTATGTGGTAATTCATGGATACAGAGTTTTTACCAAAGGGGATGACACTGCACTTTTTGGCATTGAGCTTGAGGCCCTGGCTCTGACACCAGGCATCTGTCTCAGCGAGGCCATTCAGTGGGATGTCCATGTGTAGTTTTGGTGTTCAAATCCCACAGCATATATTAAGCACAGCACTGTCCAGCTTTATTATTCTTATATAGGTATGAATGACCTATAGAAAACATGTTATGAGAGGTAATGTAGTTCTACATTGTTATTAAGTTATGTTACATAGGTTCATAGGTTCATAGGTGGGTACTAGGCTATCCGCCCTAGGGTCTACACAAGCCTAGCCATATCAATTCCCTGGATATTTCTTCCCACAGTATTTACTTCCCTGGACCCCTGTCTAACAGGGTGACTGATGTGATCTTTGGGATGAATTTCCTATCGCCCATCCAATCATCAAGGTTCCTTTTGAAGAGGGCCAAGGAGGCACTCTGCTTGACATATATGGGCAGTCTATTGCAGAGCATGGAGAGTCTCTGGGTCAGGAACCTATCCCTCCAGCATGTTTTGTTCATTGTGATGACAAGGTTTAGATCCCTGGAGCATGTGGCTCTGAGGGATTGGGATTTCTTTAAGTGGAGCATGTCCAACAGCTCAGGGTTTGACATGGCCTAGTATGTTAAGCACAGATCGCCTCTGAGTAGACAATATGCCACAGATTATAGATGGAGTTTTTTTAGATGATCAGCATAGGGCATCTGCTTTAGGCCTATGATTCTTTTAGTGAGGTATTTCTGCAGCCTTTCCAGCTGTTGCAGATGTCTTGTGAGGTACATAACAAATGGGGTGTTGTACACTATAATGGGTATAATGAGTGATGAGTACAGTGGGACAGTGACCTCTTTTTTTCTGGATGAAAAGCCCGTAATGATGAGGTGTGCCACATAGAAGGATTTCCTGACTGTTGTGGCGATGTGGTTATCGAAGGTGAGACCACTGTCCACCTGTGTCCCCAAGTCTTTCATCACATTTTCAGTGTTTAGTGTACTGCCACCTATGTGGTAATGCATGGGTACATGTTTTTTCCCAAAGGGAACAACTATACATTTCTTGGCATTAAGCCTGAGCCCATGGCTCTGGTACCAAGCATCTGTTTCTGTAAGGCCCTTTTGTAGAATATCCATATAATTTGAGGATTCAGTAATGGCTCCCAGTTTACAGTCATCTATGAACTTTGTTAGCCAGAGTCCATTAGTGTTGGCCCGTACTTCAGAGAAGTAGATGCCAAACAAGAGCGATCCCAGGGCTGAACCCTGAGGTACTCCACTTGTTACTTGTCTGGAGCTGGATTTGCTACTTTTACAGTCTGGGTTCTGTCAGTAAGCCAGTTGGCAACCCATCGAGTGACGTAGGGATTTATGCCCAGCTTAGTAAGTTTATCTATGATTCCAGAGTGGGAGATGGTGTCAAAGGCCTTAGCGAAGTCCAGATACGCCGTGTGGACTGCCTTACCATCGTCCACAGCTCTGGAGACTGATTCAAAGAAGTCAGTCAGGTTCAGGAGACAAGATCGGCCCTTCACAAACCCAAACTGGGTGGGATCCAGTGTTTGAAGGTTGCCAATGTCTTTGTTTATAAGTTCCATGATAATGCGTTCCATGCCCTTGCAGATCAGGCTCATCAGACTGATGGGACAGTAGGTCCCAGGATCCAAGATGGATCCCCCCTTGTGGAGTGGGATAACTGCAGCTGTGCGCCACTCAGTGGGCATGAAGCCTGAGGTGAGGCTATGATTAAACATGACACTTAGGTGAGGTGCCAGTTCATTTTGTAGTTCATGTAGTACACAGCCTGGTATGTGATCTGGGCCCATGGATGCTGTATTCTTAGCTTTGGAGAGTGCTGTTTCTACCTGTGTGGCTGTGATTACCCGAATTTGGCAATCTTTTGGTATTGAGATAGACCCTTTAGGGGATGAACTTAATACTAAATCGATCTGCCAGGATATTGGTAATATCCTTGGGATCAGTATATTTAATCCCATTCTCTTGTAGCTCAGAGCAGATCTGTCTTTGGCATTTAGATTCTTGACATAACTATAGAATACCTTGTGGTTGTCTTTATAATCTTTGGCAATTTTATTTTCATAACTAGCTATGGAGGATATTATGAGTGATTTCAGCTTCTTACTGAGAGAGATTTTTGCATCCTGGGATATTCCTCTTTTCTGCAACAGTTTCTTCCTTCTGTTGTATAGTTTGTTTATGGCAGGCGACCACCAGATTGGCTTCCTTTTTTTGGAAGAGAGCATCTTGGTTCTATTTGGGATAGCACGATTCATGCACGAGTGGATGTGCTCATACAGTGCCTTAGTGTAGGATTCAGCAGTCAAACTTTCAGTTCCCGTCTGCATGGGTGTCATGAAGTTTGTCACTTCTGACTTGAGTAGTATGAAGTTGGCTTTGGAGAAGTTTTTTATGGAGGTTTTCTTACTGGGGGGGTGGAGGTGGGATCTGGATGTCAAGGGTGATTAGCTTATGGTCAGACCTGACCAATGAGGGGGTGACCACTGGTGTGGAGCATCTGTCTCCCATTATGGTAATGACCAGGTTTAGGATATTGGAGCCCCTGGTGGGACAATGGATTAGTTGATCCAGGGCACTGGAATTTATGAATTCCAACAACAGTTAAGAAAAGGTGTTGGTACCCGAGTAGTTTTCTCAGTTAATGGCAGGGTAGTTGAAATCACCCAGTATTAGGGTGTTTGGTTGTATCTTAATATTTTCCAGTATGATTAGAATGGTGTAGTGAGAATCTTGGGACATGGTGGGGGATCTGTAGCAAGCTACAATTTGGATTGCAGTCTTACCTAGTGCTAGTTGCACCTGCAGAATTTCAGATGCATTGTGTTGGGCAACTAGCCTGGAGGTGTGAATATCCTTGGTGAATATGGACACTCGTCCACCTTTAGTGTTTCAGTCTTGGTTTGGTGGCTGAAAAGTGTGGTAAGAGTTTTAGCCTGGTATTGCAGGGGTGCTCTCTGGAGCCTTGAACCAGGTCTCAGTTACTGTGCAGATATCGATGTTCTCCATTTTTAGGAGTGCCTCAAGAGAGTGCATTTTGAGCTTTAGACATCTAGCATTGAGTAGCATTACCTTCAGATTTTGCATGCTTATATCTGTTATGGTGGTGGTTTTGTCCTTTGAGCCTTGCCTAAAAAAGGCACTATAGGGGTGGCAAGAGCCTTAGCCAATAACCTGATTTCCAGGGGTGACAGGTGCAGACCATCTCTGGCAGAGCATTGTGGTTTGTCGATCATGCCATCCCAGGCAGACAGATATTGGATCCCCTTTGAATGACACCAGAAGCTTAGCCAATTATTGAAGTCAATCATTTTGTCCTTATACTGTGGTATCATTCTGGATGAAGGAAGGATGCTACTCAGGGCTAGGGTCATACCTGCCTGGGTCACATGATCTGAGAGCTCTTCCATGTCTCTTTTTATGTAGTCCAGGGAGATACATCTCAAGTCATTCACTCCAACATGTACAATGACAGAGTCATATTTGTACTTGTTGTGGAGTGGAGTGACTTGAGTGCATGCATTATGTAGTGGATTCTGGCACTCGACAGGCAGCTGACAGTTATTTTCTCCTTGTTCAGCCTGGTGAGTGGGACGTTGGTGTGCCTGACTATAGAGTCACCTATGACTAAAGTGTTGGGTATATTGTCTTGCCTTATGGGCTGTTGTTTGGTGGCACACTGGTGTTTTGAGCTATGTGTCACTTTGGTTGTAATTGGTGTTTGTTTGCATTTCAGCTTCAGAGATCCTTGTGGCTTGGGCAAGTTAATGTTAAGGGCCTCCACATAAGTGGGTTTAGTTTTACTATGTGTGGATGTTGGTGCTGTGAGTTTTGACAGGCTATGTGTTGTTTGAGGCATAGTGCAGGTGTCATGGTCTCCTCTTGACTGTCTAGCACACACACACACACACACACACACACACACACACACACACACACATATATATATATATATATATATATATATATATATATATATATATAAGTACGTGTCTACTTCACATGACTGAAATTTCATTTGAATGACTTTCATTTGACTGAGACCAAAATGCCTAATTCTCAAAATAGTGAAAACTCAATTGACTGAAACTCATAATACTGAAACTTACAATAGTACATTTAAAATACTATCTTGAAAACCATAGACATGTACACTTACAACACTAATGACCAACTCTTTCTAGAACTTAAATACTACTTGCCTATCCTCTTAACAGAAACTGGATGATAGCAAACCAAACTGGGTGGGCTACACCCCCCCATACCATCCCTAATTTTATATATATATATATATATATATATATATATATATATATATATATATATATATATATATATATATATACTAGTTCCAGGATTGCACTACAGTGGAGAAAAGGGTATATTCCTTTTGTGTCTACTTTGTTTCACTGAAAACACATTTCACTGAATTTCAGCTTACCCTCAAAAAATCGCTGAAAGCTCAAATCACTGAAAACTCATTTCACTGAATCACATTTCACTGTTGGACAATTAAAACATATATGGTCTTTTCCCCACTGTAATATGATTCTGGGGTCAGTATATATAGTTGGGGTGTGTGGGCTGAATCTCATTTCACTGAAAGCTAACAATATAAAACCAAAAGTAAGTGGGTGGCTACACCCCCCAAACTATATATACTCACTCCAGGATCGCACTACAGTGGGGCAAAGGGCATATACATTTTATTTGCCCAACAGTACTAACATTCAGTGAAATGCATTTTCAGTGATTTGAGCTTTCAGAGGTTTGGTGTGAGTGTTTTGAAATTCAGTAAAATGAGTTTTCAGTGAATCAAAGTAGACCCGTATCTTTTATTTGCCTTACAGTATTCTACATGCTGCCACTACTGCTGGGAACGCACAAAACATCTGCCATATTTCTTGAGATACTTCCCATAAAAATATAAACAGAAACATTTAGAAACACTACAACTCTACTTTCTGCATGAGTATCAGTACTCTGACAATCAGCACTATAAGTTACAGTAATTCATTTTATCACAAGCAAGTGATAGGAGAAGGGAAACCCACATCATGTCTATGGCTTACAATTCAGTATAATGAGATTCAGTCAAATGAGTTCTCAGAATTTTGAAAATTCAGTATTGTGGACTCTGTCAAATGAAATTCAGTCAAATTAAATTTTAATCATGTGAAGTAGACCTATATATATATATATATATATATATGTATATATAGGTTCATAGGTTAGTACTAAGCTAACTGCCCTTGCGAGTCATTTTAAGCCTAGCCAATTATCCCTTGTGAGACTCAAACCCTGCACTTTGTGTTTGTAAGGCAAACACCTTAACCATTAGGCCACCCTCCCAACAGGCATATGCATTTATGTGCATATTTTATAAATGACTGAGCTTTATTTTGGACATGTTAGGCATATGACTGTGATGTACATTACAAATCATTTTGTAATTTATTATAGTTTGGATGTATGCCTGACTTCAAATAAAGTATTAAAGTGAACATTTTTATAGGGAATGGAGTTAGTTGGCTATCATTGTTAATTTGTCCTTTTCCCCAGTGTAGTGTGATCTTACAATTGATATATATATATATATATATATATATATATATATATATATATATAAGCAGGGGGGGTGGTGGCGAAGCCCCCCACTTTGGAGGGTGTGGTGGCCATAGCCACCCACCTTGGTGGGTTTGAAATAATGTAGTGTGTGTAATGATCACTATGGTGGACAACTAACTACCTTCCATATAAAAAATCATTCACTGATTTTAACATTCAATGAATGGATGTTCGATGTAAAGGGGTCAATGAATAGGTATTCTTCGGAATGAATGTTCTGTGAAGTAATATAGACCTATATATATATATATATATATATATATATATATATACATATATATATATATATATATATATATATATATATATATATATATATATATCATAAGTCCATGGAATTTGGAGGTTACAAGAACTATTGAACTCTCTTATTTTAGTAGTTGTAGATGGAAATATTGTATTAATCCTATAGAAAAACTAATTTTATATATATATATATATATATATATATATATATATATATATATATATATATATATATATATATATATATATATATATATATATATATATATATATATATATATATATATATATATATATATATATACTGTTAAATTTCAAAATGTTTTTATGAGTAATTACTTACTCAAAAACATTATCTAAATTAACAATAGTGACCAAAGCAAAATATCGAATTGTTGGCATTTTTTGAACTACCTTAACATTCGGTGACATTCAACACATGTTTTGCAGGGGGGCAAGCCCCCCTGTAACCCCCACATCCACTGCTACTTATATATTACAACTCAGAAATTGTACTACAGTGAGGAAAAGGGCATAGTTCCTGATCCCCGCCATAGTGCAATCTCCAATCAATATGTCAATCTCACAACAGCAAATACACACTAGCACTCATCTCACATTACGTGATCACATTGCATGATCACATGATCTTGACATTCATCTCAACATTTGAGACTACTCCAGACTGGTATGACAAATGTATTAAACAGTTAAAATAGGCTCCTTACATCACATGACTAAAATTCTGTGAAGTAATTTAATCTTTTTCAGAGCAACTGAAAACTTAATATGAGCAGTTATTCCAATGAAAACTGTTGCATTAAGAAGCACCTGCACAGAGTTTAATTCATCTTCAACATGAAATGCTGATTCAGAGGCCGTTTTAAGCCTGGCAATGCTTCTCAAAGTGAGAATCAGTCCCACTACTTTGTATTTATAAGGTAAACACCATAACAATTATGCCAACTCCACAGCTACACTTACATTCACATATACACAATCTAAAATATAAGAAAATAAAGTTCTTGAATTCCTAACACTTGAAATGTTTAAATAATATGTTTCTCATTAACTGCATTTGTGACAAAATTATGGCAATACACGTTTAATCAATTTTCCTTAGTATGTCCTATACAAAATCTCTTTCAAGATAAACATGATGCCACATAAAATAATCCAATGGATTTCCAGTTAAAGTAGCCATGGGTTCATAACTTCTCTGTGCATTAATACAAAAAAAAAATATGGGGCATTGAAAATACATATACATGGACTACAATCATTATAACAGAAGGTACCTCTTATTTTTTATCAGGATTCCTAATTTAAAAAGTCCTTTGTTGAAACCACTTAAGAACAGATAGTTTCATTTATCAGCCAAAGAAAGGGAAGATTTATTCTCCCTGAAAAATAATCTTGAATTATATATTATAAAACCTGATGAAAGTGATGCCTTGCTGTTGATGAATTTGAATGATTATGAAGATTACATGTTTAGGATACTGGATATTGAGAAAGCATATAAAACATGTCATTAGACAATATTTTGGAAGCCTGTGGTACAATCGATGTTGAAATAATAGACTGTGTGCTGAGGGCTGGATTTCAAGTTATCTGGGGCATTTTTTGAAAGTGATTAATCCTAAAATCCCCATTTTATTTGGCATACCAAATATATATATAAGTCCCACAAGAGACCTCCTTTTAGTCTGATATTTGCAACTGGAGATTTTAAAATGTGAAGATATGTAATTTTTATAGAACAATACTTTAACAGTTTGTTGAAGGCTATACCCTTTTTATTTTGGGTTCATCTGATTTTATTAGTAAGATTATAATATTAGAGGTATCTGCTCAAGATGTTTTTCTAACTGAAAACATTGAGAGTTTATATACTTCTTCTGGCATTTTGTGGTTAGCGGTCGCCACAGCGGATCACCTGCCTAGTCATGATTGGCAGTGGAGCTTTTGTGGTGTTGAGTTGCTAGCCTGGCGCACAAGCTTCCACAGAAGGCACACACATGCATGCACTCATGCGTATCACCAATTTACAGTGTCCAATCCACCTACACCATGTCTTTGGGATGTGGGAGGAAACCGGAGCACCCAGAGGAAACCCACATGACCGCAGGGAGGAGATGCATACTCCACACAGAAGGCACCCCAGCCAAGGATCGAACCAGAGAACCTCTTGCTGTGAGGCAGTAGCGCTAACCGCTGTACCACCATGGTCGCCCATTGAGAGTTTATATACAGTTATCTGAAATAAAATTAGATTTATTTGGCTAAAAGAATATTTGGTGAATAAGTTGTCTGACTTTAAGTTGAATTTGATTGAAGAATGTCTGTGCATAGATTTGCATAATATATATATATATATATATATATATATATATATATATATATATATATATATATAGGGAGAGAGAGAGTATTTAAGGATTCTTATTTCAACATATGTCCTGTGTAGCCGTGGGAGCTACTATGGTTCCACATTAGGCAAATTTGGTTTTGGCCTACAGAGAACACAAAATTGTTTATTCCCATTCATTGTTGTTTATGTTAAAAATATTGCTACTTCATTGATGGTATTTTTTCCTCAGTTTTTCCACAGGGGAGGTAGTTCTGAAAATTAAAAAATCATTCAAGAGTTTTTAGGCAGAACTATCAATGTTTTCAGAAGTACTAATTTTTTGAATTTTTTATTTACAAGTAATGGTGAGATTATAAGTTTTTTTTTTAGATTCACAGATCTGTAAAAATTCTGAGACCAGAGATCTGAGTAGCAAAATATATTGAATGAGAGTAATTCTTCTTTAGCTTTAAATAGTATGTCATCATTTCATGTTAAGAAAATTATGGTAAAGGAGCAGATAATCCATAGAAGTAAGCACACAGTCAACAATAAAGGGTTGTCCAAGAATTGAGTTTTTTAAAAGATAGACTTCAAAGTTGTGAATAGTCAGAAAATATGGTTGGCCTGTGTGCCAATGAAGTGATGGAAGTGAAGAGGATCATGTACTTGTTTTACTAGCTGATGAGGAATTAGAATGGCCATATAATAATAATAATACCCCACTTGTTGTGTCACAGCGAACTCTGGACCTAATGATTGGCAGCAGCTTTCACGTGCCGAGTTGCCAGCCCTGATGCACAGCCTTCAACAAAGGTATCCATTTCCAATGATGTCTCCACACAGAAGAACAACCTCTTACTGTGAGACAGCACCACCACCGCAGTTCAATCATAATACCCCATTAGGAAAAAAAAAAAAAAACCCTCTACCAATGATATGTTGAAATAGCATTTTAAGCAAAACATTTAGATTTACCTTGTTTTACAAAGCAAAATACTCATCATCTGCAAACAAACGATGAATGTTTTTCTCATGAATAGTTTTGAAATACAAGTTGGTTTCAAAAAGAATAAATATTTGTGCACTCACTTCAATTTTTTTTTTGTACCTTGTACTCTAAGAAAACAAAACTCATTTGTGGTTTGTGGTCTTGTCTCTTTTTTTGTTTGTATACTTGTCTCGCTTTTGCTCTCTCTCTTCAAAATGCCTTATATCTGTTCCCCAGTCATGATATCTCACAGACAGTGGTTGCTTTGTTTTGTATAGTGCCTGCTTTCTCCCTAACTGTCCACTGCCATTAATAGATCTCATCCCAAATGTCTCCCCAATCCAGGATTTCATTGTTACTATTTTATTTCTCTCTCTCTCTCTAAAAGTGGTCAGCCTCTCATATTCTTGCTATCCTTTTTTACAGGAAAGGGCCACAGATTTTCCACTCAGGAAACATGTATGGGATCATTGCCCCTTATGTTCTAAACATTCAGAATCACAAGCCCCATGGTGGTCATAAGAGGCAGTATATCACATACCCCTCCTGCTTCAACCTGTGGAAATGAGGACCATTCTCCACCGAGATCCACCCTCAGCTGGTCCAGGACCTTAAAGACAGAGGACTATTCTCTCTGTTATGACTGTTATGAAAATGCTTTGCAGTTTGACCAAATTGGGAACAGACTCATTGCAGACTGGGTTTCATACATCATACTTGCCTTCTTTCGCATGGGCATATTTATCTACAAGCAGCTAGTTTTGTCAACATGTGCATTAATAAAACTGGAACACTGTGGTTGTTTTTGCTGGTATGGAAAGTTTCTTTATTGATTATACTATGTATTACTTTATCAGTGATCATATCATGACCTTTTCCAGGTTTTGTGCTAATAATACTATTTAGTGAGTTTTCATGAGGAGCCTGTTGGTTTGCATTTTATGAATGGACTAGATCCAGTGCTAAGAGTATAGGACACATTGAGTATAATCTCAAGAGGACTTACATTTGTTTCTGGTTCTTTAAGTAACTGCTTGTTTGATGCTCTTTATAGGCATACTAATGTGGCTTTCAGTATAGTAATCTTCAGTTGTTGCTATGGCATTCGGATGCTAAGTGTCTGAGCTGATCTCTGTAATGGGCATGTTCCTAAAATTCAAAGGTATTATCGGATTCTTTTTGCTTGATTGAAACAATGAATAAAAAGATCACACAGAAAAAACTTCACTGGCAAAAACATCAAAAAGACCCATGCAAGCCAGATGATTCATTGTGTTATACCTTAAACTTCCTTTGAACGAAGCTCATTGGAAATATGTAACAAGCCCCTTAATGACATTCAAGTGTTTCAGCTACATGTCTAACTGCTGAATGCCTCTAGCTACCAGTCTTTATTAAGCCATTCAGGTCAATAAAATTAAAATCCATTAGCCATAGACATAATACTCAGAAGCCATACTTTGTTAGGTGCTCTTCTTAATGACAGTGTCCCCATGCTATCTTTCTACACTCTGAGTCAATGCTCTAACCTCATTTTAGACAACATTATGCATCTGTGAGAAATGTGTATTCATTTTATATTACTCTTAGTTGGTCCTATATTGCACAAGTATATCTTTTGAAACAACTGCCATTTCATTTTGCATTGCTAATAATCTCTTAATAGCACATGCAAAATAAAACGTTGACATCAGATAAGATTTTGTTTTCCTACCGTTACGTTGTCAGACTACCAAGTTGTTCCTGCATAGCTGAGCTCTTCTGATGCAGAGTACAGTCATTATGATTGAGCACAACACTGTTTGTGACTAGGCTTCTTTGGCTTATGCCACTTACTTCTGTGAACCCACAATATTCCACTCTGTACACCATATGTATATCAATCTCTTAACCAAAAATCAGTTATTCTTTCACTGCAGAAGTTCCCAATCACTTAGATTTCTTTTTTCCAACATGCTATTTACATACATGCTACAACAGTTCCTAAGCATTATTTCATTGTGGTTACAGGTCAACCAGTTATTGTGTCTTTCGGCTTTTCCCGATTAAGGGTCGCCACAGTGGAACTCCGGTCTGCTAATGATTGACAGATTTTTAAGTGCCAAGTTGCCGGCTCTGACACAAAACCTTCAACGAAGGTACGCCCATTCATGCATGTCTCCACACAGAAGAAGCTCTAGCTGAGAATCGAACAGGACAACATCTTCCTGTGAGGCGACAATGCTACCACAGCACCACCACCACAGTACTTTACAGGTAATGCATAAATCTTTCTGGCTTTAGTTTTCACTTAAGTAATTTTAACTTGCTTTGGAAATATGCCTCTGAACGTCAAGCTTCATTAGCACTTTAAAGATGGCTAAGACTCTGTTTTTAAACAAGCAGCATGTTCACCACTTTCTGGTGTACACAGTTCAAAAATGCCATTGCAGTACTTTTCTCATTACTCCCCAGTGTAAACTTTTCAGTACTGCCTGAGTTATTTTCACAAAAAGCCAGTCCAACAATTCTCCTCAACACATCACCATTTTCAAACATAGTCATTGCACACTCTCAAAGTTTTTCCAGTAATATCAGTTACTTTATCACTTTGTTAGGCATTCAAGGTTTCTACAGTTTGCATTTAATAGGCAGGCTTTCTTACATTTGAGAGACCTCTTCAGATTTCCTCATAGCACACATAATTTGAAACAGCTGTGCTCCGCAGCTAACTGGACATTTATTCTACTTTTAAAATCCAGTAAGTCATTTTTGTAGTTTGAAAAATTAACACAACACTTATTACATTTTCAATAACTTCTTCCACCAGTGCTGTTGACAATATTTTTAATATGGCATGAGCATTTTCCAAATACATTTCTGTGTTCAGATTAGGCTAATGACTATGCATACCTTCTGTAAGCAACATTCTAGCAATTTGCTGTGCACTTCTTTAGTATGTAGCCTTTCATCATTTTCATATCTTACTGTAACAACATTCAAGTACTTTTCATTCTACCACTGTTTTTCATGCAATTCTAAAGTTTGTTTAAAAACTGCTTCACTTACTTCATTCTCTAGCTTCCACTTCTAGCTGTTTGATTTTACATACGACAAACATTGATCTGCTATATCTGACTGTTTAACACTCACTTTGTAATTCATTCAATGATATGTCTTCCAGAGGATTGCTTCTCCACACCCATGTCAATGCACACGTCTTCAGAATACAAACACTCTGAAATTCACTCTTGGAGTCACAGTAAATCAAATTCACTTTCATACTATCTTTTGTGGTTTCTCATGGCAGAAATCACAGTTTGCCAGAAGTGTTACATTCTTTCAATAAGAACACTGTCAATTCTCTTTCTGCAGGTGAGTGAGGTAACAAACATTGAATAGCACTTCTGTCATCTTGCAGTTGGTGAAGTTTAAGAGATAAATTATTAGCATTACAGGCAGCATGGCCAGAACACGAATATTGCAGTTTGATGCATTTTACACCACACTTTGCCCTCCAAAAACTACCAGTGAAGTATTTAGTCTTATTCATGTAATTATTAACATATTGAGAACTTATGCTTAGCTTTATTCCCTGAGCTAGGCTTGATGTTCCAATTCATTTGTGCCCATTTCCCTATTAGCTAATCTGTCAACAGAACATATTAAGATGTCAGTTTAAAGAGAACATTCAGCTTTACTTCTCTCTTTCAGAATAAAATATTTAGCATTGCCAAACAAATTCTAATGCTTTCTGCATTAGTATTTTTTGAGTTCAATGCAGTCTCAAAGAATACATATATTTATATAATCACCTCAACCTGCTCATGGCTATTTGTACAATAACACAAAATAAATCTTACTACTGGATTGTAGTCTTGTCTCTTTAGTCTGTATACTTCTTTTTCATCAACAAAAGAACTTTTCCATCCTTCACTGATTGTTTTCTCTCAAGCAGTGTCTCTCCCACCAGTCTCTAGTCTCTATGACTTTACATGCCTGTCTTTCCCTATGAAAAAGCTGAGAACATTTCTCTGGGTGTGGTCCTCCTTATTAATCAGAAGCAGTTATGGCTTTTTCCATACAGGTCAATTGTGTTGGATGTCCTTTCCATGATGTCCTGACATTGTAGTTCCATATGTCTCACTGCAGTTGTTGCAGAGAGGACTGCTCCACACCATCAACTGGTAAGTTGGTAGCGACAATTACCTTTTCTCTAATAATTATTTTAATTATTAGGATGGCTAGATGTCAGACCATTTCACAGTTCTACAGTCTGCTCATTAAAACATTAGTCCATTATTAAATGTATGTATGTAAGGTTATACTAGACTTATGTTGTCAGAGTATTCCAATATTATACTGTCATCCTTCTCTGGAACTAGGTGGTGCTTTGAGACCACATACTATACATTGTCAAAAACATTTTTATCCTTGCATTATAATACAGTATTACACTGCTTTACATTACTTAATATAGTTCTGACAGCCTTGAAGTTAATTTCTCCTCTAAAACTGGTTTGTTCTCATTGCAGTATAGTTTGGTCTCAAAAGCTGAATGCAGTGACAAAGTATTCATTGATTACAGCAAAACTGAAAAAGAAATGTTCCTGGCCATTACATTTTAATTCTCACAACCTTTGCAGCATGGACAATAAAACCACTCCTTGTACCATATACCACTCTTAATAAAAGTGAACAAATAAATGAAAATTGTTAATTCTGATAATATCTTATTTTACTCATCATTCGGTGGCCATCTTTTACAAAATCAGAGTAAGAAAACCTAAATGGAAATTAAAAACTCACCGTTCATCAGCCCTCTTTCCCCATTTTCTACATGGGGTTGGGATGTCTTATCATCTGTAATCACTTCTCTAGATCCAATGCCGCTCTGCTATATGGTGCCGTCATTCCTTCTTCCTTTTTATAAGAAATATTTTCACCACATCATCTTCTGCTTTCCTGCACATGTGCACACAGACAAAAAAAAAAACACAATCTGTTTTCTTTAACCTTCTCTGCAGTGGGAATTACTTTGGCTTCTGCTCTTATGTCATCATATTTTCATCTGTCCCACAACTGGCAACCTACAACTCATCAACTCATCTCAGGCACTTCATCTCCATCTCTCCTGTCTTCATGAACTGCTCTACCCTTTACTACCCTGGTTTCTGTACCATAGAAAAGTATTTGTTTTACCAGTGTTTTGACTGTTTTGTATACCTTACTTTTCAGCTCCTTTGACATTTTCTGTCCCTCTATTATTTTGGCTATGACCTCCTCATTCAGACTTCCCTTCTCCTCAGCTACCCCTGTTAACCTGTTCCACTATTTTCTCTTCCATTTTCAGCTTCTTCTGGTTCCCTGTTTGTTGCTATGACAACTGTCTTGTCAGTTCTTGGTTTTAACCCATGTGTCTTCAGTTTTGCATTCATCCCATGAGCCTGCTTGTATGCCACTTTGCCTCCAAAGAGCAGCTTTTTTGCTCTGTCCCCTCCAACCTGTTTGCTAATGTAATAAATCATCATTATGAATGGCAGTTTCCCCTAGATTGCCTAGATAGGAGACTACATATCTCAGACTGCATGCATGCCATATCATGACTAGCCACTTGATGGTGCAGAAGTTGTCTCTGGCTGATTTGGTTGCGTTGGCTAATGTCAACAAAAATGGACATTGGTATTTGCCAGTGCTAAGTGGTTTGAGTGCCTGGCATACTCCAACCTTTGCCAGAGATCTTTGCTAAAAGAGGGCCAATGTGCCATTGCTGGTAAATGTGTGCCTGACATAAATCCCATCGATCCTGGTAAATAAGCTACTGACCAGGTGGGTTACCTGGGAATGCTGAGCGAATGCTGACTGTAAAACAAATCAACCTGCTAAACATGAACTGAGGATTGGTACACTAATTATAAGTTCACTAACAGGACTTCATTTAGAAATGGATGACATGATGATAAAAAGAAGACTGGACATCCAGTGGATTCATGAAACAAGGTTGAAGGCTTGGATTCCAAAAGTCTACTATTTAGGGGGAAGATGGACTCAAAGTGTAGTGGGAATTGTGAGGGAAACTCCTCTGAATACAGTGAGAGATAGCATCAGAATTAATGATAGACTCATGGCATTGAGACTCCAGGGTAAAAATAGGGCAGTATCATCAGCTTTTGCCTCACATCAGGGTAATGAGGAAAGTAGTGCATTAAGGTAGCAATTGCAGGACAAATAGAAAAGGCAGGAGAAACCTGAGTTGGTGATGATAAAGGGGAACCTGAATACTCATATTGGAACATGCAGAACAGCATATGAGGACTGCTACGGGTGCACATGGGTAGAGGCAACAAGAATAATAATCAAGAGGCTATTCTAGACTTTTGTTTGGAAAATGGCTGAGAGGTGGGCAACACATTACTCAATAAGAGAGACAGTCACTAGATCACATATATGTGTGACCCACATACAACTTGGGTATTCTTCCTCCTTGTAGGGTAAGGCCACTGGAGTAAAGTCAGAGATTACAAAGCCATCATCAGAGAAACATTCAGTGTACAACATAAACTACTGGTGGCCACAATCATCTGCAAGAAAGGGTCATTGAAGGATCTAAAGTTAACTGCAACTAGGCTTGAAGATCTGGGTGGTGACTGGAGTGAAAGCGCAAGTGTTGAAGGAAATACTCAGGGATCTAGCAATTCAGGAAGAAGAAGAAATAATAATAATAAGAAGAAATAGGTGTAGTCAAAAAGGAATGTCAGTGTCTCAAAACAGCATGAGTGAATGTTATAGAATAGATATGTGGCCTAGCCAGGTATGCAAATAAGGTACATACAGAAAGCTGGTGGTGGAATGCAGAAGCCCAGAACATTATCAAAAGGAGGAATGAGTGCAGTAAAATGTGGGAGACAGAAATGATGAACTTGTTGAGAAGTAATATTGGCTGGCTAACAAAGAGGCTGAGACAGCAGTTACAGTAGCAAGGAGCAAGACATCACAGGCTCTCTACAAGCTTCCTGAAAGTGACTCAGCAGATGGTACAGAGAAACTCTATCTGGTTGCAAGACATAGTCAGAAAGATAAGGACAATAGTCATTAGATTCTATTCACAAGGGATACTAACAACAGTCTTGTCACCTTTCCAATGAGCATCAAAAGGAAGATGGACTGAGTACTTGCAACAGCTTCCAAAAGAAGAAAACCCTGCAAAAGCTGTACTGTTCTTCCACAGTCCATGATGAAACAGGAGGAAGAAGAGCCCCCCCCCCCCCCCCCCCCAGAAGAAACTAGAGCAATGCTGAGGAAAATGAAATCAGGGAAAACAGAAGGATCAGATCAGTTTATGGCAGACATTATCAAGATGTTGGATGAATTGGAGTAGAAATGGCTCCTGTGGGGAATTCATATACAGAGAAAGGTGTATCCCAGATGACTGAAGAATATATGTATTAAACCACTGTCTCAGTGGATAAAAGTGCTGGAGAGGGTGATTAATAAACGGATACACAAAGAAGTAGAAAGTAAGATGGCAGCTGAGCAGTTCAGATTAGCATGCTGCACAACAAACCTAATGTTTATAGTGGGAAAGATAGTTATGGTCAATAAGGGCAGTCCTGTGATGGTCTGAAGCTCTGGAAACATTGGTAGATTTAGTGTAGGCTATGTACAAGGACTCAGTTGCACAAATACAAATAGTTTTTGACTCACACGTTGGTTCCTGGTGGTAGTGAGGGTGCATTAGAGTAGAGTTCTGAGCCCACTTCTATCTTCTGAAAATAACAAATCCAGAAATGTGAAGCAGGTAGCAGAAAAAGTATAAGCATGCAAGAATACAGTAGAAAACATACAGCAATTTTATAACTATGCATCGATTCTTTACCTTACTGCTTAATGCAAGACTGTGGACTGTTTTCTGTGCCAAGCTTTGATGATGTAATGACATTCACATCATGGAACTGTGTTTGTAATAAACTACCAGCATTAATACACCATCAGTAAAACCAGAATAAATCTAACTGGCTGTAAACTCCATTTTGTTGTTAACCGAGACAGATTTGTGAGTGAGACACTTAGGTCTACATCACTGATGTCTGATTATCTACCTCATGTAAGCTTCAAAATATTTCAGTCTGTATACTATACTCATAAAACCTGTAGCTTCATAGTGAAAAGTGAACTCATTGTGGATAATTTAATCCTACGTAACTCTGTAGCAAAGTCATTCAGTACAGCAAGATATATAAACACTTAGGCATTGCCTAGCTGACTCAGAGAACTTATCCCATAGTTAATCGGTCACTTGTGGTACTGCTTTCTCATACATGCACCACCCAAAGAGGGAAGGAGCAGTAAAAATTGGCAGTTCCTCCATCAGTGAGCACTATTCTACAAATTGTTCAGCTCATGAAGCTCTACCAATTTATACTACACAAATCTTTTCAGGGAACACTTTGACCCATCTGATGTCTTATTCCTTCAGCATCTTGTCAGAGCAGATCAGGCAGAAATTGTAAGACCAAACTGACTTTGTATGGGTCCTGCTGCTACTCTGTACCATCTTTTCAGTCTTACTGTCCAAACTTTAATTGCTAAAGGAACACAACTACAGAAACAGAAGCATGAAATGACTTAACAACAAAGTTGTGAGTCTCATTATGGTAAAACTCCCATGGCTAGAAGGATATGAATGTAAGGGAAATTCATGCAACTAGAAATCATTACATAACCTTATAGAATGTTTGCAAGAAGGATACGAGCAACAAAGAGACATTTGTAAGCTGGATACAAGACAGCTGTTTAAAATCTTGCTTTTAACAAAAAATAAAATAAACTGAAAATATTCACCTTCCCTCAGAGGAAATAAAGAAAAATGATGATGGTACAGCTGGAACAATGAAACAACCAGAATGAGCCCTTTAGGGGCTAACAGAACGGAAATACAAAGGTCAAGGAGGAAAGACAGAAAAATTAGGGAGGTCTTTAGAGTAGTCTTTCAGGAGCTGAATAAGAAATGGGAAGCTAAGAAGGCAATAAGCAGGAGCAAAAACCTCCACTGTGACATGTTGCAAAATACCAGATACACAAACAGAAAGGCTGTAAGCAAGTCTAACAAAAGAGGAAGTTAGGCGATGCAAAGGATGAATGGAAAGAAGGCAGGTAAAATGGTCAGTTTCCTAGAAGAAATTTTAGAAGTAGGTAGATCAAGCAAGATAAGTCCTGGAGGTACAATATAAAAGAAATGGGAACACAGGGAATGTAGCAAGAACAATGAGAAACCCAGACTAGTAAAGGTCCAAAAGTAAAACATAAAAACAAAATGCATCCAATGGAGGGTCCTGTAGGTTAAACACCTTTAATAAAATAAAATAAAATACAATATTGACTGCTTTCATCCATGACACCCCGGGGACTTCATCAGAATTTTTATGTTTTATGTTTAGTGAACAATTATTCGCACTCCACCTTTGTTATTATTTTTAAAAGATCCAAAAGTCAGCCACCTTGGTTCTGCCTCGCAACTGAATATAGGCATAATAATCATGGCAAATATAATAGAAATAACACTAGATTGATTACTGCCACACATCATTCAAAAGGGCAAGAATGGATTCATAAAGGGAAGCAACGTAGTAGATACTTAAAGGCAGCTAACCAAATTTATGTGCAGAAAGGACAAAAAAGGAACTGTGAAAGGGAACACAGTGCTATTTGACCTTCCAGAACCATTTGTTGTGGTGAACTGGAAATTCCTATGAGATGTATTTGTGACAAGAGGAGTGGAGGAGAAATATGTTTTCCTGGATAAGATCCCAGATATGGATGTCTGCAGCAGGACTAGCCACCCAGCAGTGTAAACCTTAGCTCGAGATGATTGTCACTGCAGAAGTGACACCCTGACCCCATGTGCAAAATGGGGAAAGGGGTTGAGGATGGATGGATAGGTTCCAGATATGGATGTAATGGTTTATAGGTGATTATCTGCTAAACCCCGAGGGAGCCTTTAAAGCCTAACCATGCTTCTCAGAGGTGAGAATTAAACCCTGTACCTTGAGTCTGCCATTACATCACTCCCCAACTCTCAAAGCCTTTTGGCCTATCAAAAATTGAGCAAATACACAGAGACAGAAGACAAAAATGCCCACATTTCAAAGGTTTATTAATAGAGAAGATAGAGAGAAAAGTAAGAGCAAAACTATAGGCACTGGAAAGAGAGAGACAGAAGTTCAGTCAAAATTATTCTCTATGCACATGACTGCATTCTGATATCCACAGCCATAGAAAGATTAAGTCAACCATAAGGGTGTGGGAGAACTAAGGTCTAAACTGCAACAGGAATGTGCCAGTGTTGCTTAGGATGGGCAAGGGAAACAGAAGAGTACATAGGGAAAATCAGGTATACAGAAAAAATGAAATCTGAGTAGGAATTACATGGAAGGATATGATAGGAAAGAACATGTGCAGACTGAAACAAAATGGGAAAGAACATCTAGATAAAGATGGGAAGGGCATGTACACTGCGTTAGATACAAAGGCAAATATTAATGCCAATCAAAAACTTCAGCTGTATGTATCCCTCTCCAGGCCTTTAATAATCAAGCAATACTACTCCAACAATGACTGCAAAGAAATTGTAATTACACTGTATATGCCTTTTTGAATGTAATGATTGATGTAATGATTGTAATAATTGAAGTCTTCCTGAGATGCATGTTGGCTATTCTTGTATGTGATCTTGTGACTCTCTCTCTTTCTGAACTATGTGTTGGCTACTATCAAGCCATTTGCCAGACACAAGTCTAGAATGGCTTCTCCTTCTTTATTCCTGGTGCCCCACCCATGTGGAGCCAGGCAGTCCTCATATCCTGTTCTGTCTATCCAGATATGTGCATTCAAGTCACCCGTTATCAACGTCAATTCATGTTGTTCTACTTTATCTAGTAGGTCCTGCAACTGCTGTCTGAATACACTCTTTTCTCAATCTTAACCCTGCTGTGGGACATAGGTTGAGAGTATTTATACTGCCCCATGATTAGGCTGAAGTCTGATTGCCATGAGTCTGTCATTAATTTTGATGATATCCCTCACTGCCATCTGAAGCCTCTCTCTCACCACAATTCCTACACCATTTCTAGGATGTCCCACTCTTGAGTAGTAGAGTCTGGATCCCAAGCAAAGTGGTTTGATGCACTGCCCTTCCATCTCATCTCTTGAATACATAGGAAGTCCAGCCTCCCCCTGTATCATCATGTCATCCACTTTCAAGCTGCATCCTGTCAATGAACCTACATTAAGCATAGCAATTCTCAGTTTATGTTTGGCAGGTTGGTTGGTTTAACATCCAGCTTTCACTCAACAGAGCTATCCTAGTTAACCCAGGCTGGGCAACTAGACAACAGCCATCCAGTAGCTTGCAGACCAAGGGCTGCTAGGCTTTATGGCAGGCACACACTGGCCAATAGGGGCACATAAACCCCTCCCACTGTTAGCTAGGGTTCCTGGCATAGGTCAGAGTAGGCCTGGTCCTCAACCCCACTTCTCACCGGTAACTAGCTATGCCCATTTTAGTGACATGAGTCAAAGTGACTGAATTACCTAGAGCCATATTTTACACTATCGAGTCTGGGATCTGTGTTCCCTTATCTTGAGGACTCTGCGCACTACAGTAGAGAGAGATATGATGCTCATATATACAAGAAATATGAATGAGCAGGAAAGTATGAAAACATGTATCAGATGTATGGGAGAAAGGGTATAGAAAACTGAAAATAATGCCTTGGAATTCTACATGCAGCTGTTACAAAGGGATTCAACAAAACTGGAAAAGAGAAAAATAAAAAGCATAAGGATTTTGGCTTCTGAAATGAAAGCACCATCTGACAGGAAATATGTAAACATTATTAATGCTAACAAGAAGAATGGAGAGTGTGGCAAAGGTGAGGGGGTGTGAATAATATTAATATGGAGTGGAGATAAGACAGTGCACAGGAAAATGAGGGAATAAAGAATTTACAGATACCGTAAGGAAGAGGGTTCAGGGGGTGAAAAAGCATGCTAGAGAAGGCAAGAGAAGGAACAAAATCATGGCAGTCCATTAGTAGAATATCTGGTGCAACTTGCATGAGGATGGCATATTGCAAGTACTGTTCAATTAATAATAATAATAATAATAATAATAATAATAATAATAATAATAATGATGGTAGTAGTAGTAAAATATTCAAGAAAACAAAAACAAATCTTTCAAGCATCTTTACTTCAATTCCTGATGAAAATGTTGGTTATTCTGGCAGAGTTCAACCAACTTGTGTTGTTAGAACTGACTGATCAGGAGATACTTGTCTCTCCATTGCTGTGGACTAATTGCTTCCAATGGAGATGGGTGAGGTTCCAGCAAGCAATTTTAATTAATAGTTATGTAATATGACTTGCAACCTTGATTACACAGAGTCAAGCAGAACTACCATGACATACCACCATTTAAGTTCTGGAAAGACACAGCTATTAAATTCTGGTATTACCTCTGGAAACTACAAATGGCCAACACTTTAAGGTCAGTTGCGTAAACTTAATATTTCTGTAATCTACAGCTAAAACCATTGCTTCCAGCATCATTTCAGTTGTCATAATCACATAGCAGAGAGCAGATTTTCAATATTTGAAATGTTCCGGTATATAATCTGTACCCAGTACTGGAAATCAGAGAGCAGCTGCTAATTTTATAGAACTTCATTGTTACATGCCTTGTAAAATCATTTGAAAAAAGTGATTATAGATCAACTCTTGGCATACATCCTGATGTGTAATATATTATTTTACTATATGCAAATGTTCTTTTTTGCTCTGGCCTCAGTGTATTGATTTCTGTCATTGTAGATATTATCATCAGAGACATTCTGTGAACCTTATTGAGGCCTTCAAGCTGGTCAAATATAATATCTTTAAAAATAATTTGGAAGACATGAACCTTGAAGAAGATCCCCTTCAGGTGGTTACAATGTCATGCAAGTCAGAAGTATTTGTCTTTCTGTGTTAGCCCACTCTACCTAACTTATGTCTTCCTGTTATCACATAGTTAAGCTGATGTTTATTTACTTACTTATTGACTGGGAAAGTCTGACTGGGTAATTTTATTGGCTTTTAGTGGAGGCCCACGATGAAAAGATCCACAGGTAAAAGTACAGAATGTACATATGTATCAGAGAAAATTGACATAATATTTTAATATACTGTAAAACATAGATTAAATCAAATATCAATACACATGTAGCATGTAGAGTAATACACATACACAATCATTAAAACAAAATAAATACAATATCACGAAGTGCTGACATGTGTTGACATTTTATATGTGCAAGAGTTGAGTGCTCACTCATAAAAGCAATGTTTGAGTGGAAATTTTACACAGTAGATATGAAGGTGGAAAAAAAGAGAGGAGAGAGGGGAGAGTGAGAAAAGTGTTTTTTAGCAAGAGCAAGAATAAGAAAAATGAGAATAAGAGAAATAAAACAAGGAAAATGAAGGACAGGATGTATATAGGTATTAAAGGAGAAGGAGCTGATATATTAGCCAGGAGAGCAGCGAGTGCAAAACCAGGAGTCAGAGATGAATTCTTCTTGTTCCAGATTAAATAAGTGAATGGTATGTATTGCCCTTATTGGTGAAGGGATCATATTCAGGAGTTTTGCTACACAGTCTCAGTACAGACTTTGTCCACAGTTTTTGTAAAGCTTACATACATTACTTAGATTTTTGTCAGAAGACTGAAGATGATCATTTGGAAGTTAATGGTTGAGAATTATTATAGCTGGGAAGGAAGTGGGATTAAATATACTTATGTGTATTAATAGAAGTTGATTATAATTCAGTTGGTGGAATAATTTTAGGCAATTTAAAGTTTTTAGTGTAGAATAGGGATGTTTTCTATGACTTGTATGAGATGTAAATCTAGCTACATTCTTGTAACACTGTTCTAATTTTGATTTTAGGTTGGCCTGGTCGTAAGTCAAGAATAGAGAAGGGAATAAATATGCATTGGTAAAAACAACTCTGGTGGATTTAGTAAGGAAATTTTTGGCTCTGTATTGCATTCATAGTTTTACTGATTTTTTTTATATTGCTCTCTATGTGGAATTCGTATTTGAGATTCTCACCCATTGTAACCCCCAGTAGTTTTGTATGGGGCACTACTTTAGAAAGGAGAGAATCTCTTCTTTCTTCATCTCTGTACACACATGGCTTGGATGTTCATGCCATTCTGTCTGGCAAGCTGCAAATGTTAGTCATGAAAGATTACGCAAAGATTAATTCTGACACAGAAAGCAATAAACAAGAGACATTAATTTTGTTTTCTATTGCTTTAGTCATCACTAAACATTTTGCAGTAGAAGTGTTTTATCTGGCAGTGATTCATGGGATTGCTTTCTGATTTTTCAAATAGGGGGCCACATTCTATATGTCAGATGTATGGTACCAGACATTAAGACAATGGCTGTGAAACTGTGATGCATTAAAATCTAAAATGAAAGTATTTCTTGGAAGGATAAATCCACCTATACCCTCGTGAGGATGACTTTAACCCACATACCCTTGACATACGTATTCAAACCCCAAAATTGCACATACTAAAGTGCATATTCTGCCCAGAAAGCTGTGCCGTTTCACTGTTTACTAACACTGCACATTCTTGGATATTGAACTTATGTCCACAAGCAAATAACATGTTATCCTTTGGTTTATAAACACATGAACATTACCCCAGATTCATGTTATAGTATTTCAAGTGCTGACTTGGGGAAAAAAATCCATGCTTTTCAGGACTGCTTCAAAATTCAGGCAGTGATAAGACAGGTTTGTCTGACCCACTACAAGGCATAGATTTGACAACAGTGCCTACGTTCAGATATAGTGAGAATTAGGTGGGCAGGCATATAACTTTTATCAGTCAGCGTACATACCTTTTAAGAGAGGCTTAGCAAATAGCCAACAGTTTGCTGCACATTTTTATGTCCATTAGCCCAGAGACCATGAAAGCTGTACTGGTAAGGTGATCCTAATATCTTCATTTGAGTGTAATCTAATATTGCCTGCAGTTAACCTAGCAAAAAAAATACTACCAAACACCCGAAAGCTTAAAGTACTTACTGCATGTCCATGAATGAGCTTACATTCTTTATCTATGACTAACTAATAAGACATTGTTTAAGGCTAAATGCCAGATGATATGACAGATTCTTTAAAATCGAAGGAAATCAGGTCATTCTTATGCCATATAACACTTCAAGTTCTACCTTCATATTATATTTTTTCAATGATTAAAACCAAAACAGAAAACCAGATGTCATGCATGACTGGTTAGTTTTACTGTAATGAACAAATTACTATTAAGGAAAAACTGAACACTACAGTTCTCAAGGGGAGACTGAAAATGTACTTTTTGACCAAGAGGATTTGTCTCTCTTGAATGGATTGAACTTTTCCATAGAGTGCAGGTTTAGCATCTACAGGACAAGACAGGAAATAATAATTGTAATAAAGAAGTTATCTGTTTGCATTGTAGGTTTGGTTGCTGCTGAAATTAATATAGTTCTAACTTCTCTGTCTATATGTACTCTATAGCATTTAAATTCTACTCCTCTATTATACTGGTGTATTCTCTTCCCAGAATGATTTACCTGTGCATTCTGTCATTTCTTACCACTAGTTCATGTAATAGCTGTGAACAGTATATCCACTCAATTCACTCAGTAAAGAAAAATAAATGATAAATTATGTTAACAATGCATTTTTCAAACAGACTTGATCTGATTTTTCTTTCCTGCGTGTTTTACTCTCCAGTGGTTGTTTCTTTGCCCTTAGGAAAAAGGACCAATAAACTTGATGCAATGCACACTTGATGCATAACCACCCATAAATACTTAGTTAACATTCTCCCATTTTGACTGTAATTTCTAAACTGGGTAATTTATTTAATTTTGTATTAATTCTAGTAGAGCAGAACAGTGAGCAGGTCAGAACATCCATGTCAAAACAACTCTTTCCGTTAGAGATTATCAATGAAGCTGACACCTGAGATATCAGCGAACTGTAAAACTGTTATATTTTGCAGCATTAAGATGGGCAGCAGTTTCATGACTGGGCTAAAGAACAGATCATTTTATTGATATGTGTCTCTGTAAACTGACTCCCACACACATTCCTGTGCTTGCTATCACCTGCCTTTAGCTTACATGCTTGTGCTACAACTATCAATAAATAACAAAGGCATTTTTTGAATTATTGAAGTTCAAGCTTAGGGCATGAGAACCTAAAAAGATTAGTGTATCTTAAATATTTAATTGAATTATACCACGAATTAATTACACACCTACATTTTATCTAATCTTGAGTGAGTTCTTCAAAGTATTGCTAATTATCTATAATTTATTATAGCTATTTAGAAAAAAGTGAACAAGGATTTCAAGGAAACAGTTATTTTATATAACTCATTAGAGTGTTAATTCATATGAGATTTTATTACATTACTGCACAGCAGTAGTTATGGCTTCCAAAAAGGTTCTGGGTTAAAATTTATATGCTTGACTTTGAGCAACCACAACAGTTGGGATAAAATAGCACTATGATATGATTTAAATCAAGACTGTTTTAAGCTGGCAAAAAATATGTACACATATACACAGACACACACAACCCCCCCCCCCCCACACACACACTTGTGTGTGCATATACCACACACGTGTTATCTTTACATATTTACTATTACTATGCTGCAATACAAATCCATAATAATGTTATAATCCAGGTACTACTGACAACTGACTGTATTCATAGTCTTTTACAGAGTTGTGTGAATGCCTTAAAACTTGTTTAAATGCTGTATTAATTCATTATTTATGCTTCATTCCAAAATTGCCCTTTCTACACTGCTTATTATTTTTCTTACATACTGGCTAACCAACGTCTAATAAGTAAATAGTATAGCCATGACGAGTCTAGATTTATCAAGCTGAAGACTCTAAGTACTGCTGGTTACTATGTAAAAAACAATAAGTCTGCCATGGATTTATCATCATACACACACACACATATATATATATATATATATATATATATATATATATATATACACACACACACACACACACACACATATCTCAACAGCTTGAAACTCTGAATGCCACAGCTGTGAGATCAACAGTTTTAACTTATTCTCATCAATCAGTTGTACTTCACCTGTTTGCAAAGTAAGCACTAAAAGTGAAAATAAAATCACAAACTTCAGAAAAACAAAAAAAGAAGTGAAGACTTTGGAGCTGCCACCACCAAACAAATTGATTAAGCACTTTCTTCCTTGGTAACTCGGACTTCATCAGAATAAAAAAACAAACACAGTTCCCAGTATTTATACATACACATTAATTAAAACACCTCCCATTTTTAATCAACCTAACCTAATCCAATATGTTGCCATGGTGACTAAAATACATACTGAACCACTAAAACTAATATAGGTTAAAATGTAACCATCTAAAAAACAATTTTAATAAAAACTCTTGACAACTTTAAAATTGCACAGAATACATATTCAGAATAAATATTCATTAAAAGAATTATAGAAAAAAGTAGCTTTCAGTTTTAAAACACTAGACAAAGAGATTAGCTTTATCATTCAGACCAGGATGAATAGTGGCATTGATCTTTAGTTGCCCACTTAAGCTCTGGAAGTTTCAAAAAATCCTCATCTGGTCCACCTCTCTGCCCCAAATTCACCTGGTCAGTGACTATGAATTTAAAACTATGGGATGGGTTTTGTTGCAAATGTTTGTATAATGCATTCCTATCATCTTTTTTCTTGCTATCATAGAAATGCTGATAAATCCTTTTTATAAGACTGAGTTTAGTCTTGCCAATATAGAATGCATTGCAAGATCCACATAAAGCTACATAAACAACTCCTTTACTACCATAATAATAGCTCCTATATAATCTAATCTTTGCATACCCTTCCACAAAAAAGGAAGCTTCCATGACAATAAAGGGGCACTGGGAACAATGGCCACATTTGAACATCTTCTATTCTTTCATAACTGGTCTCTCTCTAATAATGTTTTAAAACATAAGTCTTTCTAGTACACAATAACAGATCTTATATCCACTACTTCCAAATACTGCAGCTCTACCCCCAAGACTCTCACATTTCTCTGAATAATTGACATCAATCCATAAAAAACACTATTATATGTTAAAATAAGGGCCCTGTTATAAAACTGGGGTGCAGCATTCACTTGCACATAGCTAGATCTAGTCATAGGTCTATGCCCTAATAGTGGCACAAAATGGCCTGTTCTTCTTTTTTCTTTCACTTCATCAAAAATATTAGACAAAAAAGGACTCAGGATATCCCTTCAAACTAAACATAGTCATCTACTTATCACTTTCAGACTGAAAAGCTGCTTCTTCTGTGATCATCCTGGCCAACCTTATACACCGCCCTTTCACAAGGGCCTTTTTCTGATGCACAGGATGCATACTCTCAAAGTGAAGAAAATAATTAAAATAAGTTGGTTTATGGTTTATAGTAGGTTCAAACACTCCTTGTCCAACCCAGTATAAAAACAAAGGTACTCATCAAAACCATTCAATTCCTAAATCATGAGAAGTAACAGAGTATAAATCCTGAATATCAGTGGTCACAAATCTCAACTCATCACTAAACAAATTGTTAAAAATCTTAGATAGAAAGTCCCATGAGTCCTTCAATAGACAAGGATTGTTCTCAAAAATATTCATAGTATGCAGATTTATGTATTTGGCCAAACAGAATGTCTTAGAAGCTTTAGCATCAACAATTGGGTGCATATGAGGGTCAGTGAGATTTTTATAGATTTTAGAGATCCCAAAAATGGTGAGGATCCTAGGGTAATGGACTACCAAATAAGTAAATTTTCTAAGGTGATCTGGATTTCCAACATCTCCTCCAAAGTCAGATCAATTTTCCTATTAGCTACAGTAAACTGTCAGTTAACTGGAACTCAAGCAACCAGAACTCTCAAGCAACCAGAAAAATAAATTGAAGAAATACAGTACAATTTTCATATGTTGCACTTTCTGCCCCCCCCCCCCCAACACACAGAAACATACCTTATATTTTTAGAGTTTTAAAGTTTTAAAAAGGAAGATAGGAATCAATTCCTTCTCTCCCCAACCTAAGAACAAGTCAAACTAAACAAATAGTATAGGGTACAGTATTAGTCAGGCCTATTTTTAATAGTAACTCTCAAGCAACCAGAAACTACAGTTATCCAGCATCTACCAATCCCCATAGGTGCCGGTTAACTGAGAGTTTACTGTATATTCCTGTTGTTCACCAAGGTTTCCTCATAGGTATCCAAATCCAAAAAATTCAACAGCCTATTAATATAATCATTGGTATCCATAACTACCAGGCCCCCACCTTTATCAGGCTTCATAACCATAAGTTGTTTATTCTGTATGATTTCATTCAACAATTCCCTTTTATCCAAACTTAAATTATGTTCAACGGGCATTTTAGGAACAAACTTCAATAAATTCCTAAAGTCAGCTTCACTTAATTTCTCAAAAAGTGAGACCATAGGATGGGACGGGGGTTAATGTACTCAGCCTTTTGATGGTCTCATTTACAAGAAAATACTGCCTGTCACCATTTTTAAAATAAAATGCACAATTCAGTTTTCTTAAATAAAGCTTAAATTGCAACAAGGCTTCATCAATCCTAGTTTTCCCTACTGGAACTAACATTAAACTCCATTCAAATAAATTAGGCCCCCAGCATATTAACTTCCACAACATTATAGTTATATAACTCAAAGTCGCCATGGTTATTAACATCAGCCTGCTGCCACTGAAAGCAGGAACAGCCTTTGGTCAACTGGTGCTCTATGAAAATGGGCTCCACAGTTCCCCCCACACCTGCCCCCATCATGATCTACCTACACCATCCAGATTTTTTATTTTTTCCTTTTTCTCACAGATTGTCTTGCTTTTTGTTTTATTCCTGTATTCATTCAACATATTTTAAAGAAACCATTTCTTTACTACCAAAAAATACACAAACAAATAAATACTGGAAAAGAGCCCCTGCTAGAGTAGTGCCCCTAGGCAGCCACCTAGTTGGCCTATTTCTAAGGCTAGCTATGCCTGCCACTGAAAGTCAGCATTGAGCATCTCTTGAAAGTTAATACAACCACTGTTGCCATTACCTCAGCTCATTGCACATCCACTACACTCCTCTGCAAAGTAAAACTCTGTGGTAATTTCCAGTATGCTTTCTGCTCTACTGATACCTGAGTTTCTTCCCATTTCAATCTATACTAATTGTTCACCACACTCAGTTGCCTGTTCTTCACTGACATTTAAAGAAGGACAGCAATAGGATAATTTCAGCTGGAAACATAAGACATTGCTATGCCATTCAGTGTGCTGTATAGAGGACCTCGCTGATACTATTTACTGCATTTCCTGCACTCTGGATGTAAATATGTTTCCATTATTCTTGGTACTCTACCAGAGAAATTAATAGACATGGTTGAGTGGTCAGCAAAGACTGCTGCCTGTTAGGACAATTATTAGAGATCCATTGCAGTGTGGATTGCTTTCCAGTTTTGGGGATTTTATTAAATAGAAATGGCAGAATGTCAGGTGAATAAATAAGCATAAACAGAATCTAGTGAATACGTTGTAAGCCTTCTATCTAGCTGATAATTCAGGTCACCCTTAACTACTGTATTTTGGAATTGCAAATATAGCAATATGGAATTACTTGGTAAATTAGTGGAATGCAAAATGGTTGGCGGTGGTTAAGTATAACAGATGTATCCACGTACCATACATTCTGGGTGTATAAAGAGAGATAAGGGGAACATGTAACATACTTGCAGTTAAAGTGTAAAGTTGTTTTTTTTTTCAGATCAGCGTTAGGCTTCCTCCTTTTCTGTTTCCTGGTCTTCAGCTTTAAAGTGTTTGCTCACTCTAGAGAGCTGATTGGATGATGTAGTCATCTTGATTTAAGTAGGAATCACTGTTGACCAGCATTCCATTTTTTTGCCCTCAGTCCAGGCATTTAATGTGTGGAGCTTGTTTCTGATACGTTTAATGTTTAGTGCAGGTATCGGTGTACACTTCATCTTATTTATATAGAAAGTGCTATTTGCTACTTGGTTCTATAACTTCTCTAATAATGTGTTGTTTAACAAAGCTGCAAGGTTGCCCTGGCTATATTGAACATTTCTGTAAATGGACATATGTTTGTTTGATAACTCTGACAATGTTATATGTTACTACTGATTTGACTAGGTATCTTGTAGTATTATTGAATCATATTATTTTGCCTGGGACCTTCATTTATTCTTCTCAGGTTACTTTTTTCCTGCCATCAAATGCATTATGATACCATCAAATACAAGTCTTGGAAAACTAGGGGTAGGTGGGACTGGGAATATCCAAATGGGCTCTACCCCCCTCCGCTTTGGCTTTTACATGTCTGTGGCAGACAGTACTTCCACAAACAAGCTAACACTCACCTACGCTAACTAACCTCACAGCAGTTCTGCAAACAAACTAACCTTCGAGTAAAGTAACCTAAAGTATTATCTCTATCTGTAGATGACTCAACTACCAAGGTGAAGCAAGCTAGGTATGTTTGGATTCTTAAAACCAAAACCATGACGGGAGGGGGGGGGTGCAAATAGGCAGCTAACCCAGGCACAAGATTTTGGGGGATGCAATCAGCAGATGCGAATAGGGTGCAATTGAAAAATGAACAACTGACATTCATTTAACTCATTTAATACTGAACAGCAGGAAACATTTACCTTTTAAGATCCTCTAAGCCAGGAAACCACTTGGTTCCTCAGAAATCTTCTCCAAAATTCTCTACTGAAACATATTTTACTAGATTTATAATATTTAATAAATAGTGCAAGTTGCAAAAATGTAAAATATGATAGCTTTGCAGTTAACAATGGACTATACGCTGGTGTTAACATTAAAACTCTATCTGTAGATACTGTTTTTTTCACTGCATATTTATAATGGAAAACTCTATTTTTTTGTCAAAAAATACTAGTGTTATGGTCAGACAAAGGGGTTTATTTCTGTAAGTGTGTAAGTGTGCAAGATCAATCCAAGATATCATTGAAGGAATTCTTTACCTGTTTAAGAGCCTTCCAATGATGATTAACAAGAGAGGATAGTATACTATTGTTTTGCGATATTCCCATATTTATGCATGTTATGCATATAATAACTTCACATTCTTTGAAAACAATATTTATCTACAAAACCACTTGTGCATGATGCCAAGTATCAGTGGCAACATTATGAGCCTTAAAGTTTTGCATAGGATGGCACCATTTGTACACCTGTAGGTTATATACCTTCATTGAAATTAATCCAGTTATGAAAACATAGATAACAGTCATAACTGCTTTACCAAAAGAGCATTTATATTTCAGATTGTCTTCACATTATCATGTTTTAATGCCATTTTACTAACACCCAGTACTTGACTATACCACATCAAAATGACAGTATCATATTATGTTTTTGCATTATTAATGTAAAGATTGAAATGTCCTATTTTTTCATAACATTTTATAAACACTTCTTAACAACCAGCACTAGGCATCCCTTGCTATTTCTCCTTCATGTTTAGCAAATCATATCAGCTTGTAAATCCATCCTTCCTTCTACAGCTCCTTTTTCCGTTTTTACACATGGTATCGGGGTGTCACTTTAACAGTAACAATCATCTAGAGCCAAGGTTTACATCACCAGGTGGCTAGTCCTGCCACAGCTGATCTTCTGAATGACACACTTGCACCTATGACCAATTTAGAGTGTCCACTATACCTACTGCATGTTTTTGGAATGTGAAGGGAAACCGGAGCTCCCAGATGGAGCCCACAGGAACACAACGGAACATGTAGACTTTGCACAGAAAGCACCCAAGCTGAGAACTGATCTGGAGACCCTCTTACTGAAAGGCAATAATGCCATCCACTGTGCCACTGTTCCACTGAGCTTATAGATGCTTTAGTTTTATGTCTGTACCTTTACTAGGACTTAAGAAACTGGACTTTGAAAACACTGATGGGCATACTTGTTTCAGGAGTACAGGGAAGCATTCTGTAAAGCCAAGTACTTTCTTGCAGGATACACAGGAACTCTCCTTTCCTGATAACTAAACTCTGGTAGGAAGCAATGAGTTAAGAAGCACAAGATGATATCATAGATTCTTAAATGATTTTATTTTGTAGCTGTAGCAAAGGGCTTATGGAAGTTGCTACTGGTGTAATTTGTAACTATAGCTAACTGCAGCAAGGTCTTCCAAAAGGTGAGGACCAAAACAAAAATGATCTTCAGCAAGGTTGTGGACCAATACATTAACAACAACAAGTAAGTTACAGCTAGGAGCTTGGATACATTCATTTGAGTTCTTTTTTTGTCCTTAAGTGCACCTGTTGAGGTTGTGTCCCTTCTCAAGACTGTTCAAGTTACCAGATGATCTAATATCTAACCCATTCACATCAACAACCACAAATGCAATGTGCTATTGCTATTCTTGCATTCCTTTACACACAGTTTATTACTATGATTATGTATAGTCCTATGTTTCCTTTGTAGTTATTAATGACATAATTATGAAGTAATATTTTCTTAATATTTAATACTTAGTTCTATTGCCTAGCTCATAACATGTAAAATATTTTTCTGTGCTGTTTTATTGTGTAGTTTCTAACATTTATTCAACTGTTATATTGTCTATTTAAGAGGTATTCATATGTTCATAGCTAGTACTTCATGACATAAATTAATTTACTCTTTTTTATTATGTAATGTGTAAATGTAGGATTTTCTCTCCAAGTCTCCACTGAAAAGGAGAGTCAGACTATCCTACTAAATAAATGCAAATAGAATTACAAAATAATGTAAATAATTATACAGTTCTAGCTAAAACTATAACACAGAGTGTGACAAAATGGCTGCTTGCTATATGATTTGCAGTTATTACAAAGTAGTAGTTATTATTAGGGAAAAAAAGACTTTGGTAGTGTCCATAAAATAAGTGTTTATTCTTTCTTGTGCAGACCTTTCTTTAAGCTGAAGTCACAAATATGTTCCAGGGTCATGTTACTGAAACTGAGATTCAGCAAGCATAAACAAGGCTACATAGTCTTGTGTCCTTTTGCCAAAAGCATGCAGTAAAAAAGCCCCTTTGAAACATAACAGGTTTTAAATAAAAGCAAAACTCATAAGTCAACTTCTTTGTTCAAGAATTTTGGACAAACCAAGCATATTGGGGAACAAATGCCCCAAATCAAGAACAGTCTAGAGTAATACTCATGAGGTCATGAGGTACTGCACCCCTGAATGTGCTATCCAATCCTTTGGATGACATGTTAAACTGATACTTAATCTAGTTAGCTCATTGAATGTAAAAGATCCTACTCCATTTATTGAAAAGAGTAGGGATTCTCTTTTTTTCAGTCATCATACTTATTTACATAACTATAAAATATTTACAGCATTTTTGTATGTTTCAGTATGGCATAAAGTCCCTAAACTAAAAGACAGTCTCTATTTGCTAAAACAAAAAGACAAAATCTTAAAGAAAAAACTTACCTTGCCCATTCCTTTCCTCACAACCATTTTCTAATTTGACCTTTTATGCCTAAGGAATTCTACTTCTTATTAAACATCTTCACTTCTAGCATTTCGTTTTGCTCAAATAATGCCAAACATTTTCAAAACAAATTGAAGGATGCTGATTGCATCACTGGATTGATTAATCCTAAACCTTCTTTATCTTTACAATAATACAGACTATCTTTTTCATATGAGTTAAGCCTTGATCCCTATGTTAAAGCAAATATTATTTGCAGTAATTCTTTTTCCATTCTGTTAGGAAACAGATATATTCCCACCAAATATCCCGGTTTACCTAATAAAAACAGAATTAATAACATTAACTTTTTCTTTGATAACATTTTAAAAATTCCACTATTTAACTGCATGTTTAACCTCTTCTAACACATCCTTCTACTGTTATTCCACTGCTCTTTTTTACCATATATTATATTCAAAATAGAAATTTCACTCTGAGAAAATTGAAAACCATCTGTATTTGTTACATTAACAAATTCTTAACTGAAAGACTGACCTATTTTTCTTAATAATATCCAAGTCGTTAACAAAATTTCTTTCATCCAAAGCTTATTTCTAGTCACTAAACCTAATTCATCTGCACAGGAAGACATAAAATGAAAACCTATCATTCCTTTTATAAAGAACTTAGCTTCTGAGCAAATATAGCCTCAATTTTCCTTGATAAAGTACTCATAATCACATTAAACAAAATTCCACTCATTAGATATCCTTGTTTAAGTGCTCTCTGAATTATAATATTCAATTCACCATTAAAAAAAATCATAACTGTAATTTTACTATAAGCTTTAATGAATAAATCTAAAACATTTCTCTTTATAGCATATGGTCTTAACATCTCCCGCATCTCTTCATGTGCAGCATTATCACAAGCCTTCACTATGTCTCCAAATGATAATTTCACTTTCTCCACTTCCTTTATATTATCATCCATAACTTTTTGTATAACCCATACCACCTCCTGGGATTGTTTCCCTTGAATCCAACATACTACTATATATTTTGCCAAATGTCTTTCAAATCTTTTCTGCATAGTTTTCATCAAAATATGATGATCAGTATTTATTCAAAGTTAGTGGCCACAATTTTTTAATATAATTTCTCTCCTCCTTGTTCCAAATCAGTCTAACCACCATTCACACATTTCCCATTCTGTATTCCCTGCCTTAACCAACTATTATTTACCTCTAAGATCACAACCTTACTTTTCTCTTTCATATCCTTATGCATAGTATACCAAATCCTCAGCATTAAAACAACACTGATTGTCTTCAAAACAGCATTGAGTTCTGAAGTACTAATAACTTCATTTAATACTTTTATACTTTCCTGATCCAAGCGATATACAATCCATCTTCTTTTTTTTCCCTTATTTTTCAAAACAACTAAAATTATTCTTAACAGAACCAAGTTCTAACACATGCACAATCTCTTTTTGGATAAAGTTCTCACTTAATTTTTCATCTTGTATTTCTCTAATTAGACTGACTTTTCTACATTTCAAATAATACTGCTGTCAATACAGTTTTGACATAACACTCTTTGTATTTATTTTATAAAGTTTTTTTTTAATTTAAGAAAACCACCCTTCTCTATTTTCATTTCTACCTCTACATGCAAGGGAGATACCTCTTCTTTTCTCCATTCAAATTATACTGTTGCCTATACAGTTTATTTATGTTATCATAAAGCTCCCTTTTATTCTTTAAGAAAAACAAAACATCCATTTCCAGTAAATGCATGTTATCCAACAATTGCCTGTACTCCTTTTTAGTATCCTTCCTTAGTTATCTTTCTATATCAACACTTTCTTATATTTTCCTTTAAAAATAACCACAACTCATTCCAAAAAGAAACATAATAATCTTCCCTTGTGATATGATATTTTCACAACTATTCAAACTCTTCAGTAAATAAATCACACCCTATTATAATACTAGTCATCATTTTAATAATTTTATATATTTATAACAACTATTTTACACAAATTCTGACCATATAGCCAAGTGATTAGAAAAGAAAACTGCCACAACCACTCCATTCATAACGTCCTGTAACGCTTTTGAAAAAAAGAAAAAATAAATAATTAATTCTCTGTTCTTATCACCCCTTTTAATAAAGGAATATTCTCTCCATCCTTTCCAATGCACATCTGTGCTACAATTTTAACTCATAAGTCATTTTAACATCCCACAAGATGTTCTAGTTTTTTTTTCTTTCTTATATCACATTTCCAGTCCTCAACATGACCACCAAGCCATTAATAGCCACATATGGATTGGGCTTTCAAAATGTTTATTTCTTTCTTTTGGTGTTATATATGCATACACACATATCTAGTTGCAGTTTTCCCCTCTATTTGTAAATCTATAAGGAGTCTCATTTCCACAGTTATTAAATCAAACATACATACATTACCAATTCTCTACAAAACTGATACTCCCAAACACATCTCTAACCTTAAACTGCATACAATCTTTTCACTCTGCATTTTTCTATCTGCATTATCTCAGCCTAATTTATACAAGCATACATCTTATAAAAAAACAACATTCTAATTTCGGTTTCCATACCATTCTAGTATATATAATTTTTATCTAATTTTATTGCTATTCACATTCACAGACAAAACCCCCCTAAAATTTATTTTCCTTTTTTCAATTTTGGGGAATTTGTTTTTATTTTTACTTTTTTTTTCAAATCCCCATTCTTTCACCAAGTTATTTTTTATAAACATCCATTCCATATTTGTATCCTCCCTTTTCCTTCTCCATACATTTCAGATTTATTTTCTGTAACTGCAAAACAACTCTCAGTAGAAAGATAAAAAATCCACAGCTGGCCACAGTAAAGAAGTTTAATAAAAAACACATTTTTTTATTAAACTTCTTTACTGCGGCTGGTTGTGGATTTTTTTATTTTCTCTAACTACCTCTTCTTCCTGTAATCATATTTGTATATTATCTAACATTCCCTTTAGTTACATCTCATTTTTCATCAATATTAACATTTTCCTTTTGACCCCATCCTTTTCTTCTTCTTCCACAAATTGATCTTATTTTCCTTTATTCTGTCTCCATCCTCATCTTCACAATCAAACCACAAATGTCCTTTCATTTTGCATTTTCTACACTTCAAAAGAAAAAAAAAAACTTGTGTAGCGTGTTCCCTTACCACCCCACATAATGCCTTTTTTCACATTGACTAATTAAATGTGATGTATCTCCACAAAATAAAAAGGAATCATGCTTTAGGCCTACCCCAATGTCTTTATGCCCCTAGACAGCTTGAAATGAGAACAAAGGCAGGCAAATGAACTACATTTTAATTTTCAGTTTTCAAAATTGCATCACATACCAAATGCTTATTTCATCTTCAGATTTTTAACACATTTAACATCTTCACACATTTCATTTAAAATCTCAGTAATACCACTGTCCTTTTTTCATCAGTCCAAAACTGTATAAATAGCTTCCTAAAAGGTTAAAATCTTTGAACTGAAAAAATTACTCATTCTAGAGATTTCCAAACTTTTCTTATCATACCTATCCAAATGTTTATTCAAAAGTGTCAGATGTATTGTTATAAAAAGTTTCTTTATGCAAAATAGTGATCGATAACAGTACCTTTCTTGGAGGAGATTTTTACCACTGGTCATGATAATGTCCTCACATCATGCCCATCTATCTTAGGTGAACCTTCCTTTGCACACACAGCATCTGCATAACTTTTCTTTCCCCATTTCAGCTGTAGAATATCTGTCTATTACCCAAAACAATTTTCACGCTCCCCCTCTACTGAAAAAAAAATCGGCAACATCACCTCACATCACAGCTACATCATCTTCTGGTTCCTTGACATTAATCACCTTTAACAATGTCTCTGTACCTATTTCACCTGACCAACATTTTATTCAAAGCACCTGATCCTGTACATGTTCACTGGTTTTTGCAACATCAGTTACTAAGGACAGACAACACAGCCTGCACATGACATTGTAGGGCCACATGTTTACTGGAGAAACATGTACATTTCGATCATGAAAATTCAAAAAGTGGTAATTTGACTTCTTTCAATTCCTTCCATACTAAAAGGTCAACAGACAGTTCCAGCACATGTGGTTCATCTATCTGCCTAAAATGGACATGTAGCAAGTAATCATGGGTCATGTACTGCATACTTGGTCATTTTCTGTATGGTACATCTGATGAACCACAGGTGAGTGTATGTAACTGCAGGATATGTAGACATTTGCCACTGCATTTGGTCCATATATTTATCCAGTACACCCACTGAGGTATGGAGATGCAGTGAAATATACTTCAGTGTATTGGGCACTGAATGTGTATATCTTAATGCAGACTACACTAAGGTATGCAGATGCATGTTCACAACACTGGAAATATCCCCCAGAGTGTTGTCCAATGGCATTACATTGCTAATGCTAATGGCATGACTCCATTAGCTGTACAACTCACAGCAGCCATGTTGTACCCTGCCAGTTTCCATGTTCCTTACTGTCTGTGATATAAATGTAATTTCCTCCACCAACTCTGATCAAGTGTATATGCCCTTAGGAAGCAAACACTAGCTACAGACATGTGCATGCCTAGTTCATAGGTTCCTAGATTCATAGGTGTGTACTAGGCTAATGGCCCTGGAGCCTTTACAAGCCTAGCCCATAGGATTACCCTGGCATCATGCTACCCGACCTTAGTTCCCAGTGCTTCTGTTGAGTAGAGCCACTGGACTGATCCCCAGGGTGAATTTTCTATTTCCCATCCACTCATCAAGATTTCTCTTGAGGAGGATCAGTGAGGTGCTCTGTTTGACATGTAGGGAAAGTATATTCCATAGCATGGGCAATCTCTGGGTTATGAACCTGTCCCTCCAGCATGTTTTCTTGATTGTGGTAATGAGGTCAAGGTCTCTGGAGTGTGTGGTGCAGTGGGATTAGGATTTCTTTAGATGTAGCATTTCTAACAGAGCTGGGTCAGACATTGCTTTGTAAGTCAAACAGAGATCACATCTAAGTAGGCGATATGAGACAGAGAATAGTTGGAGTTTTTTGAGTCTGTCCATATAGGACAAGTGTTTAAGGCCCAGGATCCTCTTTGCGATGTAATTTTGTGGCCTCTCCAGTTGTTGCAGGTGTCTAGTGAGGTACATGCCAATTGGGGCATTGTACTTGATGATTGGCCTAATGAGGAAAGAGTAGAAGGAGACAATGACCTCTTTCTTCCTGGATGCAAAACCCTTAGTAATGAGATGTGACACATAGAAGGACTTCGTGACCACAGTGGCAATGTAGTGGTCAAAAGAGAGGTTGTTGTCAACCTGTGTGCCCAGATATCTTACAATGCCTTCTGTGTTCAGTGGACTACCATCGATGTGGTAATTCATGGGAACTGGGTTTTCCCAAAGGGGATGACGACACGTTTTTTGACATTGAGCTTAAGGCTATGGTTCTGACACCACATAAATGTCAGTCTACTTAATGCTGAATGTGTGATAAGAGACCTTGGGACCCAGGTGGACAGTAGTCTCTTCTTTGATAATCACATCACCACAGTAGTCAAGAAATCCTTCTATGTGGCACACCTCATCAAAAAAGGGTTCTCATCCAGGAAAAAAGAGGTCATTGTTCCCCTATACTTGGCACTCATTAGACCCATTATAGAGTACAATGCCTCTTTTGGAATGTACCTCACAGGACATATGCAGCAGCTGGAAAGGCCACAGAAGTACCTCACAAAGAGGATGCTGGCCTCAAGCAGATGCCCTACACTGACCGTCTCAAAAAAACACCAGCTTTACTCTGTATCATATCGCCTACTCCAAGGAGATGTCTGCCTAACATATAAAGCTATGTTAAGCCAAGACATGCAACACCTAAAGAAATCCCAATCCCTCCGAGCTACACACTCTAGGGACCTAAACATTGTCACCACAATAAACAGGACATGCTGGAGGGATAGATTCCTGTACCAGAGATTTCCTATACCCTGGAACAAGCTTCCCATCTATGTCAAGAAAAGTTCCTCATTAGCACTCTTCAAGAAAAATCTTGATGAGTGGATGGGAAATAGAAAATACACCCTGGGGATCACTTCTGTGGCTCTGCTCAACAGGGGCACAGGAAATTAACTTTCTTGTGTGGCATAAGCCAGGGAACCTTGTTGGCTAGGCTTACTTAGGCCCTTGGGCTGATATCCTAATACCTACCTGTGAAACTATGAAAAAGTTGTTTGTCTCAGTGATGCCTTTCTGTAGGATATCAACATCACTTGGGAAGTTACTAATGGATCCCAACTTGCAGTCATCTGCAAACCTTGTTAGCCAGAGACCCTTCGTGTTGGCCTGAACTTCTGAGAAGTAGATACCAAACAGGAGAGGACCCAGGACTGATCCCTGTGGGATTCCACTTGTGACTGGTCAGCAGTCTGAATTGGAGTCAGCTACTTTAACACTGTGGGTTTTATCTGTGAGCCAGTTTGCAACCCACCTAGTGATATAGGGGTTGATGCCTACCTTAGTGAGTTTTTCTATGATTCCTGAGTGGGGAATGTTATCACAGGCCTTGGCCAGATCAAGGTAGGCTGTATGACCCACCTTGCCTTCATCCATAGCTCTGGTGACTGACTCAAAGAAGTTGACCAAATTGAGCAGGCATGATCTACCATTCACAAAACCAAATTGTGTGGGATCTAGAGTTTGGAGATTCCCTATATCCTTGTTTATTAGGTCCATGATGATGCGCTCCATAGCTTTGCATATCAGACTTGTCAGGCTAATGGGGAGATAGATCCCAGGGTCTGTAGTTGCTCCTCCTTTGTGGAGAGGGATGACTATAGCAGTGCACCATTCAGTAGGGACAAAGCCTGAGGTGAGGCTGCGAATGAACAGGGCACACAGGTGAGGTGCAAGTTCACTCTGTAGTTCATGTAGAACATAGCCAGGGATATTCTCAGGTCCCATAGAAGCTGTATTCTTGGCCTTGGACAGTGCTGTTTTAACCTGTGCAGCAGTAATACTGGATGCCTGGCAATCTACTTGTATTGTGATTGGTCCTTTGGGGGGGGTAAACCTGGCACTGAATCTGTCGGCCAGTATATTGGCAATATCTGTTGGCTCAGTATAGGAGGTACCATTGTGCAGTAGCTCAGAGAAAATCTGGGTATTGTTGTGAAGATTCTTTGCATAACTATAGAAGGCCTTTTGGTTGTCTTTACTATCTTCTGCAATTCTGTTTTCATAGCTAGCTTTAGAGGATTTGATGAGGGATCTCAACTTTTGTTGACGCTAATAAGGAAGTTTTTCCAGTCTTGGAACTTCACCTTATTCTGCATCAGTTTCCTCCTTCTGTTGTTTGTTTATGTCAGAAGACCAGCAGATTAGCTTCCTTTTTTTGGAGGAGAGCGTCTTGGTTCCTTTGGGTATGGCACGATCCATGCATTTGTGTACGTGTTCTTACAGTACATTGGTGTATGATTCAGCAGTCGTGCAACTATTCTCCATTTGCATGAGTGCCGTGAAGTTAGCCACCTCTGTTTTAATGAACCCAAAGTTAGCTTTGGAGAAGTTTTTCATGGTGGTTACCATTGCAGGTGATGGGGGGGATGTGGATTTCTAAGGTGATTAGTTTGTGGTCTGATCTAACCAGGGAAGAGTTGACTATTGGTGTAGAGCAATGGTCAACCATGTTAGTAATGATCAGGTCAAGGATGTTGCTACCTCTAGTGGGGGTAGGAACAATCTCTTCCAGGGCATTGGAATTAATGAATTCCAGGAAACGTTGGGCAAGTGTATTGGTACATGAGTAGTTTTCCCAGTTAATAGAGGGTTAGTTGAAGTCGCCCAGTATGAGAGTGTTAGGCTGGACCCTAATATTCTTCAGGGTGCTTAGGAAGGTGGAGTGTGAGTCTTGGGACATGGTTGAGGACCTATAACAGGCTACAACCTGAATCGCTGGTAGCTAGTAGCAACTTATATTACACCTGGAGGGTATTCAAGGCAAATGCTAATGTGTACTGTGTTATACTTTCTTCACATGTCACTGTCAATGCTTTAATAACCCACAGAATGTTTCAATTTTAACAGAATCCTTTATTTTATTCTGTGCTGTATGACTGCAGTGAAATAGTAGTCAATGTTTGCAGCAGCTGGTACTGTGATGGGTAAACAATACACTGCATCAGCATACAACTGCATCCCAGTTGGCATGTGCAAGGTAAGGAAACCACCACTATGATTTATATTCAAGTCTGAAGTTATATAGCTGCAGTGTACACATGTCAGACTGATCTGCATGTTCCCACAATATATTGTCACATTCTGTGTAGAGGCCTTTCTTGGACAACAAGTTGGACAAAGTTTTTGTAACAAAAACATCTGGTTATGTATTATGATGCACTCATGCCCCATGGAGTCTATGGGTGTCAACTGTAGTTTATTACCTTCACTGGAAGATGTACATTAAGGGGGTTTGGTACACACATTCTTTGTTAGGCTATTATCTATATAATTGAATTGGTTCATTGTGATGTATATGTTGGAACTATGTTCATGCTTTGCATTACATGTGCATTGTGTTTGATAGGCCACATCAGGCATAGCCTATAGCAGTGTTATATATGGGTGACATAATGCCTCTGCCTATGATGCTGCTATGTGTATGATATAGTACACTGGTCCCCTAGTGTAATTTTAACACTTTCTAGCTGCTGCTGTCTTTTATGGAGTACAGTGGCCCCTTGCATTGTCTGTAGCACTTTCTTGATGCTTTTTTTTACAGAAAGGTAGCAACTAGCAAGTGCTGTTGTCTGTTCATAGAATCATTTTGCAGTGTGTAAGAATACATGCCTTTGTAATATATGGTTCATAGGTTGATAGGTGTGTACTAGGCTAATGATCACAATGGCCTTTTGTAAGCCTAACTGTGAAACAGCCTCACGTGTACGAATGGTACAAATGGCCAAAATACCCAAAATTGCTACAAGAAGAAAAAGGTCAGCACCAACTGAGTGAGAAATAATTGGCTGGATTTACGAACGGCCAAATTCCGTGCAGGAAGAGTGTAGCAGCTCCTGCATGCAATATGGCTGCCGTGCGATCCAGGATAGGGCCGATTTCGTGTGCACGAGCAGCTCTATACTGTTCCAGCATGGAATTCCGTTCAGTATGCAAATCACCTCATTTTCTGGTGAAAACCATGCAAATGTGGTGATTTTGTGATCCAGCAAGCTGTACGGATTCCATATAGGAACAGTGTCAGTGCAAAAATGTATTCTGCTAGTAAGCGAATACGTTTTTGCATCTGACAAAACGGAGGCATAGCAGCTCGTGAAAAGCATGTATTATGTAGAACAGAGAAGCCAATGGTCAAATATAAGGCCATTGGCATTAAAAGGCACATAAATATTATAAAAATAAAACTTTTATTTTTTTTGGCCGAGCTTGGCTGTTAAAGCTAATGACAGTGGCACGCAAACAAGGGGGTGCTGAAAATAAAAATAAAAAGGGAAAAACTGCCTTTTAACAAATATCTGCATTGTGCCATAATAGTAAATGGCAGGCAAAATGTAAACAAGACAAGGGAGCACTGGTTGCCAAGGGGAAAGAATGTGCTTGGGAATTGTAACTATGGACCTGCACACTGGGGTATGCAAATGAAGAGATCTATACTGAATCACAGATTTCTACCTACTGGGAGCCTGCACCTAACTGTGCAGGTGCAGGAATAGTGAACCATGTAGGCAAGACAAGAGGATGACTTCAGTAGGGGGTGTGTCATGCTTGGTGAAAACTTATTGGAGCCCTGCGGCCCGTGCTTGCTCTTAGCTAAGCAGAGCTAAGGAAGGGGGTGTGTCTCACATTACTGAGCACTGTTTTCCTTGCTTAAACAGGTGTGTGCACCACACACCGGGTTTTAAACAACAAAAAAAAAAAACAGGAAATAACAGCTCAGTTCACATCTGAGCACTAGGTATGTGCGCCGTCCCTCGGGGCTTAAACGGGAAGGCAATGGGAAGGGAAAACAGCAGTAGGAAGGCAATCAAGGAGAACTAGCATACCTGGCAGATGAAGTGTATCAGAATCAGCCAATTACACAGGCAGCAAGTCAGCCCAGCACAGTACTATAAAGTATGCAAACCCCTTTCGCTCTGGTTTTCTCACAAACTCTACACCATTGGTGTACATAGATGGGGAAATTGAAAACAAAATGATACGGGCTGCTGTTGCTCTCACACATCAATATGTGCAAGAGACTGAGAGTGATGAGGCTGTGAAAGCTGATGACCATCCCACAGTGAGGAGGAGGAGAAGAGAGTACAGACCCAGGGTAACCTACCAGGGCCTACATGATCTGGAGATAGTGGAGCACTATAGGGTGGACAGGGACATTCTACAACAAAGTGTTGAGCTGTGCCAGCCCCACCTCACACACAGAACCAACAGAGGGGAACCCACCCCAGTGGATACCAAGGTATGTGTAGGCTTACTAAAACTAGCCATAGGTACCTTCCAAAGGGCAACTGGCAATATCATGGGGATCTCACAGGCATCAGCGTCCAGGGTATTCCACCAGTTCCTGGATGTCATGTCAGCACATACCGATGAGCACATATATTACCCCATCGCCTGTGAGGCATTGATCAGCAGTTTGCATCTCTTCCACCAAAAAGTGGAATACCCTGAGGTAGTGGGTGCTATAGACTGCATGCACGTACAAATCAAAGCACCACCCAGCGAGCAGGGTAGGGTCTACATAAACCGCAAGGGCTTCCCCGCCATCAACTGCCAGATCATGTGCGATGCCTATGGCATTATCTTGAATGTGTGTGCTGGCAGCCCTGGAAGCTATCACGACTCCCACATCTGGCATATGACACAGCTGTACCAGTCATTTGCCAGTGGGGCCATTCCATATGGTCACCTAGTGGGGGATGCTGGCTATGTACTGGAGCCGTGGCTGAAGACACCCCTCAAAAATGCACATACACCTGAAAAAGAACTCCATAATGAGGCACACACACAAACCAGAATCATAATAGAGCTTGTGTTTGGGATGCTCAAGTCACAGTTCCACTGCCTGGACATATCCGGTGGTGCCTTGCAGTATTCTCCTGGCACATATACACAAATGTTCATAGTATGTGACATGCTACACAATATGATCCTGCAGCAGGAACAGCAAGGGGCAAGGCCACAAAGACCCCCACCATTGCCAAGGCCAGCACAGGCACAGAGGGACTCATAGGAGGAACCATCTGAGCCTACCCATGTAGGCAGAAGGAGGCGTACCCAGTATGCCCAGGCCTTGGCAAAGAGGCAACGCATAGCACATACACTGACATGATAGAGACCCAGGGAATGACACCTTTCTCTGACTCACACATACACTAAAAGGAATGCCAAATATGACACTACATGTGCTTTACCATGTGTAGGGAATGTACTATGTTCATCCGACATAGTCAACCTTCCAGCACAGTCCTCAGTACTGGCCCAGCCACAAGGTAAGTCACTCTTCCTATCAATTACTGAATGGAGCAGTATGTTCTGATAGTTGTATCTATGGTATGGATGCGAGCATCCAATGTATTCGGGTGGCTGAATTGGATGGCAGCAGATACTGGACACCTATATGGGTAGCATGAAATCCATAACAAATACTGGTGTCAGCACACTAGGCAGTACTAGACAAGGTGACAAATCCCACTGCAGTACATGTGGTGGCCCAAATGTGTGTCCATAGGATACACACATGCATGTCAGTGAGGCTCACATACCCACCACCATACACAGCCAGCAGGACAGGTGTAAGTGACCATAAAGAAAGGCTGGGCTAAGGCCTCCAATTGATGGGGATGGTGAACAGCCCCTCTCCAGACCTACATAGACAGACTGCAACAGGTCTGGCAGTTGTATGTTATTTCTGAAGGGTAAGAAGTCTGAAACTGAAATGTAGGTCAGTAAAACCTAAGATCTGTACTCCACTGATATGCCTCCAGTCTGCATGATAGGTCAGAATACAAAACAATGAGGAAGCCAACAGAGTATCTGACATACCTGTACAGTTATAGGACAGTTTACATTAGTCAGGTGTGCCCCCACAATTCTATGTAGAAATGCAGTAACATGTAAGTGTGAGGAGTAGCATCAGTGGAGCACAGATTACCTGAGCTGGCCCAATCTACAGGATAGATTGTTGCATGTGTACAATATGCAGGGGTCTGTGTGTTAGGTTGTTGTGTGTTCAATATTGTCTGGAAGTGGTCAGCATGTAGGCATGGAGGGTTGTGTCTCAGTGACCTATGGGCAGTACTGTGGTTGATAGAGCCATGTTCCGACAACTGCAGTGCTAAACGCAATACTTCTCAGCAATACCCATGTCAGCGGTCATCCATATTCACTGTCCAGATGTCAATATCTGTCACCGTCTGAAAGATGGACATGCCATGAATGTGGGCCCATACATAAATGCAGTACACAGGTGGAAGTAGCCTAGACAGAGTGCATAAAATTTAACTGTCAGCTACAAACAACATTGGAATTGTAAAGACAGGTTAGCAGCACATTAGTTGTCCGTGTAGTATGGAATAGTGATGTGGTCTGGCCAATCACTGGCAGACCACAAAAGGCACAGTTATGAAGTAATGAGAGAATGCCTATGTCCCTGCACAGGGCAGTATAAGGGGAATGTCCCAGGTATATCTGTGAATCAGCTGCAAGTAGCTTCCATATCACACATGCACTCAGCTCACCCCACCATCAGTCACAGATGTATCACAGGTCATATCCTTGCTGTTGGGAATGAGTACATTATGACCCCACTTCTGTATGAGAATACCCACAGAATGCAGCATGGAGAAGAGCTGTCCTATGCAGGTTTGTCCTTAACTGTAAGCAGCACCCTGCCTGCATCCAGACCAGTGGATCAGTATGGACAGAAACTATTGCCATTAACATCTTGCACATTTACCCTGTCACCCCAGGGGAATCCACTGGCTCGCAGCCTGGGACTGTAGGAGTGACAAAATGCAGTGGCCTGCTACAGATGGTCTGCATCACCACCAAATGGCCTACAGTCCTCTGTCAAAGGCTTGTGCCCCACCCATAGTGCCAATGTATGGTATCTCATGAGATAACTACTAACAACCTAATACAGTCAACAGAACACAAATGCAAGGCCATGTTGTCAAATCCCAGTAGCATGCCCCCCATACCCCACTGCATGAACTGTGGACCAATCCATAAATACCGCTGGGATGAAGGGTCAACTATAGGGATACTTCTCAGATATTGCTCGCATGATGTTAAGAAGAGGATAGAATAACAGAGTGGGGGGGGTGTAGACGCATGGATATCATGCAGTGTGTGAAGTCTGAAACTCTGATGTATGCCCATACTACCCCTGCCTGCAAACCCAGTAATGGGTGGCTACAAACTTGCTCATAAATCACAATGTGAAGAGAAACTGACCAGATATATGAGCCCTGCCTCTGGGTAACCTGGGTGAATCTGTACAGTTGAGTGGTATGGCCATTCTGTTACGTCGATATATAAAAAAAGAAGGGGATCCTCAGACACCATAGTACCAAGGTGCTGGACCATTTACACAGACCCATCAGCAAGTGTCTGTAGCTACCCCTCCAAAACGGCAGGAGTGTGCAAGAATGTGTAGGCTGTGGACCACAATACTGGACTCAGCTTAATTCATCTTGTATTTCCCAATAAATAACTGTGAGCAAATAATTATATCTGTCAGCATCTGATGATATAATACATCACAGTGTAAAACAGTACATATATCTGAATATCTCTGCTAACACCAACCATGTAATACAAGCAGCACAGACATAATAGTTACAGTATCCCACTATATTTCGCCCATTGTGACTCCATATTGTCAACCTATCTACAGATATCCTGCAGAAACAGGTTGCTAGCTGTATGTGTAGAACACCAAACCCTGGACTGGAGTACAACCCTACCTGGAATGGATTCACACAAACAATACAGAAGGTCATACTGGGCATGCTCCTACACTTAGATAAATGAAGCCCATGTCTGACAACACAGTGGACTATACATACCTGTTATTCCCAGATCTCTGTAAACATACACCAAATTGTACACCATTCATGCTTCACACACACATTGGATAGAAATACTCACACATATCCAAGGTCAATACACTATAATATGTCAAAAATACACACACAGAGATGTGAGAAGGAGAGAGACAGACAGAGACAGAGTGAATTCCATTATGAGGCCTGTCCCACCCACTACACATCCCATTGGCTGATATCACATGATATGCTGATGTCAATCACTGTACACATTCCTTTTGGTAGCCCTCAGCCCTATAGTGTCTGTGGTGATTGAGATAACTGTGTAAAATGATAGTACAAATCAGTATCCATGTAGCATATGTATACTCAGTCCTGTCAAATGTGAAGTTGTGTGTGATTGAGTGTGTGTGTGTGTGTGTGTGTGTGTGTGTGTGTGTGTGTGTGTGTGTGTGTGTGTGTGTGTGTGTGTGTGTTTTCAGAAGAATGATTTATGACCCATTTACACACACTGCACTTCCCATTGCCCATGTTATCACTCCTGCTGATGTCAGTCACATTGCAATAAACCAATGGCCAAGTTTTAGCCCTATAAGCTCCATGGTGCTCATGATAACTGTGCAATGCTGTGGTGTAGAAAACTAGGTAGGTAGGAGTTCTAATCCTGGTCCTGGCAAGTGTGTGTGCTTGTGGAGATGAATGATTTTGAGGCCATTCACACCACTACACCTGCCATTGGCCTATTTTAGCATGCCAGCTGAAGTCAGTCACCTTGAAATAACCCTTTGGCCAAGTTTCAGCACTATAAGCTCCCTGGTGCTCATGATAACTGTGTAATACTATAGTGTAGCAAACTAGTTAGGTAGGAGTTCTAATCCTGGTCCCGGCAACTGTGATAATGTGTGTGAGAGTGTGTGTGTCTTTGTTGACAGCTGATTTTGTGGTCATTCACACTTCCTACACTTCCCTCACCCCTCCTTTAGCACTGCAGCTGATGTCACTCACCTAAAGAGATACCCTTGGACAGCTTTTCCACATATAAGCTCTGTGTTGCTTGCGATAACTGCGTAATACCATAGTGTAGCAAACTAGTTAGGTAGGAGTTCTAATCCTGGTTCTGGCAACTGTGATAATGTGTGTGTTTGTATGTGAGAGTGTTTGTATCTTTGTTGACACCTGATTTTGTGGTCATTCACACTTCCTACACTTCCCTCACGTCGCCTTTAGCACTGCAGCTGATGTCATTCACCTTCAAAGATACCTTTGGACAGCTCGTCAACATATAAGCTCTGTGGCGTATTCAATAACTGTGTAACATTGTAGTACCAAAACATAGCTAGGTAGGGATTTAAAACACAGTACTGGCAAGTGTGTGTGTGTGTGTGTGTGTGTGTGTGTGTGTGTGTGTGTGTGTGTGTGTGTGTGTGTGTGTGTGTGTGTGTGTGTGTTAGCAGTATGTTGTGTGGGTGTTGGTGTGATGGTGTAATAACAACATCCATTGCAGGGTGGGTTTTGCTACATTTTCATATTGAGGACTCATATATCCCAATGTCACATTACAAAGCCAACAGTTGTCAAACACTGTAGAGGTTGTTGTAGCCAATCCACAGCCATAAATGTATATATAGACAACCATTATAATATCCAGAGATTTCTCTCCACCCACAGATCATACACAAACACACTTGGCTCTTTCTCTCATCATGTCTTTCTTTCCCTCTGTCTCTCTGTCTCTGTCTCTCTCTCTCTCTCTCTCTCTCTCTCCCCCTCTCTGGTAGATGTGGAGAAATGCATCTGTTTTGCATAGGCAGGCACTTGACATTGGTAGGTAATGCTCATGATCAGCTGATGGCATGTGCATGAATTGGGGTCCTCCATCTGTTCATTGCATGTGGAACAGCTGTGGTATCATTCCTATAGCCAATTGCATGGAAACACACTCATATACGTAAGCACTGTAAGTGGGTGTTGGCCCGTCTCCTTCACTGTGAGCAGGACTTCATGTGGGTGTATGGCAAACAGCATCACAGGGGGTAGTTGTAAATACGTCTTACAACAAACACTGTGGAGAGAGGCCAACAGACTGGAGGAGGATGTTCCAGACATGGGGACAGAATGTAAGTACTGCTGTTCTACATTTGAAGTAATGTTGGTTTAACAGGGATTGTGTGGATATGGCTGTTCTGCAAGATTTAAAGTCTGGCATGACAGTGTCATGCAGTTGAGAAAACTCTCACCTGTAGGGCTATCTGCAGACTGGCCAGAGTTTGGAGTCTTAGATTTGGTGTGTCACTCACACATTTTCTGTCTTTATAAATGCAAAAGCATACTCTGATGATTGTAGTCAGTAAATGGTAACATCCATGTGTGTTACTGACTTCATATTTCTCAGAAGAGATATGTCAAAACAAATCCTGTTACACCAGCAATGTTGTCAGTTTATAACTGTAATATGTCAATATTGGCCATGTGTTTCTGCCTCTGTCCCCCAAGTCTGTCACCCTTTGTTCATATGTCATGCAGTAAGAGGTGGATATGTACAGTATACATTATTTACTGACATAATTCCTAATATCAAGCCAGTGATATATCAAACTGCCAGACATGTAATGTATTGGAGGCCTAGTATATGAGGACAAAACCTGGACATTATTTTGTAGTCTGTAGAGTAGTGAGGTCTGTGTACTTATGGTGATTGTTGACAGAGTGTCCGTATTATGTATCCGTGTATTGTGATTATATTACTTGGCCTGAGTACAGACTGGGGTTGATGTCAGTGTTCTTGGTCCTGTTCTATTTGATGCTGCATGCTGCTCCAGCTTCTGATACCCTATCAGCCTATTTGTTTGTAGGGCCAGACTGATATATGTCCCATACCGCAGTCAGTCATTAGACTACACTGTGAATTAGGCCAGTATATGTAGGGTGAGTGTGTGAGTGGCAAACATGATGACTGTTGTACACACAGTCCATATACTGTACTATTACTTAGGCTTACCATTATGTGACTGTGACTGTGTTGAGATTGGTTCTGGGTATGCACTTTCACACTGGTGTCTGTTAATCTGTGATTTTACATGGTTGGAGTGCTTGCTATATTTGCAATTACATGTATATTCCCCCATAGGTAAATTGGGTTAGTGTTATGGCCGCCTGTCTGTAGTGTAGACAGTGCTTAGTGACATGCCTAGCAGTTTAGTGTACTTACCCTAGTATGATGTTATGTCCAGATATTTGTCAGATGTACTGTTGCCTGGCCATATTTATGTGTTGTGTATTTCTGGCAAAGCAGTGGGCTGCTGTGAAGATATATGTCACTAACTATGGGAAGTAAGTGGCTTGGAACCTCTGCTCCTCCAGTTAATATGTGTTAGGACAGACAGGAGGGTGTGAATGCATCAATTGTGTGAGCTTATCTAGTCCAGTATGTGTGATATATCCCCATTTATATGGCGTTAAAAATCCCCTTTGTCAGGCTTGTTCCACATTTCTTGAACTAATGAGCTCTGTGTATACCTCCTGACTGACCAGATTGTTTCAGATTGTCCATGTTTATTGCTCATACTACTTTTGTATTCCACACAATCATTGCTGTGATTTGAGTGGTACTTCACTATGATGTCTGTCAGTAACTGTACATGTCAGTTTCAGAAGAGCCTTCCTTCACAACATGTATGTTGACACAACCCATGTCACTGTAGCAACATTCTACATTTATAACTGCAATACATACAGTATGTTCCCTTGCAGTAAGCAGTTGAGAGTTATGGTGCTGAGGTATGACTCCACATATATATATATATATATATATATATATATATATATATGTGTGTGTATATATATATATATATATATATATATATATATATATATATACACACACACATATATATATATATCCTTTTATGTGTAAACATGAGTGTTGTATGTACCTTCTCAGATGTATCCCAGCATATTAATCTGAAATGTGTATATTTACATATAAGAACATGACTGATTCAACACTATTTTCACTTACAAGTGCTAAATAATTGTAGTAGTCAAAGCAGTTGTTCACTGCTATTCAGCATGTGTACTGAATGATATATTTGAAAAACCAACAGACATCCTCACAGCTCAGATCGCTCAGATGGCTTACTGGTTACATGCTGGACCTGCATGGGCTATTTATTTTGTTGCTGGGCAGAGCCAGGGCTGATGGAGACAGGGTGATTAAGGTGCTTTAAAGCATCTTTAAGCGGGTTTGCCCAGGTTTGAGTGGAGCTAAGCGGTGCTAACGTACAGTTAAATGAATAAGCACTTACACCTTGTAGGCTTCACTTACCAGTGCACAAATCTGCTTAGCATTTACATTTAAGCAAGGCTTACACCTGCTAGCTTAGGCCTGGTCACCGGTGATCACATTCCAGTCTGATAAAATAGCTGGGTAATGACATCTTTAAGAAGTGTATTCCATTTCTTGTACATAACATGCGTCTATGTGATGTCATTACAGTTGCAGGGGGTATAAGTATATATGGGACACCTGGGTATACATGGGTAGTACCACAATATTTTGTCTTTGGATTTGTTTCATACATGGGTAGTATCCCAGGTTATATGCAGTCACACTTGCATGTTACACCAGCTACAGTGTACTGGTTGACAGAAAAAGTTTAATACATATTGTATCATTATGTTAATACTTTTAACAGTGTTTTTTCAAGTAAGAGTAGATTGCAGATTGTCGTACTGGAACCATACACCCCTGCACGCAAAGCTGGACTCTGAGTACTGAGCATCTTGTTCTTGGTGTATGAGCTGTATGTTTATATGTATCTCCTATTGGATACTGATCTGATATGTTGATATTAACTGTAGACTACTATGTTTTTTTGACATGTCATTGAGGACTGCTGTCATGTAGTAATGGCATACCTTTCAGTTTCAGATGTGTATCTTGCAAAACATTCATCCTAATGCATAACCTGTTGGCTATCTACTTACTGTCTGTCCTCTGTACAGATGTGCAGATATCAGGTATTGCTATGGCCATACCATTATGTAGATGCCCACATTGTATTGTGCTGTGGGCCTGGACACTGCTACTAGTTCCAACATATGGAACATTCCTTAATGTGGGCCTTGCCCCATTTCCTTGCCTGTGTGAGGGACATTACAGAGGCGGTGGCCTACAGATTCACATACAGTGCGTGGCAATATGTCACAGGACAGGACATGTTAAGACAGCCAACCAACATGGGGGACATATCCCCAGATTTGTGAACTGATTCTATGTCATCAGTGATGTTAAACACATGGTAGATTTATAGATTGACAGGGGTTTGTGTGGACATGCATTTAGTGTGTGACATCACAACTCATAGTGATATGTCTCTGACATACCTCTCCACTGGCATGCTGTCCACAGCTGGTCACATGTCTGCCTGTTATGTTTTGTATGTTCACCAGACAGTTGGTGTCCTTGGTAAATCAGTTGGGGACTCTGTGGAATGCAGTTAGTAAATACACACATCTATGTGTATTACCAACATCATATTCCTCATAAAGGATGTTACAACAAACCCAGTGACATCTGCAACTGTCTCAATGTCTGACACCAGTATGTCCAATCTACTCCTGTGTCTGTGCCTCTGTTCCCACCTAGTTACTGAGTAGAGAATGTTATCAAAGGCTTTGGCCAGATCAGTGTAGACTGTATATGTCACCCTGCCTTCATCCACAGCTCAGGTGACTGACACCAAGACGTTGACCAGATGGAATGAGCAGGTATGACCTACCCTTCACAAAAGTAAACTGTGTGGGATCCTGAGTCTGCAGATTCCCATATCCCTGTTTATTAGGTGCATGATGATGCATTCCATAGCTTCGCATAACAGACTTGTTAGGCAGTTGGGGTGGTATTTCCCAGGGTCTGTAGTTACACCTCGCTTGTGGAGGGGGTGACTGTAACAGTGTACAATTCAGTAAGAACAAAGCCTAAGGTGAAGTTGTGCTTGAACAGGGCACACAGGTAAGGTGCCAGCTCTCTCTGTAGTTCATGTAGAACACAGCCAGGGATATTCTCAGGTCTCAAAGAAGCTGTATTCCTGGCCTTGGACAGTGGTGTTTTAACCTGTGCTGCAGTAATACTGGGTGCCTGGTGGTGTACTTGTATTGTGATTTGTCTTTTGGGGATGAGGGGTAATGTTTGCCCTTAAGATGCCAGCCAGTATATTGGCAGTATTGTTTGGCTCATTCTGGGAGGTTCCATTGTCTAGTAGCTCAGAACGAATCTTGCTATTTCCATGGAGATTCTTAACATAAGTGTATGAGACCATGTGGTTGTCTTCACTATGTGCTCCAACTGTATTCTCACAGCTACCTTTGTAGTATTTGATGAGGGATCTCAGCCTTCAGTTGAGGCTGATAAGTGTTGATTTCCAGTCTTGGGACTTAACGTTATTCCATATCGGTTCCCTCCTACTGTTGTACAGTGTCTGTATGGCAGGGGACCACCAAATCAGCTTCCTTTTATTGGAGTTGAGGATCCTGGTTGTAGTGGGTATGGCAGTACCCATGCATTTGTGTACATGTTCATAGTGCATTGTTTGAATCAGCTGTCATGCACCTAGTCTCCTTTTGCATGGCTGCCATGAGGTTAGCCACCTCTGTTGTTATGAGGCCATATTTAGCATTGTAAAGGCTTTTCATGGTGGTTACCTGTGCGGGGGGGGGGCATGGGAGGGCCATGGATTTCCAAAGGTGATTAATTTGTGTTCAGATATAACAAGGGGGAGTTGTCTATTGGTGTTGAGCAACAGTCACCAATGTTATGAGTTCCAGGTTGATGTGATGGGCATGTGCATTGTTACATGAGTAGCTTTCACAGTTAATGGTGGGGTAGTTGAAGTCAACCAGTATGTGAGTTTTAGGGTGGACAATGCCATCCTCCAGGGTGTTTAGGGACATAGAGTGTGAGTGTTGTGACAAGTTTGGGAACCTATAGCAGGCTACGACCTCAACCACTGTCGTACCCAATGGTAGCTATGCCTGCAGTATCTGTAATGCCTAAGTTGGTCAACATTCTGGAGGTGTGTGCCTCCTTAATGAATATGGAAACACCACCAACTTTGGAGCTTCAGTCACAGTTCTGTAGCCAAGAGATGTGGAATGGGTAATAGGCTGGTATTCAAGGGTGCTTCCTCCTGCCTTTAACCATGTCTGTGTTACAGCACATATGTCATAGTTCCCAATTTTAAGGAATACATCCAGTGAGTGCATTTTCAGATGTAGATGTCTAGTGTGCAGCAGCATGACCCTCAGATTGCATGTGTTTGCAGCTGTCATATATTTCTGTATATTTATGTATACATATACATATATATATATATATATATATATATATATATATATATATATATATATATATATATATATATATATACATGTAGTCACCTTTTTGTATATATGTATCTTTGCATATTTGTGGATATACATGTGGATGTCTATCTCTCTCTATATAAATATATATATATATATATATATATATATATGTATTATGTATAGATCTGTCCACATATACACATATATGCATCTCCATACATATATACATGTTGGCAAGAAGCGTTTCCATTGCTGTATGTGGGCCTCTCTGGCTGGACCCCCACCAGTAGCGGAACGCCCCCTTGCCACCGCAGCAGCTCATTACATTGCACACAGAATTTGGTCAGTTGCTCTGTGCCTGACCTGTTCATACATTTAGCCACAGTTCCCCAAGGTGTTCATTCTCTGTGTGAGGTCTTCCCAGATGGCTGTCCTCGCCCGCTGGTGTTGGCGACCTCGGCTGAAGAGGTTGTGGTAGTGCTCCAGGATGGCCTCATATATGGCTGCTGTCTCCTGAACATCATAGGCTGGAAGTCTCTGCATCACACCTGAAAGACATAAACAGGGAAAAACACATCACAAGACATCAGACATTGTCCATAGTTCTTTACAGACAGCTCATTAGTAATGAGTATCAGTAGCCACAGAGTTACATCAAATAATACTACAGTACCTAGCAGATTTGTATGTACATGCATAGCATTATGTGTAAGTAGGCAGTTTGCACCTGATTAATGATGAATGTAGGGGTGCATGTGGTGTGCATATCCTTCGATACTGATGTTGAGCCAGAAGGTGATGTTTGTCCTAAACATGTCCAAAGCAGGTTGTCTTTAGCTATGGTGTATCTGCATGTGCTGTGGCTGACCTCCATTACAGGGTGGGTTGGATAGTTGCCTGTAAGACCACAGACATATGTTAGGGATGGCCTTCCGATTGCACTCAGTGGATGTGTCCTAGTTGTACTCATACTCAGCATTACATTAAGGCACCTGTGACCTACTATGCTCAATCAGGCACAGGTTGACATGCTGCCCAGATGGTGACTGCTCCTACACATGTGGTGGTGGAATGAAGAAGTACAGGGGAGTATGCAGAGAAAGGTGTTGGCAGAGGAGAAGTGGGATTGACAGACAGATGTAGAGAGTAGACATGAGTATAAAGAGATGGGGTGCATGGCAAAGAGAGTGTTGGACATGGCTATGGATGTGGAGTCTGGCATACAGATGTGGAGTCTGGGGTTGTATGTAATGTTGGACAGCACGGATGGTGTATAGGGCAGAGGCACATAGCTAGGAAGGATGTGCAGCACAAAAGAGTGATGAAGGAATATGGGCGAAACATACAAGCTAGGAGTGTGTTTAGAACATATGGAAACATCACTTTGAAGGCCTGTTCCATGAGGAAAATGGGGGAGGAGGGTAGGTTGGCTGAGGTGGGTATGGTTAATCAGGAGGTGCAACAGATTATCAAGGAGAATGTAAGGATAGCTATGAGAGAGTTTAACAGTGGAAAGGCTGTTGTTCCAGGTGATATACCTATGGATGCATGAAGATGTTTCTGAGACCTGGCAGTGGTATTTTTAACTGGATTATTTACTGTAATCTTGGAAAGTGAGAGGATGTGTGAGATGTTGGTGAATATGTATGGGTACTGCTTATCTGAACAAGGGTGGTCTACAGAGCTATAGTAACATGTGAGGGATAGCATTCATCAGTCACAGGATGAGGTAATGGTAAAGGGTGGTGGCAGTTAGTTTGAGAACATGGTGATGATTAACGATTTGCAGTATGGTTACATGCCAGGTAAGGGCATTACAGATGCAAATGCTGATCCACAAGTGTTGATGGAGCACTGCACTGAGGCTGAGATGCAGCTGCATTAGGTCTGTGTACACCTACAGAGAGCATATGACATACTGTCTGGAGATTAGTTGTGGTATTGCATGTGGAGGTCAGGGGTGCCAGAGGAATCTGTCAGACACCACAGCATATGTGGGAGGCTAGTGTGACAGCAGTGATTTCTGTTTTTTACCTGACAGGTGGAGTTAAGGTAGAGATGGGAGTACATCAGTGGTCAGCTGTGTGTCCTTTCACATTTGCAGTGGTGAGGGACAGGTTGACAGACACGATCAGACAGAGGTCCCTGTTGACTGTGCAGTTTCAGATGACATTGTGGTCTGCAGTGAGATTAGGGGACAGGTTGGGGAGACCATGGGGAGGTGGGGTTATGTTGTAGAGCGGGGAGGAATGATGGTCAGCAGGACTAAGTAAGAATATGTATGTGCGTGTGAATGAAGGTGGGGTAGAGGAATGGTGACAATGCATGGCGTACAGTTTGGACGGTGGATAGGTCTAACTACCTGGGAGCATCAGTTCAGAGTCATGGGTAATGTGGGGGAGAGGTGTAGGAGAGAGTACAGGCAGGTTGTGTGGTGGGGAGGGGAATTAGGAGTTATTTGTGACAGACAAGTACCATTAAGAGTGATATGTAAAGTCTACATGAGGGTAGTGTGACTGGATACATTATATTGGTTGCAGACAGTGGGATTGTACAGACAGGAAAGATTCAGGGCTGGACACCACAGAGTGTGGGATGCTCACATTTGCACTGTGTGTGACAGGGGGGATAGGAATAGACCTACACCAGCTACTTTCTCAGTTTATGACAGCAATATCTCCATCCTGGATCTGTGTTTAGGCCTCTGTCCATGAGTATGTCAAACTTTTTCCATGTATCATGCAGTCAGAGGCACAGAAATATGGTATTTCATTACTTAGTGATGTAATTCGTAATACCATCCCAATTAGGTATTAGACTGCCAGACATTTTATGTGCAAGAGGCTTTATATATGATGAGAAGGCCTGGACATTCTTTAGGAGTGTGTAGATTTGGGAGGTCTTTGTATTTCTGGCTATTGTTGACAGACTGTCAGGATTGTATAGCAGTGTGTTGTGAATATGTTATTTCTTGGGGGGGAGTAGATGTAAGTGTTATGTTTCCTTTTCTATCCACCTTTGCATGCAGATCCAGTTTCTGGTCCTCTATCAAATGTTACATTTTTGTAGGGTAAGACTGTGACATGCCCCATAACACAGTCAGGCATCATACTACACTGTGTATTGGGCCAGTATATGTAGGGGTAATGTGTGAGTATCAAACATGCTGACAGTTTGGTTCACACACTCCTTATACTGTATGCACTTTCACACAGGTGTCTGTTTCTCAGTGCTGATACATCCATGGAGTTCCCTGTATATTTGCAATTACATGTGTATTCCCCATAGCAAGATTGTTTTTTTGTTGTGTCAGTTTGCCTTTAGTTTGGATATTGCTTGGTGACATGGCTAGCAGCTCAGTGTATTTTCCGTAATGTGATGTTATGTCCAGATATTTGGCAGATGTGTAGTGTTGCCTGGCCACATAAGCATTGTGTATGTCTGACACATCAGTGGGGGATGTGAAAATTTACTTGACTAACTCCTGGGAAGTCACTGGGTTTTGAACTTCTGCCATTCCACTCAATAGATGCTGGAACAGACAGGAGGATGATACTGCATCACACGTTTCAGCTCATCTACACCAGTATGCCAGATATGTCCACATTTTCAGGGCTCCCCGCCCCTTTGCCAGGCTTGGTTATGCTTTCTTGCACTCAGTTGTTCTGAGCATACCTGTCACCAGCCATATTGTTACAGACTGTCCATGTTTATTGCCAATATTTCTGGTGTTTTGAACAGTATCATTTTATTCCTTCCTGTGGTGAATCACTGTCATCATGTGGGGATGTCTGTCAGTATATTATGACATAAATTACAGTTTAATAATTGACATCCTTCTGAACATGTATGCTGACACAGACCCAGTTCCTGTAGCAACATTCTACATTTATACCTGCAGGATGTACATTGTGTCCCTAGTGTTGGTCCATTGCCCCCCCCCCCCATTTTGCAGCATTTGTCCAGATGTCCTGTACTTAGAGGTGGGGAGGTATGGTGCTGGGTATAACTGCAGTACATATTATGCATATATATCTATCTATATATATATTAATATATATATATATATATATATATATATATATATATATATATATATATATACATATATATATATATAAATATATATGTGTGTGTGTATATATTATATATATAGATATATATATATATATATATATATATATATATATATATATACATGTATATCTATATCTGTATGTATGTATGTATATGTATTTATGTATGTATATATATATATATATATATATATATATATATATATATATATATATATATATATATATATATATATATATATATATATATCTGTATATGTATATTTATGTATATATATATATATATATATATATATATATATATATATATATATATATATATATATATATATATATATATATTGTTAATATATATTTATCCTTGTATAGATATATTTATATATATATTTTTTTATATATGCCTATTGATATATCAGTATATTTCTTGTTTGATATTTACACATTATATTATTTTATGATATATATGTACATATTCTATATGTGTAATTTCGTATGTACAGCTACATATATCTGATGTATACACTTTTCAAATGCATGTATCACCATACACATCTATATTTGTATATTTATATATTATAAACATGATAGTTCCACAGTGTTTGTTCCTTAGTATTCTATACCTGTATTGAATGATATATTAAAAAAACATTCAGAAGTACAGCTCTGATGGGGTTGTGGTACTTTGCTCTAACTATGGTGTACAGGGTCCTGGGTTTGAGACTTGCCAATGCTGATTATTTTGTTGCTGGGCAGAACAAGGGCTGTTGGATACAGAGTGATTAAGGCAATTTTAAGCAGTTGTAAGCAGGTTTACGTGGGTTTGCGTGGCGGTAAGCAATGCTAACTTCCGGTTAAATATGCTTACAGGCAGTTAGCTTAGCATCACACAAACAGGCTTAATCCAGCTTACTACTGCTTAAAGCTGCTTACTACCGCTTACCCCTGTGCTAATTTCTTTAAAAGAAAAGAAAAAAGGGGTGATAGGAAAATGGTGAAAAAGGGGCACAAAGAGGGAAAGACAATAGGGAAAGTAGCTAGAGATGTATAGGATCGGTGTAGGGTAGGTTCATAACTGTCCATTTCTTCTACGGAAACAGCTGTGCATATATACTGAATTTGGAGGTATATTTGGACACTCAACCCCCTGAGAGAGGGGTGAGGACGACATGTCCAGAGAACACATGTGCAAAATGGACAGCTATGAATGGGGTGAAATTATTTTGGGAGAACAGATTGCCCTTTTTTTAAGGTGAGAGTGGGATATTGGAGAAGGATAGTAGGTATATTTGGGGAGGTAGGTTGGGTAGGAAGACAGACAAGACAGCATACAGGGGCAGTATATGACACATGTGGGGGGATAAACAACTTGGATGGGGAGGGGTGTTTGGAAATTGGAAGCCCATGAGCCCCCAAATGGAAACACAGGAACTGAGGTCCCCACCCATGGGCAGTCACCACTGCACCTTCACAGCCCTGAAGGTGGATGTGCTGGGGCAGGCTGACCCTCTAATTGTACCATGCAGCTTTCAAGCTGGTGTAGCAGATCTCCAAACTCCTTTTGGAGCTCTCTACGCACCAAACCCCAGACCTGGCTTCGAGAGACAGGATCCTGTCGGTGCCCACTCCCAGAGGGGGACGAGCCCCATCCCCTGAGGCGGTTCCACCCAAAGGAGGTGCAGGACCAGCAGATGATGAAGTCCTGGGGTGGGTCTCAGATGTCCTGGGGCCCGGTGCCATGGCCAGATGAGGTGGGCAAAATGGGTCCTCTGGGACCGGCCTTCCCAAACGTGCTATAGTGTTGCAGTTTTAGAAGATATGTGGGTTAGTAATAGTCAACACATTCCAGGATTAGTTATAACAGCATGCATAGATATTCCCATTAACCCAAAACAACAAATTTGGAACAGTTGCATAGCAAACAGAACACATACATATATGGAACCACAGTGGCTATTACAATGGCATGCAGGTTACATTGATAGCAACAGGCCACCAATGATAGTATTTCAACATAGAACATTAATAGAAACACATTTCAATATTTGTTGAACAATAGGACATATGTCCCAATGGTAGGTTTGGTGTAAACATACCCATTGATTTGTGTGTTTAAATTATTGTTGCAGATATGGTGGGGGGGGATGTCCATTAACAACTTGTATATCCTTGCAGTACTCACAACTTTAATGATCATTGCTCTAATCATTACTCTACAGTTAGTATTACAATACCCTATGGCCTTGGTTTGGGCAATGGTATGTTTGTACACAAGTGTATACTTAAACTGTCTTATAGCTAAATTCTACTTCTCTTACCTGGTAGACCTGTGGAGGGAATGTTTGTTAACACTACCTGGCTGTTTCTACACATATTCCCAGATTCCTAGTTAACATTATTATGCATACAGCTTACTACCACTCCCAGGATTCGAACCATGGCTGTGTCTGCTAAAAATACAACAATTTCTGTTTCATCGGAGTGAGCTGTTTAGACACTGCTGTCTGTTCATTCAGTGTTTTCTGTCTAGGTCTCTCTTGCTTATACAATCTGACCTTGTAATTATAGCAGTCTTATACAGACATTCCTAGACATATTTTTATGTAGCACAGTGTGAGAAATAGTGGTTGACACAACAGTACTATTCTGATATCAGACCTTGGTGAATGCTACATGTCAGGCCATACAATTCCAGAGTAAACACAATCAGTCCAGGATTTAAAACTTTATTGCCAGGCAGTTACAGTTTTTTTATCTGAAAGACCTATGGGGGGAGTGTTTGTTAACACTACCTGACTGTTTCTACACATATTCCCAGATTCCTAGTTAAAATATGCACATACCTCTCAATATCTTAATGCGCAAATTGTGGAGAAAGCTTGACAACATGAGGGTACAAATAGGGACACATTTTGAATGTTGCTCTTATAAACTTTTAGTCAGTTGCTAGAGTAACAGGATTTGTTTTAATGTATATTTGCTGATGGATTAGAAGTCTGAAACTCAAATGTATGCCATTATTTAGTGACTACAGTTCTGAGATCATCCCAGTGATTTGCCAGGGAGAAAGAGGAACAGGCCAAAAATATGAGCCAATTATCTGGACATTCTGCAAAAATCTGTACAGTTGAGAGGTATGATTATGCATACAGCTTGGCACCACTTCCAGGATTTGAACCATGGCTGTGTGTGCTAAAAATGCAACAATTTGTGTTTTATCAGAGTGAGCTACTTAGAAACTGCTGTGTGTTCTTTCAGAGTTTTAAGTCTAAGTCTCTCTTGGTTGTACAGTTTTACCTTGTACTTACAACAGTCTTATGCAGACATTCCTAGACATATTTATTATGTAGTACAGTGTGGGTAACAGTGGTTAACACAACATTACTATTCAGAGAATGCAACACTAAATGCCATACAATACCAGAGTAAACACAACCTGTCCAGGATGTAGAACTTTATTGCCAGGCAGTTATGGTTTTATTTAAATATCACCATTATGGGAGTATTACTGTCATAGTGTCTGGTTTATTCAGTAAAACCCATACACAATTTTTATACTGCCAGGTGACTCATTTATTTGGCATGACTACTACAAGCAGGATTGTTTCTCACCAGCCTTGTGACACAGTCTTTGCAAACTACTGGCATGGGCTTCCTGATTCACAGCCCGCACAGCTCCAGCTGTAAAGGGGATAGAGAAATAGTTAGGCATACCTATCCATTGCAGACACAGGCTGGATTTTGGTAAAACAGTTATTGATATGAATACTTACACACAGCTGGGGCATTACCCCTCTGCCTTGCTTCTTGGACCCACTCATCCAAGAACTTCCTCTTCCTCCACTTCAAGTCAGCATAGTAGTGCCGGACCTGCTCACCAGTTTGAGGGATACTAGTGGCACTGGTGAGATCACGAGCAAGATGGTCCCAGGCTTCCACTTTATATTGGGAGCCCTGGTACTGGCCCTGCAGCAGTCTCTCATTGTTTTTTTACCAGGAGTCCTACCATGACCTTGGACTCCTGTATGCCCCAGCTCTGTACCTGGAAGTGCCTGCCCCAACAAAGTGGGAAGCTGCAGCCAGTTATGAGCTGTATTCCCACCTGCGGGGTTTAAATATAGCTGATTTCCCACCCTTTGCCATAATTGGATGGTTTTGAATATGCTGAGCTAAGCTAAGCTGCGGGCAAACGTGCTTAGCTAAGGTTGGCAGTGCTTAAAGGGGCAGGTTCAGCATTGCTTTCCAATGGACAAATCCACTTAGCTGGGCTAGTCATTGCTTAGTATTCATGTGTACATAATACTTACACCAGGGCAGCAAAGCTGTGCAATGCTTAGCATTACTTATTTTTTTATTTTATAAAGTATCTGCTGTATGGGATTGAGTCATCATTCATTACATAGTATACATTTGTTTACTGTCCCTAACATCTCCCAGTGTGCTTTCATTACATTTATTCATGTGTGACTATACTGTATGGGGCACTTGTGTTTATATGAAGGTTTCACAACTTTATTAAACGGACACCTCACATCTGGACCTACTACAGTAGTCTGGTTAACAAATATATGTTATTTAATAGCTAATTATTAAAAAAAAAATAGTTTATGTACTGCTTTCACATGTAAAACACAAATTAGTTAAAGTGGGGAATCAAACCCGAAATGGCTGCATGCAAACATACGATGTAATCACTACACTATTGCAGTACTGTTTATGTTGGATGTCTGTTGTTATTTAACTTCTTGTGCTGTTTAAGCTGGACTAAATGTAGCTAAGCAACAGGCACAACCATGCAGATATGCTTAAACTTTATTGCATTTACAAAAAAAAAAAAAGATTATTTGTTGTGTTTTATTATTTGTACCCTTCAGAATATCCCTGCTAATGCTGAACCTGTTAGTCTATCAAATTTCTGCTTTGTGGCATGATTGTCCCTTATGGCTTTGTCTACATTCCTTACTCTGACGGGTTGGGAGGTGTACGCTATGTGCTTATGCTACATCTCTTATTCTTTCTACTTTTGCCTTGGTCGGGATGATTGTCCCTTATGGCTTTGACAAAGGTTTCCTACCCTGATGCGTTGAGGGGTTTTACTAGTGTTTTTGCTCGTTTTATATTGCCAAATGGCAATTCTGGTGTGCAGGGGATGTGTGTATTGTCAGAGCACTGCTCTCAGACACACCCCCTGCACTCGTACACAGATCCATGTCTGTTTAACAGCACAGCAGCGCGCCTTTGTAAATATGCATGGCGCGCTGCCATGCTGTACAGGAACGGTCCCGTCCATGCAGGAATAAGCTATTCCTGCTATAAAGTTTGCTGAATCCCGGGGAATATTTATTATACGTGGCAACACCAAAAAGTAGTCAAACTGGTTTCTGTAAAATCTACCTTCCTCAGTGACAAAATAGAAACACATAAAGCAACATAAGCATCTTATATATGATCATCAATTAATAACACACCCATTTCACTGGATAATTATAAATGCTCATTAAGACCTGGAGAAAACAACCCTCATAATTTAATAATCCAACTTCTTTCCTTTTTGTTGAGTGAAGAATGCCACCCTATTTTATTAGTCCTATCACCCTTGATTTTATCTCTCACCATAAATGTAAATCTGGCAGAGCTATGTTTAATAGTATGTCTAAATAAAGCACTGGAAACTTGCTTCTTCCTAATGTCACTGAAATCTTCAGACATGTGTGTACAAAGTGGATGAGAAGTTTGACCTATATTCACTGGTAGTGATAAGTAATGCTAGCTCATCTCAAGTGCTTATATACTTATGACATTGTTTGTTTTATTTGTCAGTCACATATTAAGTACAAGTGTCACTTAACTGTACCAGACCTGCATTAATGAAACAACCACTGCCCTTCTGAGGTGCAGTCCTTCCTATAGCCATTATAAGTATGGTAGCAGAATTAACATGAATGGTGCTGTCCTATACACTGTTGTGTGTGTTTTTCAGTATTTAAATATGTGTGATACTGCTTATGCATGCCTTAATACCATTTGATACCATGTGAATACATGCAGGCAGCAGCCACCATCTCAATTTTAGCATACCTACTAGGTTGTAGCTATAGTCTTCTGTATTTCATGTCAGGAATATGTGGATAATAATCATATATAATACTGTGCACTCTCCATGTATGAGTTACTTGCAGTGGTGCACATATATCATAGGAGTACACACTGCTTGTGATGCTGTGCTATTGTGTTACTCCCTGCTGAATGTGTGTATCTGCAACATTGTGATATTTTTAGAACATATCAACAATGCACCTGTAGCCACATATTGACTATGCCAAATTGTTGGATACACATATTAATATAAGCATTAAGACCACTCCACATGGAATATTTGGTATTACATGGTACCAGCATGGCCAACAGGCACACATTCTTATCATGCATATATATCTGTAACACTTGCCACTGGTGCCTGACAAAATCATCATGTATACACTATTGCAATAAAGGATGTATGTAATCTCAGGGGCACACAGTATTATTTGATTAAATAACACCTTTGCTGTGCAGCTGTGCATGTATCTCTCAAATATAGCTCTATAACAATCGTATTCCCAGAAGGGTCACCATGTATAGTATGTACTTTGTGTTCTGCCCTCCCTACCATGTATGGTTTTAAAGCTAGGGCTAGACAATGCCAGTAATCTACTTTTTTGTACTCAGTAAGTCATTTCATTCCTTCAGTGTTCAAGCGCTCATACATAGCTCATTTCATATGCACATTGTTGTAGTGTACTGTATATTGTGGATTGACTTTACCACTAACTTACATATGTTTGATTATAAATAGCTGTCCGCATACTGTATGTCACACACATGTTCTACCTCTCACAACTCTACTACATGGGTACACATATATGTGTCATCTAACATGTTTTGTAGCTCAGTGTCCCCTGATATGTCCATATTTACCACGTGCACATGGAGACATGGCAGCTAGTATTATACTGGACTGTCCAAGTGATTACACCTTCATGACATGTTGCATACCATGCCCTTAAAGGCACTTTTGTTTCCCTGCCTATATGTGCATCATCAAACATTTGTCTGAATTAAATATTAGCCCCCTTACACTGATGCAATGTGGTCCAGTATGTATGTTTTTCCACAGTGGCCATCATTTTATGCACATTAAAAGCATCATGAATGAATGGCCTATGGATTGATAAACCAGAAATGAAAATTGCCAGCACCAAGAATGGATTTAATAATAGCTTTTATTTAAGCTGAATTTCTAGACCGGTTTCAGCATATTGCTTTCATCAGTAGATAGTTACACATGAAATGAGAAGGTCCTGCTTTAAATACCTTTCTAACAGGAGGTAGAATGACATCATATCCTCTCCCAAAAAGAATGAGAATGTTACAAAATAAACATCAAAGTAAAAATAAATATTAATAAACAATTCAAAATGCATGTGCGTAAAAAATGAACATATTCTAACAACAATACTAAAGTCAAAAAATGAACAATATATGAATTATAATAATTTGTCATTAAGTCCAGGGGGAAACAAACTGCCTAGTTTCACTATCCATCTTTTTTCTTTGTTATTCAGAATATCATGCCATCCAGTTTTAAAAGCACGGTTGCCTGTAATATGATCAATTATCGTAAATGAAAACTTGGCAGTGGGATGCTTCATAGTGTGTCTATACAATGCATTTGTGATCCTACAATTTCTGATATCCCCCAGGTGTTCAGATATTCTGATTCTGAACTGTCTAGATGTCTGTCCAACATAAAAGGCTTGACATGTGCATGTTGCTAAATAAATAATCCAATCTGAACTACAGTTACCAAAAAAAAATATCATATAAATGACCAGTGTTTTTGCTAGTGAAAGTTTTAGTTTTAAATATGTAGCCACAAAAGCTACAATGACCACAAGGGTATATTCCAACTAGTTTCTCACCTGTTAACGTTCTTTGGGATAATGTATCATCCCTAAAGTTAAGCTTCTTATAATGAGAAAAGTGAGATCCAAGTGTTTTCCCCTTCCTGTATGAAAATGAGCATTGCTCCCCCAAATAATCCTCTAAGAGAGAATGAGACTTCAGTATGTTCCAGTGTTTATCTATAATATTAAGGATATGTTTAGTATTTCTACCATAGGTTGTAACAAATCTACAACTTTCTAGATTGGTTTGTTTTTGGTGTTCTTTATATTGCAGTAATGAGTCCCTAGATTGGTTTTTGCTCCATTGCATGGCAGAATTAATGGTATGTCTGGAATATCCTCTAGTAAGAAACCTGTTGGCTAAGTCATTATGATATTGTTTTAAATCTTGCTCAGAGGAACATATCCTTTTGAGTCGCAAAAACTGTGATTTAGGAATATTATTGATGGTATGTTTCGGATGTAAACTACTGGCATGGAGCAAGGTGTTATATTCGGTAAATTTGTGATATACAGAGGTTTTAATGTATTATCTGGTTGACGCTGTAAATAGACATCCAAAAAATGTATTTCATTATGATGATAATCCACCGTAAATTCTGTACCCCAAATATTTCCATTAAGATGTTCAACAAATTCCTGAAGATAATCACTACCACCTTTGCAAACTAGCCAACAGTCATCCAAATATCTTCTCCAGATATCAATCTCTGGTATGTATACATTATGTAACTCATCATAGATGATGTGTTCCTCCACATAGCCCATGTAAAGGTCAGCATAAATTGGTGCAAATGAAGCACCCATTGCTGTACCCTGTATTTGTCAATAGCAATCTTGTTTAAAGTAGAAGATATTCTTAGTAAGGATATGTTCAGCCATGCAAATAAGTAATGCATTAAATCCTGGGGCATAAATGTTAGCTTTGTTTAACCAAAACTCCAAAGCTGCTAATCCTGCCCAATGTGGAATGCTAGTATATAGAGACCTGACATCTAGGGTACACATTAGCCAATCTGGCTCCAGTTCTGATTCAGAGACAATTTGTAAAAATTCCGTAGTATCTTGAAGTCTGGCTCTAATTAGAGACAAAAGGGGTTTCAGTTTTTCAGTGAGAAAAACAGAAAGAGGTTCTGTAAGTGATCCAATGCCAGATACAATAGGTCTGCCCAGCGGTTCATGTAGAGATTTGTGGATTTTTGGTAATAAATATAAATATTGTTTAGCTGGATCTCTCACCATCAAATGTGATCTGATCTTGTCAGAAATGATACCAGCATTCACAGCCTCTTGTAAAAAGTCATCTATTTCTCTTTTGAAGTTGGGTGTAGGGTCAGTATCCATTTTCATATAATGATGATGGTTAGACAACTGTCTATTTCCTTCATCCCAATAATAATTGGCATCCATAACTACCACCGCACCCCCCTTGTCAGCAGAGAGAATGCCAATGTCAATGTTATTCTTGAGACGTGTTAGGGCAAGTTGTTCTGGTTTGGATAAATTATGCTTGATGTTATAATCCGATCTCAAATGAAAATGCAGGTCTTTTATAACTGCCTGTTGAAAAATAGACACATATTTATCTATTGGAGGATTAAATGTTGATTTATGAAACCGAAATTCAGAAGATCTTTGAGAAGGATCAGAATGATCCTGTTGTCTGAAAAATAAATTCAGGTTAATCTTTCTACAAAATGCAATGGTATCTGATACTAAAGAACTCTCATCAATGAAAAAGCCAGGAATAAATCCAAGACCTTTATTAAGTAATGTGTGTTCATCTTGAGATAAAACATACTTTGAAATATTGAGCACATTGGTACAAGGTAAATCTATTTCACTACTGACATGAATAGATCCTCCAAGCTTTTTACCCTTGTGTTTTCTGCCTCCCCTATGTTTTCTACCCCTAAAGGGTCATCTGATGTTCGTCCCCTCTTACCATTTGGTGAGTCACCAGTGCCAAAAGATTCAGTGTCTGTTGTGGAGAACTCCTCACCAGAAGTAGTGTTACTGAAACCTGTCTTTTTTAAAATGGACCTAGGCCTCTTTTTGCGCACATAAGGCGGATTTTTGGTACCCTGGGCAAACCTCACTCCCTTGTGTGACTCAAACTGCCTGCCTTTGTCATAATCCTCCCTGTCTCTTAAAAATTTATGAAGTTTTTTAGTTTTAAGATTATTTTCAAGAATCACCAGTTCCTTGGATAATTTGCTCAGGCCACCCTTGAAATTGGCTTGTTCTTCGGATTTCTTAAGATCATGGCATGTTTTTTCTACTTCCAAAATATTGGTCTGAACAGTTCTTTCATAAAAAGATGCCAATATGTTCACAAATGACATGGCTGCCTCCTGCTGTGCTAGCTGCCAATCTTTGAGTAAAATGTCATCTGGTGTTCCTACCAATGGCTGAATTTTTTACCTTAACCCCCTAGGGGATATTTTTTGATTCTGATAGGCCTTGAACAATTTGTGATGCCAAATATTTGTCCTTAATGTTTTGATTTGCTTGCTTAACTGATTAAACAAGCGGGAGCAACCGTCAACTGGATCTAAAATTGGACCACTAACCGATTCCATTGACATAATGTCAATGCCAAAAACCTGTATGTCATCTTTGTCCGCACATAGGCCGGATAATAACTTCTGTAGATCCATGACAATAGGCTGCCTGAGATTGATATTGCTAGCTGGCAGGTCAAAGCCAATCAAAAATGTGGTCCGAGCAAAGAACCAAGGACAGTATCAAAAATCCCAAAATATAATATATATATATGTATAACTGTGTCAGTTTGAGTCAGACAGGGGAAAAAAAGCAACCCATGGATAACCAAAAAATCAAGAGAGAGACAGATCTAGCTGTTGGAATAACCTAAAATTATGGTTATGATATCACTTTTAAACAATACTGCTAACGTGATATTTTCATATAGTACAACAAGATCAAATAAGTACTACATGTGGCTGACATTAATCAGTGTTCCCCCTGAGAAAAACCATCAAACCAAAAAGGGGAGACTGTTCAGATTTCTACCAATAATAAGGTATAAAAATAATGCTATAGTATTAATAAAAGCTGACACAATATATTCCTACTCAAGAGCAAAAATAAAAAATAGGGAGCAATGTGATAAGCTAAATAGGCATGAAATATCCTGCTTGAATTATACCAAAAAATGTATTGACATAACAGATGTCTGTAGTCTTGGCCTAAATTATAAGCAATGCCACAAATGAGACTAGCAAGGGTTATAATAAATCCAGTCATGACATTAATGTCCCTATCCAGATATTGCTGATGTATAAATAATATGCAAAGCCTGACCTGAACAGCTTGTGTAAATAGTCATATGTTGAGTGTAATCATGATATATTCCTGCTAAACAGCAGAGAAATTAAACAGTATAATGTGCTTTAATAAACACAATATAACATACCCTACTAAAATATTGAAAGACACTTATTGTATATATCAAAACTAGTGTCTGTATTATTAAACAAAATAATTAGCAAGGCCCAAAATTAAGAATTGCATAAATGATATACAATTTAACCACAACATGAATATCCCTATCTAAATGTAACTAGATATATGGACAATATACAAGGCCTGACATAGACAATATAAAGGTAGTCATATAAAATGGTATATTCCTGGAAAAAAATAAAAATAATGAAGCAATCTAATCTGCTTGATAAGCAAGAATATATCTTGCTATAGTCTTTCCAAAATGTATATTTTTCATAAGTTCAGCAAATATCCTGAGTTGTAAGCAATGCCCAAAAAATGATGACAGAAATTCACATCCCACTCAGTATTCAAAGATTGTGCAAAAATTGGCATAAACAGCATGTAACCCCAATGAGTAAGAAATATAAGCATAAAGGCTTCTTAGAAAAAAGCAGGAAGTATTTGGAAAAAATTCAATACCTTATTCTGTTTAAATGGAAACATTATATTGCTGATTACCATATACCTATTCAAAAATGTGGCCAGTATTCAAAATATAATAGTGAATATCATCACAAAAAATGATTAAGCAATCATAAGTACAACGACATACTGTGAATTATAAATCATATAGTCCCAAGTTTCATAGAACAATTCGTAATGAAGGTCCAAGTTCTTGATAGAGACTTGCACGAAAATGCTGCAACTGTAGAGCGAAAGATGAATGTCAAAAAATATTTGCTTTTATATTCCCCTCATTGAAATATCCATCCAACGGTCATGAAGCAGCCAAAATTGTAAATATTATTCGATATGAGAGTCCAAAAATGGAAAAGTAACTATCTCAACACTCCCACAGAAGAAAAAAATAACAAATGAGAAAACCATATATGTAAAAGTACCTGAGTATATATTTGTTCCTGTAGAAATAGTCCAATAGTGAACTCTCTAATCCATGTGGTATTGAACAAAAACATTCACCTCTGCCCGTTTAGAAGTGCCAGCTCATCTCCCTGTTAGTATCAAGCACCTGTTTAATCCCCGAATGACCAAAGGACATCCGAAATAGCTGAAACCATGTGTTCACAAACCCAAGCGTTGTAATCTGAAAGGAGGTGCAATACAATGCATATGGGTGCTTCACATAGTTTGCCCATTGTTGTTTACCACTTCATCTGCCACACACAACATATGTGAATTTTGAATAGCACAGATATCCCATTATCTGTGCAAAAAGATGATCACTGTGTTCTCACTTTTATAATGAGTGCAACCATCCCTGTATGTCCAGATCATATAACTTGTGTGAACAGACACACAGCATTCCAGCTCCATGTTGCATGGTTGCATGCAAAATATGATAGCTAACCACAGATCCCTTGTGATAGTTCATAGCTGCATGTTATTCTCTAAGATATGTATAGTGGAACAACATGTAACATGGCTAATCACATGTGAAACGTTATTAACATGCCTCTTATTCATACACATGATTCAAACATATGTCTACGCCTAATGTGTGACTTCCTATGGTAATCAACATCAACCTCCTTTTTACCATTTTCTACATGAGTCAGGATGTTGTGTCAACTGTCACCCCCTCTCTTCATTCAGTGTCAGTCTACTACCTCCTTTGACAGTCTTACTTGACTGTTGCAGGACTTCTCTTACACAATCCTTCCATCTCTTTGCTGCACATCCTTATTTACTCTTACCTTCTTTTTGTGCCTCTCAAATCTTCTTCAAAAATTATCTTCTGGTTTTTTGCCCATATTCCCAAATGACCATAATCTGGTCTCTTTAAACTTCTCTGCATTTCAAGCTACTTTGTCTTTTACTCTGATATCAGTATTTCTTTGTCTGTCCCACAATGGGCATCCTTCCAATCATCTCACCCACGTCATATTAAGCACCTCTAGTTTCTTCATCTGCTCTGCCTTCACTGCCTGGGTTTCCATACCATGCAGTAGTACTGACTGCATCACTGTTTTGTTTACCTTACTTTTCAGTATATTTTATACACTATCCCAAAACTCTGTGCCAGTTGGCTGCAGTCCCTCAGATTCCAGCATTGAGCTGCTTATTGAAACCTCCCTTCTCTTCTCTTCTCTTCTCTTCTCTTCTCTTCTCTTCTCTTCCCTTCTCTTCTCTTCTCTTCCCTTCTCTTCTCTTCTCTTCTCTTCTCTTCTCTTCTCTTCTCTTCCCTTCTCTTCTCTTCCCTTCTCTTCCCTTCTCTTCCCTTCTCTTCTCTTCCATTCTCTTCCCTTCCCTTCCCTTCTCTTCTCTTCTCAACAACCACTCCCAGATGTTTGAAGTTGTTAACCTGTTCCACTACATTCCCTTCTATCTCAGTGTTCAGCTTCTTCTGAAGTAGAAGGAAAAATCATGGTATGGTACATATGGTATGCCACATTTACTGCTTCTATACAGCTGTGCATTGGTCTTATTTGTATTTTCTGGGTGAACATGTGTTCTGCTATGTTGCAAATCCATTTCTCTGAACAGAGTTGCCACTAGAAGACTGTCCACCAGTGACAAGACTCAGATGACATTGTCCACCAGCAATGATTGAAGTCAACAACTATAAGAAGCCAGAGCTGTACTACCCACACCACCCGTATGTCAGAATGTCATTACAGCCTGTGCCGCAGAATATATTATTTAAGTGTTTAATGGTTTAATGTTCTAGCAGGTGCAAAAGTTATGCTTTTCAACCTATTTCCCTCACATTCCTCCACACGTGTGAAGGATTTCTTATGGCATGGCAGTAGCATTCTTGTTCCCTATTATGCCCTGCTTAATACCTGTCTTGTAAATGTGTGCATGTATTGCTATGCATATATACTGTTTTTATTGTAACCATTTGAAAAATCAGGAACCCATATGAGTGTGCCCTGAAATACAGAGAATGAATGACCAAAAAAAAAAAAGGCTTGCATATACCAAGTCTAAGATGGCAATTCATTGGACTACTCCCTTCCCCTCTAAGGTATGTCAGTCTCACACATGGTACATTTTGTTCAGGTAGTGTGGAGGGCTTGCCTTTCACATCAGAGGGTGTAGTGAGGCTTGACCCCCTTGAAAAATATAAGTTTAAGGGAGAAGAGTGATTTTCAGGATTTTTTTTTCCTGCAGTTTCTTTTGCAATCTGTTGGCTCTCAAAGTTACACTTCAATAGCAGAACAACTTTGCTTAGCATTTATGGCTACTTGTTGTCTCTGTAATAGCCCGGCTCAAACCTGACCTGTAGCATCATGCCTTATATATTCACAGTGCTCTGCATACATACCTGGATTGTTCACATAGGTGCCTGTGGCAGACTGCCTGTGCATTCTGCTGACATTACACATGTTTGTCTGTGTCAGACATTCTTTAATGATGCAGTGCTCATGATGGTGAGGACAATTGCGTAAATGCCACTCTATGCATGTGCCTACACAGTGCTTCTCCTGCTATGTATTGTTTGATGCGTGCATGTGTGCTGCTTGTAGTATGTAAAAAATATATGTTCATTTATATACACATCATACTGTAATGCAGTCTATTCTGTGGTGTATGGTACCTGTACCTATCTTTTCACATACAGTCTCATAGGTGCTTACTAGGCTATTGATCCATGAGGATCTTCAGTAGACTAGCTATACATTCTTATTAAGTTTTAAACCTTTATATTTTAATTATGAATAACCAGATATGATAAGAATATTTAGATGTTGCCCCTATCCGTGAGAGACAAGGGAGCTAAACCAGGGGTGAATTTGCAGTTACCCATTTACCCCACATATGTAGGTATTAGGTATAGCCTCAGTATAACATAATGCCTGCCCTTGTCAGCTCCATGTCATTCCTCATTGGTCGCATGGTGTCACTTTATCTGTTGCGTGTGTTCACTTTGCAATGTGCATTACTGTGCCTCCATAGATATGTTGCATATCTGTGTTTGCATACAATTAGTAACCAAATTACATTTGCACTTTCTGAAATTGCCTATTATAATTGCTGGTTTACACCATGTAGGATGGCATTATTTGTGGCATACAAGTATGAACATACCTCTGCTCTGGATTTTACCCCAACAGCATACTGCATCCATGGCATAGTATATGTCATCTGCCACTTGCAATTTCTTCTGAGCATCATTATGTATAGTCTGACATGTTATCTGTTATTTGCCCTTTGACCCAGTTGTGGAATGTTGCCTTATCTTCATCCATACTGCCATTTTTCATGCACTATGTTTGGCATTAGTACATATCCTATATTTGGAGCATTATATTGTTTCTTGTTCAGCCTACTGTTGTATATAACATACTGTATGATGCTACTGCATATCTACTATTACTGTGGTACACCCAACACATTTATCCTGCTGCATGAATGTTTGCTTCCACATATACTAACACTGCATTGTGTTCATGATGCAATGGTGTGTTGCAGTACTTGCACATGCCCCCCAGTAGGCTGCTTATTTCTGTGTACCTATTGTACTGCTCTACTTGCTGGGTGACCATCATCACCTGCTCATCCATATGCAAGTGTGCCTGACTATGTGTACCTCCCCGGCTCTTTTACCCTTCTTTCCCTTTTGCAGGCCTATACTGTACACAGAAGAATCCAGTACACATCATCAGCATCCACTGCACATGTTACATTGGGTGTGTTTGTGTGTGCATGTCCTACACCAATGTTGGCCTTTATCAGCTACCTCATGACCTAAGCAGGAGGTGGCCTCACAGCCAAACTGCTGCAAATATGCAGGGAACCACCTGGCTAACTATTTATGCAATTATTTATTGTTAAACACCTCTACCAAATATCAACCTGTCATTACCAATGTGTCATGTGTGACTCTACAGCATGCTACCCTATTCAGTATTGTACACTCTGCATTTGTTGACTGCCTACTTCGCTCTTCACCTTGTCTGCCATCTCTTGTGCCCCTGTGCACACTGTTCATGTTATAAATAATGTCAGACTGCATTATGTACTACTGTGCACATATGTTAAACACCAGTGGCACATTAACATTGTCCTTCCTACCCTACTGATTATACAACTGTGTTATCAGTAGTGCATCAGCAGGTTATGTTTTATATTTTCTGTATTTCTGCCTTTTGTCCACATCACAATACGTATATCACAAACTTGTAAACCAGCAAATTTGACTGTTTATTTATTATTTTCAAAAAGTGCCAAGCTAAGGGCCTCATATGTGGCGTACAATGGATACAATTCTTTGATAAAGATATTGTATGGCATGATCAATATACCATATTTTCTGATAGGATGCAATCTGTCAGACTTCATGTTTAGTAATTCATCTACCACTACATAGTATAATCTTTGCTGCTGCTTGGCAAATGACACAGTAAGAAAGAGGTTGAATAGATCCTGCCTGAGTCAACAATAACTTAAATTCTGGTACTTTGATAATTACTCCTCTTTCATCGTTTACTTCAGTGGTATAAAGTAGTATATAATGATTAGCAGCATAAAGGTATTAACGATGTAAGTGAATACCTCGCCCCAACATTTAGTGTGAGCATGTCCTTTTCTCTCATGGCACATGTACTTTGATCATAGCTTGCCTTGTGAATTTCAGGTAGCATTTTATCTGTATATGGTGGCACCAATTACATAAACTGCTTAACACAGGATATGTTGTGTTACATGGCTTGCTTTCTGAACTGGTAACTTGTGCCATGCCTTGTACCATTCAATGAACAGTAGAAATGCTGTTAGACTATAATTTGTCTGCACATAAAGCATCACACTATGGTGCAGCAGGCTTCACATCAATTGTAGACTGTTAATAAAATAATAATTCTGGCAGTGTCAAAGGTTCTTTTAGAGCATTTGAGAAAAGGAATTAACTTAACGGCATTGTATAGTATCAGACAAAAGTTTGACTATATTGCAGTACCGATAAGAACAGAGAGAGAGCTCTGTTTCTTTGTTAAAATGTATATAATTTAATGCCTTTAGTAATTTGAATCATTAGCCAAGAATGTTTTTTTTTAAATAGATAGATACTAAAGCAAGAACATTCTTTTCTTTCACAATTTATTGCTCAGGTTGCTAATAACACTACTTTACAGTATGGAGTTTTGCCAACATTCCTGAATGGTATAATCATGCAGGGATAATCAGAAGCTTTCCCACAGTTTCCACAAGAAGTGATTTACTGATAACATGTGGTTACCAGTACAATAAGCTTCAAGAAAAAAATGTTCTGCAGAATGTGGGGGTGGACAATGTACATATTACAAAACTGATCTGAAATTTGACAGGGGGTGTATTACTTCTTTGAACTCTTTCTAGCATTTCCTAACACAGCCTTTCTCTAAAATGTGTCATTCAAAAGGTGTGCGTTCAGGCCTTGACTCCAGTTTCTAGTAAACCACGATCGGAAACTATGCTTAGTATAGTGAGATAATGTTTGCCTGAATCATTCATGTTTGAATGTTTCTCCTATTAGAAAATAAACAACTAATGCTTTTTTTGTGTGTGTGTGTTTCAATGAGTCCTGCAAAAATTACTAATTGACTTTCAGAAGATTTTTAACTTACTAGTCATAAGTGCTTTGTTTTAGATATGTTTTTCAGAGTGTGATTGGTCTAAAATCAGGCATGGAGTGTTTTCAGTACATGCTGTAAAATCAGACAATTTAATAAATGTAAATAAAATGCAGGTGTAAATGAACTGTCTACTTGGTCAGCACAGTAGTGGGTAAACTGGCTTTGGCAGGGCTGTGCACAGAGGATACAAAGAGCAGAAGAATCCATAAAGCAGAATCGTTCTAGTCAGAATCCAAGTCTGTAAGTAGCATTAGAGGCAATCCATACCCATCACAGATTGCTTCCTGGATGTCTTAGATATTGTACCATCTTTATGCTGCCCTGTGCTCGTGTTGTGACCCAGTATTGATTTGTCACAGTGCTATCTTAACTGTAATATGTTTATGCAATATTAATAATTATACAGTGACTGGTCATTAACATTCAAAAACATGCACGCTGGTTGGTCAGGTTAATCAGTGTGCACACAGTAAAAATTTAGCATATACCGATAGAAAAAAGTCTGGTCTCCTAGACTTTCTTCTGTTAAAATATGCTATGGCTTTCCACTTTTCTTGAGTTAAGAGGTCGAGATGTATGAAGTTTGAAACCCAGACAGTTTATTGGTATGAGAGAGAAAGGGCAGAAATACAATAAAAATCAGGTACATTATGCAAAACTAAAAAAAATACCTGATTATCCTTGTATTTCTGCCCTGTGTCTCTAATTTATGATTTCAAGCTTTATGTTAAAAAAATGCAATGGAGATCTTCCTTGCTTTTTTGCTTCCATTCCAAAGCACTGATGTATTGAGTAAGTGTGGGAACTTAAGTCCCATATCATGTGCAGTACATCAAGAAAGCAGCAGGATACCAAAAGAAAGCAGAAGAATGCCATGGAGCCATTATACAAAGACATTATTTAAGAAAAGTAAGACATTTTTTTCTTAAATAATGTCAGTGTATAATAGCAATAACCCATAGCTGGATGTGAGTAATGTTGGACTTACCCATGGTCCGCTTTGTTTGGTCACTCGGGCTTCACCCTAGTTATTCAGTCAGAAATACAAACAAGATTAAAGAAAAAAATACATTATCAATTACAAGAATGCATGCATTATCAATGCCTAAATATACAATTTAGATTATTTAAACGTCAGAAAAAATACATAATTATATGCGTGTTTGTTGCATACTTAACACAGTATGATGTTAGTACAGTCTATTGGGAATACACTGTAAACAATAAGCTGTGAATCATATTGTGAGTTTTGCATAGCTGTACAAATTAATGGTCATCAAAAGCTACTTGGCTGATAAGACAGTTTACAAAGAAGAAGAAAATAAAAAAAAAAATTACAAATAAATATATTTGTATCATCCCTTGTTGTCCTAAATCATTATCAGTTAAAACAGTTCTGATCAGATCACAGACATCTGTTAGGTTGAAATAAAAATGAGAGTTTCAGGTATTTGTAGATATCCCTTTTAAGTATTTGGAAATCTTTAACCAAATTTCGAAATGATTTTAGCCCCTGGGACCCCTACATTTTTTGCCAAAACAGTAGAAAACATATATAACTGTCAATTAATCAAATAACCCTATTTGTAAACATTCAAATATATACAGACACAGAAATTTTATTCCATCAGTATAAAATTGCACAGCATCCTTGTCTATGGCTAAAATAACCTATTTAAGTGAACAAACAACTGTACGTGAATAGATCCAGAGGAAAAAGTACATAAATGTATATTCATAATAGACAAAAGTACATAAATGTATATTCATAATTGTAAGTGCATGAGCTAAACACCCTAAGCTTCCTGACGAGAAAAAATGATGTTGTAGTCTGTTAGACTCTTAAAATAGCTGCATAAAATCGGGTATATCCTATTCCATAAAGAACTTGAATCATTATTCAGTTTGTTCCAAGTGCTCACTGAAGTTCAGAGGAAGTTCTGCTTTTAATAGATTGAAAGATTTCAGTAGGAAGCATTGCAGATATTACACCGATAAAGAGCATGGGGACTTCCACTCCGAGACTATACATAGTCTGCATATGACAGAAATCTAAAATAGCCAGAGTTTTTGCACAGAAGATAAATTCAAACTCTATGAGAACTCATTCAAGGTCCAGATGGAGGCTTTGCCCTGTAATTTAACCTGCAATATCTTAGAAGACACCTTGTTAGCTGCACCTATAATGGCTCAATATGTTTACATGACCTAAATATTTGTGTTTTATTTGCCAAAGTCCTATGAAAAACATTGGCATAACCCTGACTGGCTATATCCTTTTTTAGAGCTTAACTGATGTCTAATATGCTTTAAACATCATGCGCTTTAACTGGTGTGTTAAAATTCTAGGGTTTTTGATAAGTTGTAAAAAAGTGATACTGTCTTTCCAAAGATAACAATTTCATGTCCCCCGTAAAGTTTGTAATATGATAAACTATTAGTTACTTGGTCTTTTCATAGGTTCATAGGTTCATAGGTGTGTACTAGGCTAATGGCTCTGGAGGCTTTACAAGCCTAGCCCAAAGGATTATCCTGGCATCATGCCACCTGACCTTAGTTTCCAGTGCTTCTGTCGAGTAGAGCCACTGGAGTGATCCCCAGGATGAGTTTTCTATTTCCCATCCACTAATCAAGATTTCTCTTGAAGAGTGTCAGTGAGGTGCTCTGTTTGACATGTATTGGAAGTCTATTGATTGTAGTAATGAGGGTGAGGTTTCTGGAGCGTGTGGTGCAGAGGGATTGGGATTTCTTTAGATGTAGCATTTCTAACAGAGCTGGGTCAGACATGGCTTTATAAGTCAAGCAGAGATCACCTCTAAGTAGGTGATATGAGACAGAGAATAGTTGGAGATTTGGAGTTTGTCCATATAGGACAAATGTTTAAGGCCTAGGATCCTCTTTGGCAGCCTCTCCAGTTCTTACAGGTGTCTAGTGAGGTACATGCCAAATGGGGCATTGTACTTTATGATTGCCCTAATGAGGAAAGAGTAGAGAGAGACAATGACCTCTTTCTTCCTGGATGCAAAACCCTTAATAATGAGATGTGCCACATAGAAGGACTTTCTTTTTTTTTCAATAATAATTCTTTATTATTTTTCAATTTGTTCATACAAACATTTGACCGAGAAATACAAAGGTAATTTCCAAACAGTACTTCTAACAACAATCCTACAACATATGAACACTATATACATGAATGCTTCCATTTTTAACAAAAACGAATATATGAAGAGTCTTATCAATAGGTATAGTATCTTATAATAATTTGATTTCTGATAAAATTTGACTTTATAGTATTTATATCCAAGGGTTATCCTGGGTTCCGTACATTAACCCAATATAATGTTGAAAATTTGTTCCCAGATCTTCAGATTATTTATATGTTTGGTATGATCATTAATTAGTAATTTGTGGGCTAATATGTGTTTTATCGCTAAAATCTTGAAGTTATCCCATGAAGTTTGAAATGGATTCAACCAATTTGTAGCTATATAGAGTTTCATTAACAAAAAGATATTCATGAGTATTGTCATTTGGGATCTAGATAGATTATTGGGGGGGATATGTAATATAGTAAATTCCCAAGAAAGTGTTGAATTTGATAACCCATCTTTTGCAGTTGTAGTTTTAAGGAATTCCATAGTTTGTATATACATTTACAGCTCCAGAACATATGAAGGAGGTCAGCAGTTTCATCTTTACAATATGGGCATTTAGGAGAATTTTTGGAGTTAAATTTATGCCAGCTAACACGTGTATAGTATGCATTATTAAGTATCATGAGTTGGGGAAATGTTAACTTTTGGAGGGAAATTGATTTTATTGTTAAATTAATTGCTTTTAATATTTTATTTTCTTCAATCAATGGTATTTTTTCTTTCCAATAGTTTGACAAAAGGACGTGATCTTGATATTTAAAGTCTTTTATTAGTTTATATGCAGATGTTATGAACTTAGTATCTTGTAAGAGGGCTTGCCATAAATTTGTACATTTCGTTAAGTCCTCATCATTAATTTTTAAATCTTTAAAGCAGCTTCTAGATAGATCTTTAATCTGTCTCAATATGATTAAATATGATTTGGGAAGGTTAATTTCCTGTCTTAATTCATGAGCCGAATAATTCAAATAAGGGTATATATCACGTAGCGTTAAATTTATTATAAGTGGAAAATTTTTTAGATCTATTAATTGATTATTAATTCTCAGGTTGGGATTCCTATGAAAAGGTTGTAAGATCATCATGTGTTGGATAAGATTTAATGAACTAAAGAGATTTTGTAATAATGTTATATATATTTTAATATGCTCTATTAGAGCAAATGATTTAAAAGTATCTTTTCTTAGGAAAGGTAATGATTTAGGATTAATATTCAGACTCTCAGAATGTTTGTAATTCAATCTTAACCAGTTAGGGGACCAATTATTACTATGTGTATTATAATTAGCAATTCTTAAAATTCTATTAGCATTTATTATTAAGTAATATTTTTCAAAATTGGGTAATTCTAAACCACCTCTTTTTTTTGGGGGTCATCAATTTGTCATATGAAATTCTAGTGTTCCTTGGTTCCCATATAAATTTAGCAGATTCCATGTGAATTTGTTTAAAGAACTTATTAGGGATTAGAACTTGAGTAGATCTGAAGATATATAATAGCCTAGGTAATACGTTCATTTTAATAATTGAGACCTTTGCTAGTGGTGGTAATTTCAAGTTATTCTATCTCCTTAGGTCAGATAGAATGTGATCCCAAATTAGTTTAACATTATTAATATAAAAGTCCTTATTATCTGTGGAAAATGTAATACCTAAATATTTAATCTTTTCTTCAGATTTTGCTTGCCCTACCAATGGTAAAAGCAAAAAGGGTTTCGGAGTTTTTAAAGGAAATAAATTGTTTTTTTTAAGGTTTATTTTGTAGTTAGATATTACTGCAAAATCATCAACAGCTGTTAGTAATGTTTTGGTATCTGCAACTGGTGTTGTACAGTATGTATTGAAGTCATCTGCAAAAGCTGACATAGAAATCTTGGTACCATAAAGTATTGGAGCATTATGGTATACATTTTGTTTAATATGTAAAAATAAAGGCTCTAAATATAAATTAAATAATAAAGGGGATAGAGGACAGCCTTGATGTGTTCCATTTTTAATTTGTATTCTTTTGGAAAAAATGTTGTTGATGTATAAAGCTGTATAGGGATTATTATATAATATTTGTAATGTTCTGATAAATTCTTGCGGTATATTAAAATATGGTAAAATATGAAATGGAAATTTTATGTTAACTCTATCAAAGGCTTTTTGTGCATCAATAATAAGTGCATACAAATTTAAGTTCCTTTGATTGGCATAAGAAATTAATGTGTGAAGTGTTAAAGTATTGTCACTGGTTTGCCTAGAAGTTAAAAAAACAGCTTGTTCACTGGAAATGATTAAATTCATTATTTTCTTCAGTCTATTAGCTAAAATCGAAGTCATAATTTTAGTATCAATATTTAAGAGTGATATGGGCCTATAATTATCTGGGTTTTGATGATCCGAATTTTCTTTGGGTATTAGAATTGTTTTGGATGCGTTAAAGTGAGGGTCATTGATTTTATTATTAATTATATAATTAAATGTATATGATAATATTTTAACAGTCATACTACAAAATGTTTTATAAAACTCTGGAGTAAGACCATCAGGGCTCGGCGCTTTGTGGGATTTCAACTTTTTAATTGTTGTTGTTATTTCTTCAGTGGAAATTGGTTTAATTAAATCTTTTTGCAAATTATCATCTATTTTCGTGAAATTAATTTTTTGTATAAAATAATTATTAGTCTCATTTGTACCTGACTCATCTTGATCACCATAAATTTGAGAGTATATCAATTCAAAGGTATTGATAATATCTTCAGATTTCGTATATATTTTGTCCTTGTAGTGTATTTCCGTAATTTGAGAGGGTGATTTAGATTGGTTAATAATTCTTGCTAAAACCCTTGATGGAGTTTGAATATGATTAGCATATCTTGCAAGCATTTTAGTTTCATGAAATGCTAACCTATTATTCTGGATCAAGAAAAGGTCTTTCTGACATTTAAATAATTCTGTTTCTGTTTTTGTGTTATGATTTTGCATTAATTCCTGATCTAGCATTTTAATTTTAGCCTCTAAGATTTGTTCTTCTCTAAGATGATTTTTTTTATAATAAGAGGCTTTGTGAAGAAAAAAAACCCTTGCTTGAGCTTTAGTTGCTGCCCATTCAATATCAGGTGTATGTTGCTGTTTGGCTAATTTAACCAGTAAGGAATTGAGAATGTCTTGAATTTCCTGGATTATTTCTTTTTTATTTAACAAGTTTGGATTTAAGGACCAATTATAACCCCTGTGTGATAGACTGTTTCTAAGGTCTTTGGCAAAATTTAATGTAATTTTAGAGTGATCTGATAGATAGCGAGCTTTAGATACTAAGGGATCAAAATTGATCAGTGCTTCCGAAATTAGAAAAAAGTCTATTCTAGACCACATTTTATGACAAGTTGAATAAAATGTAAAACTATTTGTGTTAAGAGGATTGTTTACATATTTAAAGGGATCATATAATTTAAAGTCATACTTGAATTCACCTAATGTTAATACTACTTGACTATTAAATGACCTATGCGGGCTTGATTTATCCAATTTAGGATTCATAGAAGGACTTTCTGACCACAGTGGCAGTGTGTCAGTCAAAGGAGAGGTTGATGTCAACCTGTGTTCCCAGATCTTTTATAACGCCTTCTGTGTTCAGTGGACTACCATCAATGTGGTAGTGCATGGGAACTGGGTTTTTCCCAAATGGGAAGATGACACATTTTTTGGCATTGAGCTTAAGGCCATGGTTCTGACACCAGTCGTTGGTCTCAATGAGGCCTTTCTGTAGGATGTTAACATCACTTGGGGAGTTAATAATGGCTCCCCACTTACAATCTTCTGCAAACTTTGTCAGTCAGAGTTCCTTTGTGTTGGACTGGACTTCTGAGAAGTATATACCAAACAGGAGAGGACTCAGGACAGATCCCTGTGGGACTCCACTCATGACTGGTTGGCAGTCTGACTTGGAGTCAGCTACTTTCACATTGTGGGTTCTATCTCTGTGCCAGTTTGCAACCCACCTAGTGATATAAAAGTTGATGCCTAGCTAAGTGAATTTTTCTATGATTCCTGATTGGGGAATGGTATCAAAGTCCTTGGGCAGATCAAGGTAGGCTGTATGAATCACCTTGCCTTCATCCACAGCTCTGGTGACTGACTCAAAGAAGTCGACCAAGTTGAGCAGGCATTACCTACCTTTCATAAAACCAAACTGTGTGGGATCCAGAGATTGGAGATTTCCTGTATCCTTGTTTATTAGGTCCATGATGATGCGTTCCATAGCTTTGCATATACGACTTGTCAGGCTAATGGGGCAATAGTTCCCAGGGTCTGTAGATGCTCTTCCTTTGTGGAGAGGGATGACTATAGCAGTGCGCCATTCAGTAGAGACAAAGCCTGAGGTGAGGTTGCAATTGAACAGGGCACATAGGTGAGGTGCCAGTTCACTCTGTAGTTCATGTAGAACACAGCCAGGAATATTGTCAGGTCCACTAGAAGCTGTATTCTTGGCCTTGGACAGTGCTGTTTTAACCTGTGCAGCACTAATACTGGGTGCCTAGCAATCTACTGGTATTGTGATTGGTCCTTTGGGGGGGGGGTAATGTTGGCACTGAATCTGTTGGCCAGTATATTGGCAATATCTATTGGCTTGGTATAGGAGGTACCATTGTGCAGTAGCTCAGAGCAAATCTGGGTATTGCCATGGAGGTTCTTTACATAACTATAGAAGGCTTTGTGGTCATCTTTACTATTTGCTGCAATTCTGTTTTCATAGCTAGCTTTAGAGGATTTGATGAGGGATCTCAACTTTTTGTTGAGGCTGGTGAGGGAGTTTGTCCAGTCTTGGGACTTCACTTTATTCTGCATCAGTTTTCTCATTCTGTTGTAGAGTTTGTTTATGGCAGGGGACCACCAGATTGTATTCCTTTTTTTGGAGGAGAGCCTCTAGGTTCTATTGGGTATGGTGAGATCCATGCATTTGTGTACATGTTCGTACAGTGCATTGGTGTATGATTTGGCGGTCACGCAACTATTCTACATTTACATGGGTGCCATGAAGTTAGCCACCTCTGTTTTTAAGAGCCCAAAGTTAGCTTTGGAGAAGTTTTCATAGTGATTACCTTTGTGGCGGGGGGGGGGGGTGGATTTCCAGGGTGATTAGTTTGTGATCAGCTCTAACCAGAGGATTTAACTACTGGTGTAGAGCAATGGCCGCCCATGTTAGTAATGACCAGGTCAAGGATTTTCCTACCTCTTGTGGGGGTAAGAATGAGCTGGTCCAGGGCATTGGAATTAATGAATTCCAGGAATTGTTGGGCAAGTGTATTGGTGCATGAGTAGTTTTGCCAGTTAATGGAGGGGTAGTTGAAGTCACCCAGTATGAGTGTGTTAGGTTGGACCCTAATATTCTCCAGGGTGCTTAGAAATGTGGAGTGAGTGTCTTGGGACATGGTTCGGGACCTATAACAAGCTACAACCTGAATTGCTGTCTTACTCTATGTTAGCTGCACCTGTAGTATCTCTGATGCATTATGTTGAGCTATCAGTCTGGAGGTGTGCGCATCCTTTATGAATATGGAAACACCACCACCTTTCAAGCTTTGTTCCAGGTTCTGGGGCCAAATGGTGTGGAATGAGTTATTGCATGGTAGTGGAGGGGTGCTTTCTGCTGCCTTAAACCAGGTCTCTGTTACAGCACAGATGTTGATGTTCTCCATTTTAAGGATTGCTTCAAGTGAGTGCATTTTTAAATTAAGACTTCTAGCATTGAACAGCATGACCCTCAGATTGCATTTGTTAGTAGCTGTTACTGTGGTAATTAGGTCCTTGAAACACTGCCTATAAAAGGCACTATAGGGGTGGCAAGAGCCCTGGCCATTATCTAGAAGCCCAGGGGTGACAAATGCAGGCCATCTCTAGCAAAGCATCGAGGTCTGTCAATCATGTCATCCCAGGCAGACAGATTGGATCCGCTTAGAATGACACCAGAAATTTAGCCAATTGTTGAAATCAGTCATTTTCTGCTTGTACTGTGGTATCATTCTGGGTGATGGTAGTATTCTGCTCAGGGCTATGTTCGTACCTGCCTGGGCCACATAATCCGAGAGCTCCTCCATGTCTCTTTTCATGTAATCCAGGGAGGTATGTCTCAGGTCATTCACACACATATGTGCAATGACAGAGTCATATTTGTACCTGTTGTTGAGGGACCTGAGTGCATGCGTTATATGGTGGATCCTGGCATGTGACAGGCAACTGACTGTTACTTTCTCCTTATTCAACCTAGTGAGTGCGACATCAGTGTGCCTCACTATCAAGTCACCTATGACTAGTGTGCTGGGCATGCTGTTCTCCCTTAAGGGCTTTGGTTGAGTGGCCCACTGTTCAGGAGAGTTATGTGTCTCATGATTAGTGTTGTGTTGTAGAGTAAGAGTGCATTTCTGCCTTGGAGGTCTCTGCTGTTTGGGTAGATTTTTATTGAGAGCCTCCACGAAGGTGGGTGTGTGGTTTGTGTTTTTATGGGAAGGCAGTGCTGGTGTGTGTTTGGATATATAAGTGCATCTCTCGCAAGTCGGAGTGTTGGGAGGTAAGAGGAAAGGGTTGTCAGTGTACACGAGGCAGTTGCTACATTGCCTTAGGATGCCCAAGTTCACCAGGTTAACAGGAGAAAGCACAGGGAACTGATGCTTAGATATACATGGAGGGATGGGCATTAATAGTAAGTATTGGAGCTGTTTCCTTGTAGAACATTAAGTGGTGATAGCACTTTTGTGTGCTACAATAATTGCTACAAGATGCCTGTATGGTAAAGTGCTAGACTAAGCTAGTAAAAGTGTAGGAGAGGAGAGAACTATGAGATCTAAAGGAAAAATTGAAGAGCAGACTTTGACACCTCTCCGAAGCTTACAAACAGTCCTGGATACAGCAAATCTGTATCTGGGCTAGACTAGTTACAGGAAAGGCGGGAAACAAGCTCAATGTGGGATTTTAAACCAGAAAGTTGAAAGAGATTGAAAAACTGCCCAAATGGCCAATAAACTAGAAATTCTGGACCAGAAACCACTCATCTTGTGGTAGATAGGCTACTTAGTGCTTACCATTCCCACTGATAAGCTAGAAGGCTTCTCTCCAACAAAGAGAGGCTTGGGGGCTCAGAAGCTTACAAGCAGTCTTGGATACAGTAAATCTGTATCTGGAGTAGTGTGGTTATAGGAAATGTGGGAAACAGGCACAAATGCAGGCTTTTAAACCAGAAAGTTGAAGGAGATGGAAAAAAGTGCTCAAACAACCAATAAACTACAATTTTTGGGCCAGAAACTACTCATCTTGTAGTAGATAGGCTATCTAGTGCTTACCACTCCCACTGATAAGCTAGAAGGCTTCCCTCAACACAGAAAGGCTTGGGGAGGGGGCTTCAAAGCTTACATACAGTCCTGGATACAGCAAATCTGTATCTGGACTAGACTAGTTACAGGAAAGGCGGGAAAAGTGCAAATGCAGGCTTTTAGACCAGAAAGTTGAAGGAGATGGAAAAAAACTGCCCAGACAGCCAATAAACTACAATTTCTGGGCCAGAAACCACTCCTTTTGTGGTAGATAGGCTAACTAGTGCTTATTAGTCCCACTGACAAGGTAGAAGGCCTCCCTCTGACACAGAGAGGCTTGGAGCCCTCAGAAGCTTACAAACAGTCTTGGATATAGCAAATCTGTGTCCGGACTACACTAGTTATAGGAAAAGGTGGGAAACAAGCACAAATGTGGGCTTTTAAACCAGAAAGTTGAAGGAGATGGAAAAAATGCTCAAATGGCCTATAAGCTACAATTTCTGGGCCAGAAGCCACTCTTGTGGCAGATAGGCTACCTAGTACTTACCACTCCCACTGATAAGCTAGAAGGCATCCCTCCAACACAGAAAGGCTTGGGGGGCTCAGAAGCTTACAAACAGTCCTGGATACAGCAAATCTGTGTCTGGACTAGACTAGTTACAGAAAGGCAGGAAACAAGCTTAGAGTTTTTTTGTTACAGAAAAGCAGTAAAAACAGCACTAAAAAAAATTCAAGTGCAGTGCAAGCTAAATGCCAAAAATACACTTAGCTGAGAAGTACACTCAGTCAGAACACAAAGTAAAATGAAAAGGGAGAAAAGTGAAATAGAAGATAATTGTAGGTTAAGGGCCTAAGTGGGTTGGCCTACTCAAATGTTCTCTCTGTATTTGGTAGAATGAGCTAATGACACTAGACTGGGATAGAGCTGGGAAAGAGCTGAACAGATGGGACTACTAGGAGTGCCTGAAATCAAAATATGATCTCACTTTACTCGGTTGTGTGAGCAAATGAGATGGATCCAGAAGGAGTGTTCAAACACACATTTACAGGAGGAGTGGGCAATTCCAAAGCCAAAAAGATTAATACCACAAGAACACAGAGGAAGGGTGGGAAACCAAGTGCAGAGAGACAGAGAGATCACAATATTCAGTGAAGCAAATAAATAGACAGAAAAAATAAACTGCAGTAATATCTTTAACACAATATTCAATGAAACAAATAAATAAGCAGAAAAATAAAATTCAGTACTATCTTTTAACACTGCAAGTTTGTACTTTTCTCAGCTTGTAATAAAGTTGATATAGGTATATAACAGCTAACCAAACAGCTCAAATATTCAGCTATTCAGCAGAAATTAATTTACAGATAAGTGACTAAGACTTATAAGAACAGAGAAACCCTCCAGGTTAAGAGTTCAACACCAAATATCAATAAAGTGAGAATAATAACCCCCACTTACTTACTGCAGAGAGACAGAGAGATCACAATAGTCAGTGAAGCAAATAAATAGAAAAAATAAAACTCTTTTTCCATTCCATCAGAACAGTGCCACTGTGAGTTTGAAACTGATAAGGATACATTTGGCAAGGTCTGTGCAGGCAGAAGTTGCTACAAAAACTCCTATGTCTGGTTGAGGGTTTGAAAATCATACTTCTGGCTGCTATAAACAAAAGTTAAAGTGGGTGGATTCTTAAAATAAGTTGAAAAGCCATTTTTATAAGTTAGAGAGTGTATCTGCTCAAACTCCTTACATTTCTCCATCACCAGTCTAGAAAAATCTTGAACCAAGCACACCATTTTTCCTAACAAAAGGAATGCCTTCCCCTCTTTGGCTGACCAAAGCAAAAGTTTTCTCTCCACAAAATTCAAAAGATAGAAAATAATATGCTATGGTGGTTTGGTAGGTTGTAGCTTCAGCCTAGTATCTATGTGTGCATGTTCAATGGCACGTGGTCAGAGATCCCCAAAGCAGGTCGATCATGCTTTTCTAAAACGTTCCCCATATCACTTCCCTTTGTACCTTTCTTTAAACCTAAGAGATGCAGATTATTCCTGTGGAGCTGATTCTCAAGATTATCCAAGTGCTGTTTTAACTGGAATATTTCCTTTTCTTCTCTGGCCAGCCTTGCCTGTAGTGCTTGGATGGATGATGTATTCAGAGTTATAGCAGATTACAGGAATTCAGATTTTGCTGCCAAAGATTGAAATTGTTAAAGTTCTTGGCTGTTAATGCTTTCATTTCAGCCATTTAATCCAAGGTTCGATTGAGGAGGTTGGATAACAAATCAAGCTTTTGATCCCACGCATACTTTAATTCAGCCATACTGGCCCTGTGGCCATTGCCAGTTAAGGAAGGCAGACTGTGTTTCTGTTGGCACCCACTTGCTAATAATAGCCACAAACAGGATGCTACAATGCAGGTAACAGATAAAGAAATGTACTCATCAAAAATACAAGATTGCTGGATGTGCACAAGGCATAAAATATTGATAACAAGTAGCTCAGGGATGAGAGATACATAACTATTTATCTGTCATGTTGCTTTCCAGCTCCAGCCCCCCTCCATGGCTAATAAAGTTATTATCCTGTGTTTCGGCACAACCTCATTGATATTCAACACAGACTCATTAATTCAGGAAAATATAATTTGATGAAGTCATGCAATATCACGGAGGTTGAGAAATAGTTTCCTAAATCCTGAGTAGATTCTACAGGTACCTTTATATCCTTGTAGCTTCAAGTATAATGATCACAAGCATGTTTCATTGCTTATCAACATCCCACCCTGTAACAGAGGGTTTGCACTATCCATGCCTAGTGCCAAAGTTCCAACTCCATCTTCTTCCTGTTGATAAAGCAGCCAATCCATCACTTGCATCACCATGCCACATTCCTTTAGGTCAATGAGTCATAGTCTCCCAAGAAGAAAAGGACATATATGACATTTCTCCCTAGTCTAAGTCTTTCTTGGCCACCATAGATACTTGAAGACCAAATTCACCAATGTTTTTGAAGCCACCTTCCTTGATTTATTTATTTATTTCCTGTTTGATGACCGGGGAAGTCCACTGGGGTAAACAGAGCCCATTTTCAGTGGAGGCCAAGGGACAAACGCTCCAAAAGCAGTTAGAATATAGCATAAGTACAGTATAGAATATACAGTATACAAAAGCATAAATATACAATTTAAAATACAAATACAAAATCAGGGAGTATACATTTAAAAACACAAATGTTAAAATATAGATAAAGTCAAACATAATACAGAGAATATAATTTAAAGTACAAGTCATAAAGTGTTTATACAACTTTAGTGTTTGTTCTAACAATAAGTTAGTGATCAGCGGTGATAGTAGATGAAGTTGAAGGAAGGTTTGAAAGAGACAACAGTGTAGTTTAGGGGGAAGAGAGCAGAATGCAGCAGAGAGAGAAGGCAGAGAATTCCATAGTTTAGCTAAGGAGTGTGATAGAAGTAATTGGCCAGAAGGGTGTAGGGGTTTATAGATTTTAAGGAGGTTTTGGTTTTCAGATCTAAGAGTATGAGTGGGGAGGTAAGGGGTTAAGGTAAATGAAAGAGAGGGGCAGATGGAGGTTTGGAATATGAGTTTGTGAGTAGTGGTGAGTTGTATGAATTTCAGTAATTAGGAAGGTCAAGCCAGTTTAGGGAGTGGAGGGAATGGCAGTGATGGATGGAGTATTTGGACCCTATAGCAAATTTACAGACTTTGTTATAGCAGCCCTCCAGTTTGTTTTTTAGGCTAAGTTGGAGATGAGTAAGTAGAGGGGCACCATACATAAGAAAAGGGAGCAGGTAGGAGGAGGCTAGAGTACGTCTGGTAGAAGCGGTTTGATAGCAATTTTGTCTATACAGCAGACCTACTTTTTTTGGTGTGTTTTTGTGTTATTATTTTGGATGTGGATGTCTTCTGTGGTGGTACAGCAGTAGCATTGTTACCTCACAGCAAGAGGTTCTCCCGTTCGATTCTCGGCTGGGCTTGGGAGTGCCTTCTGTGTGGAGTCTGCATGTCCTCCCCGTGGCTGGGTTGGGCGTCGAGCTGGCATCTCTGCATTTCATAAAAAAAATCTACTGCCAATCATTAGCGGACTGGAGTTCCGCTATGGCGACCCCTTACCGGAAAAAAGCCGAAAGACAAACAACAACATTTTGGATGTGGATATCAAATTTTAAATGTTCATCAGTGGTGACTGAGTAGTTTCATTTGAGGTACAATTTTGATTAGAGTGTTATTGTGGCTTTTATTTTAAAGGAGCTTTTGTCTATGGTAAAATTTCTCAAAGGAGAGAATATCATGATTTTTTTGTTGTTAGCATTGAGAGGATGATGACTGTTTAACATCCAAGTTTTGGTATTGGAGAAGGCTGTTTGGGTTTTTTGAAGGAGTTTGGAGGGAGAGTTTCCTGTACAGATAATTGTGGAATCATCAGCATACTGGATCAGTTTAGCATTATTTATGGATTTGTGAAAGTTGTTAATGAAAATATTGAAAAGTAAGGGGCCAAGAATAGAGCCTTTGGGGATGCCAGAGGGATTGTTGAGAAAGGATGAAGTGGAATTTTTTCCATTTAACAGCTTGTTGTCTGTTTTACAGATAGCTTGTAAACCAGGCTATGGAGGAAGGACAGAAACTGAGGGAGGAAAGTTGAGATAAGAGTAAAGGATGCGAGGTAGTGTCAAAGGCTTTGGAAAGATCTAAATAAAGGGTGAATACAATTTTCCCAGAGTTGCAAGCATGATTAATGGTGTCAAGGAAGGACAGAAGAGCAGTTGTAGTGCTGTGACAGGCCTAAAACCATGCTGTGTTGCAGTGAGAAGATGATTCTGTGTTAGGTATGGCAAGAGTTGGTGATAAATGCACTTTTCAAGGATTTTAGAAAGAGATGAGAGAATAGCTATAGGATGGAAGTTAGTAGTGTCTGTGTTATTGACGCCTTTGTGTAGAGGGGTGACAAAAGCTTCTTGGATTGACCTGTTGATAAGAATGGAAATGGGGAGAGCAATGCTGTCTGCAGCCATCTTAAGGAAGGATGGAGGCAGATTATCAGGAGCGTAGGAGCAACGCTTTAGTTTAAGGAGCAGTTTTTTATGCTGCTGGTGGGGATAGGTTTAAGACAAGCAGCTTAAGAAAGGTAGAGCATTAGAGGGAAAAGCAATGGATGGGGGACTATGAGAGGGAGAGAGGATGGGAAAATCGGTGGTTAGTTTGGCTATGCATTCAACAAAAAAGGTATTGAAATTAGATGCAATTTCATGGTCTGGGGAGTTTGGGTTAGGGCATGGATTGTCTTTTGTACCAGGGTTTAGAAGGGAGGAAATACAATTCCAGAACTTTTTGGGGTTAGAATTATGTTCTGATTGGAGTTTGGAGTAATAGGTCTTATGGTCTTTAGGTATTTCTTCACTGAGTTGCGGAGTTGTTTGAATTCAATTAGAGAGTTTGTTAACTTATTTTTTTGGTATTGCTTCCAACATTTGTTTCTGAGGTTCATTAGTTTTTTGAATTCTTTAGAAAGACAGGGAATGGTTTTGGCTTTTATTCTTTTTGTTCTAAGAGGGGCTAGGCTGTTTAGTAAGTCTAGAAACATTTTGTTGTAATTAGTTGCACGGTCTAGAGGCATAGTCTTTAAGGGGGCCCAATTCATGTTATTCAGACAGTCGGAAAACATCTGTGGATTGAAGTTGGTGAGATTATGAGTTTGAATGTATTAATGTTGTATTTGGACAGAAGAGGCACATCGGAGGGCATAGGCTGGTAGGTGGTCACTAAGGGGATCAGGTATAATTCTACTATTTGAGATTTGGTTGGGTTGAGTTGGTAAGATCCAATCTAGTATAGTACTGTCAGAGGAGCCATCTTTACTGGGTCTGGTATGGTAGTTTATTATCTGGGAGAAGTTAAAGAGATTAATTGTTTGGCTCGGAAATTGTGAGGACATGGTGGCCCAGCTGATGTTTACATCGCCAAGGATGAATGTTTCCTTTTTGATGTTGGAAGTGAACCATGAAAGAATGTCTTCAAGGATGGGGATGTTATCACCAGGGGGAATGTCGATGGCAGCTTTGAATGGAGGTGAACTTAATCTATATTGTACTGAAGGCATATAGCCATTTGGGATATAGAGTTAATCGTATTCCCAACATTTTCTGCTCAAGCGTGAGACCTAGAAATTGCAATTTCTCAAAGTACATTCTGGATTCCTTGAGAAAGCTTGAAAAGAAATTGTCATGTACGTTTTTGTTTTGTGCTGCTTAATCTGCATGCTGAAACAGATTAGGATAAATGCCTTGCAATGAACTGGGAACATCGCTGCTACCATGCTAGTGAAGTAGTAATTAAATGTTAGAATCATTGCCTATTCCTTATTTATTTTATACACTACCATCTGTATAAAATCCTCCCAAAAAGTCCAGAAAAGGTAATTATGCATTTAGGGCCTCCATTAAATACCAATAGATCCTCTGGGAGCAAGTTTACAATGTCAGCCTCTTGATCCTCTTATATATTTTCAGATCTTTAGTGAGGGCATCGACAAACAGAATAAAAAAAGCTCTAACAGTAGGCCTCCCTACCCTCACTCCCACCCCAGCTTCAAGCATGCAGAATTTGTTGTATGTAAGCCTGCTTTGTGCACTGCCAATAGCCCATCATGCACCCTATCAAAGAGGTCTACCCAGTCTTTGGGTATATCAAGCCTGAGCAGCAATGTCCTTAAATAATCCAGTATCATCATATTTAAAGTGTATTCTAAACCAACAGCAAAGAATAATGCCAGGACTCCTCCTTGACATGAACCTTTGACAAACACTAATATCGTTCTAATGGCACCTTGCACCCCTGACACCTTCATATATTTACACCAGTCTTCTTGCACCAAGCTGCATATTACCTTATGAAAGTGATCCACCAATATCCCCATATACCTTTTCTAATATATATTAAGTAGCATTATCATATATTAAGACATGATTTTATCTTTTGGATAACCGCACTTCAGTAAAATTATGATAGCTGCTGATTTTCACACACACACACACACACACACACACACACACACACACACACACACACACACACACAATATCCAACATGACATCAAAAATTTGGGTCAATTCTAAACTCCTTGATCTCTCTCTCTTAAAACCCTACAACTCTCTTTTTGCGCACTGAGCAGCATCGGGTAGCACCACCTAAACAGGTTTAAACTGTTCCAGGCTCCACAAAGTCTGCTCTTCATTTTTTCCCTTAGAACTGTTCAAACTCTCAAAGTAAGCACTCTATTCTCTTTCTAAAGCACTGCACTTGCTCAGTTCTTATAAGGAAACACTAACTAACTAAAGCACTACACCCTCCTTGACTTCTCATAAGTACTAGGCACCTGATTGGTCCTTCCTGATCAAGTGTAAAATCAGTTCCCTTTACTAATCTGATCAGTGAAAAACCAGTTCCCTATACTAATCTGGTATGTCCAAGGGTCAGTTTCAGGGTTACTCTCCAGTCCAGCTGGTGAATCTAGGAATTTTGAGGCAATGTTAAATTGCTTTAAGTACACAGACAACCCTCTCCTCCTTCCAACAAACTCTAATACATGTGAGAGATGCAGTTACACAGCCAAACTGGAGGCAGAGCTCTCTCAACCCAAGACTAGCACAGTCAATCAGGAGGAAAAGGTAATCACTCGCACCACAAATCCAGTCTCACATAGACCTATTGCATCTGCATACCCAACACATAAACACACAAAAACATACTCGAAGGCTCTAAATAAAAATCTGCCTAAGCAGCAAAGACCTCCAAAGCAGATATCCAAGCAACAGCCACCTCTCAACAATACCCATGAATCACATATCTCACAAAGTCAGTGTGCCTCACAGTCACAGCCCTTAAGGCTAAACAACACACCAAATACACTTGTTATAGGGGACTCTATTGTCCGGCACACTGACGTCCTGCTCACCAGACTGAACAAGGAGAAGGTCACTGTAAGCTGCTTGTCAGGTGCCAGGATCCGCCACATAACGCAAGCACTCAAGTCACTCCAAAGCAAGTACAAATATGACTCCATCATTGTCCATGCTGGTGTGAATGACCTGAGACGTACCTCCCTGGACTACATGAAAAGAGACATAGAGGAGCTCTCTGATCATGTAGCCCAGGCTGGTATGGCCCTGACCTTGAGTAGCATCTTGCCCTCACCAAGAATGATACCACAGTATAAAGACAAAATGATCAGTTCAACAAGTGGCTAAAGTATTGGTGTCATTCAAAGGGGATCCAGTGTCTGTCAGCCTGGGATGACATGCTCGACAAGCCACGTTGCTTCGCTAGGGACGGCTTGCACCTGTCACCCTTAGGCTTTCGTATACTGGCCAAGGCTCTTGCCACCCCCATAGTGCCTTTTTAGGCAAGGCTCAAAGGACAAACCCACGTCCATAGACAACGCAAGGATAAAAAAAATAAAGGTAATGCTACTCAATGCCAGAAGTCTAAACCTCAAGATGCATGCACTCGAGGCTCTCCTCAGTATGGAGAAAATCGATGTCTGTGCAGTAACAGAAACCTGGTTCAAGGCTCCTGAGAGCACCCCAGCACTACCAGGTTATAACTCATACCATGCTTTTCGGCCCCAAAACTCGGACTGAAGCACAAAAGGAGGGGGAGTATCTATATTCATCAAAGATACCTACACCTCCAGGTTAGTGGCACTGCACGAAGCATCAGAAACCATCCATGTGCAACTAACAACAGGCAAAACTGCCTTTCAGTTTGTAGCCTGCTACAGATCACCCTCCCTTTCACAGGAACCCCACTTGGCATTCCTGAGAGCACTTGAGAATATGAAGGTCTCTCCAAACATTATGTTATTGGGTGACTTCAACTACCCAAACATTGACTGGGAAAACTACTCAAGCCCAAACACCTTCGCCCAACGGTTCCTTGAATTTATAAACTCTAACGAGATGGAACAACTGGTCACCACTCCCACAAGAGGGAACAACATATTGGACCTGGTCATCACCAACATGGGGACTCTATGTTCCACACCAGAGGTAAACCCCTCATTGGTAAGATCAGACCATAAACTAATTTCCCTGGACATCCATATCCCATCCCCACCCCCAGCCAAGGAAATCACTGTAAAGAATTTCTCAAAAGCTAACTTTACACTTCTCAAGACTGAGGTGAAATCCTTCAAAGCCCCCAGGCCAGAGGATAATACAGCCCAATCCACAGAATCCTTTACAATTGCATTCGATGAGCACCTGCAGGAATTCATTGATCGTGCTATCCCAAATAAAACCAAGACTCACTTCTCTAAAAAAAGGAGACCTGTCTGGTGGACCCCAGCCATAAATAAGCTATACAACAGAAGGAGGAAGCTACTACATGACAGAGCAAAATCCCAAAAAGGGAAGGCATCTCTGATCAGTATTAGCAAGAAACTACGATCCCTCATAAAATCATCAAAGGCCAGTTTCAAAAGAAAAATTGCCCTAGACACTAAAGATAATCACAAGGCCTTCTTTAATTATGTCAGGAATATGGGTGGAAACTCCCAGATATGCTCTGAATTGTTGCATAACGGTACAAAATATACCAAACCTACAGACATAGCCAACATCTTGGCAGACAGATTCAGTGCTAACTTTTTCCCCCCTTCCCCCTCAAAGGAGCAAATGCCTATCCCACCTGAATGTAACCTCCCTGACATCACAGATGCGCAGGTGACAGCTGCCCTCTCCAAAGCAAAAAACACAGCATCTATGGGACCGGACGGTGCCCCAGGCTGTGTCTTACACGAGCTCCAAGAAGAACTGAACCCTCACATTAAGTCACTGTTCAAACTTAGCCTTACTACAGGATATGTACCCAAAGAATGGCGTACAGCTACAGTGGTCCCACTCCACAAAGGTGGCATGACAACGGACCCTGGGAACTATCGCCCCATAAACCTGACTAGTCTGGTCTGTAAAGCTATGGAGCGTATTATCATGGAACTCATAAACAAAGACATTGGGAGCCTCCACACTCTGGATCCTACCCAATTCGGCTTTGTTAAGGGCAGATCTTGCCTCTTAAACCTAGTTGATTTCTTTGAAACAGTTACCAAAGCCATAGATGAGAACAAAGTAGTCCACACAGCCTACCTGGACCTCACAAAAGCCTTCGACACAATACCCCACTCGGGCATCATAAATAAGCTTACCAGCTTAGATATCAACCCCTATATCACAAGATGGGTTGCAAACTGGCTCAGGGATAGAACCCACATGGTCAGAATCGCAGGTGCTACATCCGAATCCAAACAAGTTACAAGTGGCATCCTACAAGGCTCAGTTCTGGGACCTCTCTTATTCGGTATATACTCCTCTGAGGTTCAGGCTAACACGGGGGAACTATGGCTGACAAAGTTCGCAGATGACTGCAAACTGGGAGCCATAATTGACTCTCCAGCTGACACAAGCATCCTCCGAAAGGGTCTCACGGAGATGGATGCTTGGTGCCAGAACCACGGCCTCAAGCTAAATGCTAAAAAGTGCATAGTCATCCCCTTTGGGAAAAACAAAGTGCCCACAAATTACCACATAGGTGGTAATCCATTAAGTACGGAAGAAGTAATTAGAGATTTGGGGACCAACGTAGCTAGTAATCTCTCCTTTGATAATCACGTTGCCAAAGTGGTTAGAAAGACCTTCTATATAGCCCACTTTATCATGAAAGGGTTCGCATCTAGATCAAGAGAGGTCATTGTGCCCCTCTACTCGTCAATCATCAGGCTCATAATTGAATACAATGCCCCTTTTGGGATGTACTTTACCCGACACCTGCAGCAACTGGAGAGACCCCAAAAGTACTTCACCAAGAGGATCATGGGCTACAAACAGATGTCCTATGCAGCTAGACTAAAGAAACTCCAGCTCTACTCAGTTGCTTACCACCTACTCAGAGGTGATCTATGCCTGACGTACAAAGCCATGTCTAACCCAGAATTAATGGACATGCTCCACCTCAAAAAATCCAAATCCCTTAGAGCTACATGCTTCAGGGACTTAAACCTCAGCACAAAAATAAATAGGACATGCTGGAGGGAAAGATTCATTTCCCAGAGGCTCCCCTCACTCTGGAATAAAATACCAATTCATGTTAGACATAGCCCCTCGCTGACCCTCTTCAAGCGAAATCTGGACGCGTGGATGGGAAATCGCAAATTCAACCCTGGGATCTCTTCTGTGTCCCTGCTCGACAGAGGCATGGTAAACTAATCTTGAAGGGCTACCTTCTGTGACCTACTATACAGAGGCACAGTTGGCTAATCTAATAGGGAGGTGAAAGCCAAATACACTCGGGCTAGGCTTATAAATGCCATAGGGCAGATAGCCTAGTATCTACCTATGAACCTATGAACCTAAATCTGTAATTAAATACACTATTTGAGAATTCATCTGGACCTGATTCTTTCTTAAATTTCAGTTCCTTAATTTGGGCTTGAAATTCTACAAATAAAGGTTCCAAAAAATGTTTTGCTTCTTCATCTCTTTGACATTCCAATCTTAAATCTTCTAGAAATCTCTGCATGCAGACAACCAGAATTCTATCAGGATTTCTGTATAGGTCCTGCAAGTACACCAGCAATTCAGTCAAGATGTATTTCCTACCCCTCAATAACTGATCAGAACTATTTTTAATATTGGCACTGCATTGCTAACCTACTTAATTCTGTATCATTTCATTACAGTGTTTTCTGCTTTTTTTGGTGAAGTCCACCTTAATTTTTCCAAATAAACCTTTGCCTTACTCTACAAAATTGTCTGCATTTCCCTTTGTAACATCACATACTTCTTTTACTCCTTTTCATTATATTGTCCTCAACCTGATATAACTTTTATGAAGAAAAAAAAAATTAACCTTGTCTTCTTTTTCTTAAGCCTGATTTCCCACCTTTTTACTTCTGTTCATTTGTTAATTTCTCCAAACATTTGGATTTCCAACACCATGACTGGAATGGATCCTATTCTTGAGTCAGGGTATGACCAAAGCTCATGAAATTAGTATTGCTTTTATTCTTTGTTTGTCATGAGTGCTCTTCTGTCCTCTAGCAATTTGCTTAGAACTGCCTATTACTGTATTTCATATGGAGCTACCTGAACGGCAACATATTTAAGTATCTTGAAAACTCTTCATTAGCTCTGTTGCTCCTACTATCTTTGAACTATCTGGGTGTCTTTATCCTGCATTTTACTAGTTTGTACTTCTATATCCTTGTATTTCTTTACACTACAACAAGACTGAAGAAGTCCTAAGTGTTAGGATGACAGCACCCAGTCTTGTTGTATTGTTTTATTAAAGACTTTTGGTTTTATGAACTATGATTTTACCTTGATTGTTATTACTGTATGTCACTACAGGCTTCAGCAGGGACTATGTGAACCTATTTGAACTACTAGTTGTTATCAGGCTGTATGGTTACGCACCTTTCAGTTGGTTCAGTGTTTGTACAATCCCCAGTGCCATAGTCTTCCCATCTTGATGAGCTCAGTATAAAAACCCTCAGCCGTGGGTATATTGCAACCAGCAACAAGATGTGCAATGATTTCTAGTTTTGTATCGCTGGACGTTGAACATTTGGCTGTATCTTATGCTTTCTCTATAGACTTTGTAAACTGATGAGTATGTAGTCTGATATCCTAAGCTGCCATTATTAACCTTTCATCTTTTGGTTAAAATTCACCTTTTCTTAACTATTCATCTGTCAAATCTTGAACAATGTGTAGCTGTTCCAGCAGTTCTCAGTACTTAACATTATGATTGTGGGCTTTACATTTTTTTCCTTTTTTTCCTGACAGTGTTTTTATAGTCTTCCTTTTTTTTTTTTTGGCAGTTTCCATGTTCACTTAATTTTTGTCTACTTCTGGCTTGACTTCCATTCCCATACATTTATCAACAGGTTTTCTGCTAATCTGATTAAAGATGCCATTTTAGACTTGCTTTCTACATGGTTTAGAAATTTCATTATGTTTAGATCTGATGAGTTTGACAGATATGTACACAGTCCCATGGTTGCAGACCTAGACGTATAGTCAGTTAAGGAGGCTCACACCTCCTTTCATACTGAGAGATATATAATCTTGCCAAGCATTGGTCTTTACATATCATTTCATCAGGATGGAACATTTTTTTTTTTTTGTGTTCTTGTCCAACTAATCCATTATGTTTTGGGGCCGGTCCATCACACCAAACCTCTACGTTAGAATAGGAGGAACAAGCTGATGCATCATTTGAACTTTATTCCTAGGATTAACTTTAGTATTCCTTACTCTGCTTTGTACTCATTTGTTCATGTTTTATTGGTGAACCTTCATTGATTCTCAAATATTTATACACTCCCTGTTGTTTAAGTTATTTTATGTCTCATTCCTGTCCCAGGTTGATATTGGTTTGCTTTGTATGTACTTATTGGAAGGCAGCCTATATACATACTGTAGCATTAAAATATCATCCCTTCAGCATGCACTTAGTAAAAAGTTCAGTATAGGAACTCTTTACATTGACTGTTTGCACCTAATGCATACAGATGTATGCACAATGTTTTGTCATTGGTTTTCACAAGTTTGTTTTATGTGGTCATATCATATCATCTGATACTCAGGATCATATGTCTACTGTGAGAGGTGCACAGATAAGAATAGATAATGGGTAACTCTGCAGTTTGTGACAGAATGCTTAAATGATCATTTCTCATATACAGGCACATGCACATACTATGCTGTACATGGCATCCATGCTATGCCAGAGCATTGCACAATGCCTTGTCTTGCACTGGATGTGTTGTGCTGCTTGCATCATGGCTCTGTTAATTAATCAGGGGGCACTGCAAAGGTGTGTCATATTATATGCTTCATATGTGTTCCTTCATATTTTGTTTCTGTCACATTCTTGGCTGATGTTTCTATATGTTGACAGTGGCATGAGACTAGTTTGTTGTGGTAAAGTAAGTGTTCAATAGTGCCTCTTGAGTATCTTTCCACACAGCCAACACTATTGTAGCAAACACTGGTTAACCACAAGTCAGCTCATTGATTACATCCTTATGTTATGTGGCATACTTCTTTGTGAATGCTACTTTGCTGACAATTGCAGTACAAATCAGTGTAATGCTTTCTATTGTGGTATCATCCATGCAATGCCTATCGATGTAAGTGCAGCAAATGCTAAATCTACCCAACTCAAAAAAATTGTATGACTAAATAACCTTGAACAACTAGTAAACAATCCTACCAGACCAAACCAGCTGTCAGGAATCCATACTACTCTAGATCTCACTTTTACAAATGGTGGATACCGCTGCTTCAGCATCTCTGTTCTTCCAGACTTACTAAGCAACCACTGCCCTCTTCTCTCTTATTGGTCTTTTTACAAGACAATGATCCCCCAATAAATTGTTATAGAGTGACCATATCCAAACTGCAAGTTTCCTTTCATAGACCAAGTTTTAAAAGGGTCTATATTAGATCATCGAAACAACAGAATTTCGAATGATCTAATATCGAACCCAATATCGTGAACACTGAAAACAGCGAAGATGCACAAAACCAAATTCTTTCCTAGGGAAAGAATTCGGTTGGCCGTTGTTGTGGCTTTGCTGTTTTCAGCGATGCGGTGGAAAGTTACGGGTTCCGTTAAGGTAAGTGTGTGATTGTGTGGATGTTCAGGTTAGGGCATGGGTTGGGTGGGTTAGGGTTAGGGCGCGGCTCAGGTAAGTGTGCGATTGTAACAGAATTTGGGGTTGGGGCGGGTTAAGTGAGTTAGGATTAAGGCGTGGGTGAGGTGAGTGTGTGATAGTGATAATTTGGGGTTGGGGCAGATTAAGTGAGTTGCGCGATAGTAATGGACCTTAGGGTTAGGGTCTGGGTTAAGGTAAGTGGATAGATTGTAGTGTATGTGCAGTGTAGTGTAGGGTTAGATGTAACTTTTAAATGTATGTGTGTGGACTGCTGATTTTTCGTGTGCTTGTGGTGTGTGTGTGTGTGTGTGTGTGTGTGTGTGTGTGTGTGTGTGTGTGTGTGTGTGTGTGTGTGTGTGTTACTCGGAACAGCAAATTTTTTCCTTGGGAAAAAATTTGCTGTTTTGAGGTTTCAATATTGTTAGGGTTCGGGTTTTGCAGTTCGTCGTTACGGCATTCGATAATGTGCCATTTTGATGATCTGATACAGACCCATTTTGAAATGCACTGATAGGTTCCCTTTATATTTCATAAACAACCCAACAAATGCACTGGCTTACTTAACCAATACTTTCACCTCCACTATCTTCCCCTATTCATGGAGGAGAATGAGGGGTCAAAAATGCCACTGACTCACTAGTGATATTACAGCCCTTAGAAAATGGAGGAATATGACATGGTTAGTCAGGAAAAAAAAACAACTATAATTCTAACAACCACCAAATCTAGACAACACAAAGAAAGAAAACGAGAATAGCAACTAATTCAGCCAAATCAGAAATAAACAAACTGATGCCACCAGTAATATAACACAACTTGGGAAAGAAATAAAGGAATTAGAAAAGAATCCCAAAACTTAAATACTGTCTCAATTGTAAAATATAAGACCAAGTCTCTTCTATCAGAAGAATACAAAAACTTCATCATTGTCAGTACACAGGAAATCAGTCTTCCACCCTGAAACAGTCTCAACATAACACGCCAAACTTCTCCCAACCAACACTATACAATTAGCTGAATACGTAGCAGTTTTTTATTTTAGAGAGATCTCAGTAAAAGAAACCACTGCACGCCTGAAACATCATAAAAATTCCTGTCCAAAGCCACCCAGTTTCAACACACCAAAAAAGAGCTGCAGATAAAATTATTAACCTTCATGCATATAATTCCAGGCTTACAACCGGAATTATGCCTTCATTGTAATTCACCTGCCTAAAGCATTCTTTCTCAAAGATATCAAGAAGTTTAGACCTGTCTCCACTCTCTGTCCATTTGCAAAAATATTTGAAAAACTGCTGTAGAAATAATGAAACATATTAATAATTATGGCTTGCTATTTGACAAACAACGGGACCTAACATGCCATCAAAACCACTACTGCCTTATTATTTATTGCAATTAACTCCATTTTCCGTAACATTATTGATGGTCCAGTCACTGCTGGGATATTGGTAGATATGTCAAGGACATTCAAAACTGTTAACTACAATATTTTTGGTATGAAACTGAACAAACTTAATTTTGGCCACAGAGCTATCAAGTAGATATAAAATTACCTGGAGAACAGAACTTCCCAAGTTCACACTAACAAACTCTTAGCATCAATTACTAATCTTACAGACAACCTCTTATTCCTTTAATGTCATACTGTATGCAGATGATATTCTTCTTTTACAAGTCACTAAATGTTCCTCTGGGCTCAATAACAAACTACAACAGTCTTTGTTTAAGCTAAGCAACCTGTCTGAATGGAATCACCTTCTAATTAACCACTAAAATCTACCCTTAGGCTGTTTACAACCCTTCAAAAACTCTCTCATTTACATTTTATTAACATAACTGATAACCACAGCATCAGTCCCTCATTTCTGAATGCAAATACCTGTGACTTAACCTTGACCCCTTTCTAACCTTTTCAAATCATATAGACAAAATAACTAACACAATACTGTCTCAACTTCAGCTTTGCTTTTGAAGGTCTCGTTTTCTCCCCCTTCAGCACTCTTTTTTCCCTAGCCAGAGATGTTCTTTTCCTTAAACTGGAATGCAGACTTCCCCTGATTACCTTTTACTCAACACAAAATTCCTAAAGACATCAAATCACAGAAAATAAGATTTACAAATTTGACCTCCTTGCTAACAGCAGATCTCACGATTGTGACCTACTACATAATATAAAATGGCTTCTAGTCACAGAAAGGTAAATTTTTCTCCTAGGTGGTCTTATTAACAAAAAATAAATCGTGGGTATTGAATACCTCTGACATAGAAGCTACCTATTCAGTACCAGGCTTACTCCCTAAGAAAGCTATCACATTAAGGAGCCCTCCATGTTTAACAGCTTCTGGAGAATATGTGTTATTCCTACTAGTCCCGGCATTATGGAGCAGATGTCCACAAGAATTGAATGGCTTAGAATCTCACACTAATTTCAAAACATTCTTCTCCAAACACTTACCCAAAGAAATTGAATGCAAGTGTTTTAGGGACAATTGTTAACTTCAGTATTTGCTATCTAACAGCGTACTATCTCCCCAAGACAGTCACTGTGAAATGTTGAATTCTAGCAGCACGTTACCTCCAGCATGACAGTCTTTGCCTGCTTGTTATCCTAAACGTTGTCCTGTTTGTTTTCAGAAATATTGAAATTCAAAAATTACTTCTTGTACATACTGTATGTACTTGGCTTTACTGTTAACTCAGTCTCTGCAATGTTTATCTTTACATAAGACTCTATGGCAAACACAAGGATCTACTATGGACATAGGTTTGTTCTTGGATTCTTTAAAATATTTGATTTTGCACTTGTTCTTGTGTATTGTATGTTTCTTGAATATTCATGTTGTTTGATTTTTTTCCTGTACTTCTGGGTCTTGGCTAAAATAGTCTTTGGTGCAACCCATCTATGTGATTACTGAATAGTAAGTAAATTAATGAATGAATGAATAAATAAATAAATAGATATGTACAACTAAACATGTTTAGCTACATATTGTGGTGGACTTCCATTACACTAGACAGAACTTCACCAATGTAATGGGCCTATGTTGCACAGGAGTCATGCCTTTCTGTCTGTCTGCGGATAGACAGATAGATCATATTTATACATATGGAAAAACATCTACTGTACATATGTAAGTGTCATGGAGTGGTACAGTGCAGGTACTTTACTGTCATGTGACTGCCGGCTGATTATTTGCTATAAGTTGTACTTCTCTTATATGTACAGTAGTGTGGCCCTTCACCATAGCTAATCATGCATGCATGGCTTACCATATCATTGGTGTATGCTTATTATTGTGTACATCCTTACGAATTTGTCACTGGATTGAGAGCTGTTGTATGCTTGCTGCATTTAACATTTGTATATACGTGCACATCGGAATCATGTAGGAGGAGGATGATCCTTCTTTCTTTAACTTTAAAGAACAACATGACAAGTTGGCAGAGAGCAAAAATTAATTTTGATGCATCAGGACGCAATGAGAGGTAATGGAGGAAGGGAAATGTGAAATTTAGGTTGGTGTAGAGCAGGCAGTGTGATCCTTACAAGATAATGTGGCACTCATGCAGGAGGTTGATCTCACTGGAGATATGGCCAAAATTTGCCACCAAGATGTAGTGGAGATCCAGCAAGAGGTCATCTTTATAGTCACTCTTAAAAGGGAATGTGAACTTATCTTTTTTTTTAGTGCCCATAGTGTGCTGCCTGTGATTCCAGAGATATAGTGAACTGTGCTGGTGGTGGATTAACACTGCTTGTGGGGGACAAGGTATTCAAAAAATATCCTGGTCAGGAGGGATGGCTTCCTTAGCAACAAGTGAAGCTCTCTTCACTCATCTTTTGGCACTGGAGGTGCACCCCCATGAAAGGGTCTGGGGACACCATCATGAGGCATTTGAGAGGGCACATGATGATACAATGTACTCTACTGGAATCCTCACAGTTGAGTCAGTACAATCTGAGAAATTCTATCCATCCTCTTAAGTTCCCTGGCAGATACACAGATCTTCATTCTTTCCAGTGTCCATACCATAGGCGATGGCTCCATGCAGGCTACAGCAATCCATCCATCATCATTATTAGCCATAAGTATAGTGATGGCTTGAAAAGGATGAAAGGGAGCCATGGACGATGATTGCCAGATCCTGTCATTATCATATTGACTGCCATGACTTCACACATGTTGTCTTACTTTATTTTACATATTATATTATATTATATTATATTATATTATATTATATTATATTATATTATATTATATTATATTATACTATATTATATTATGTTATATATTATAAATCTTGCTTTGTTTTACTTGTGTTATTATGAATGAATCTATCTGAACATCTACTCTGGTATTTCTTTTCTGATTTGTGGCACATGCCTGATCCTACATTGTATGGTATGGCATGTGTTAGCACCGAGGATGAAGGCTATGAGCTGCTACTGAGCTGCTCCCTGTAGCCCAGTATCAATCTCCATTTGCCTACTGTGTGACTCTGAGCAAGTCACAAAATAAGACAGTGCTACTGGGTCAAGGGAGCTAGATTCTTCTGGACCACATACCTGCTAACTAACTAGGAAGCTCAACAGATTGTTTCATGTTCTCAGATATCTGAGAAGTCTTTTCAAGTCCTCTGTCTGATATCTTGGCCACTTTACTGTAAAATTTCTTGTGATGAATGAGGCTGCAATTAATTAAATCAAAGAAAACAACTCAAACTACTCAAACAACAATTTGTCAACAGCACCTCCAGCTTTTACCACTGAATTCATTTAGTATTATGGCACCTCCACCAGATACAGCCAAGCAGTGTAAGTTGGACTTGTGGCACTCTAAACACATGCTCTATGCCTGTGCCAATGTACTGCTGTATGCTAAGTAATCCACTTTTTGGGGGGGGGTCTGTGAATTACGGTAATCAGGCATGGCTCAAAGACATATGTAACATCACCTGAAATACATAACAGCAGACATCATTAAGAGTTGCCTGCTATCTATGTCCCCAACAATAATTCTTCATTGCTTCTGTGTTTGACATCTACCCACTAGATAACCCTGTGGAAAGTCTCCCCCACCCCACCAAGAAAAGCTGGTATAAGCCACACATGTACTAGATGTGGGTATTATGGGATCTGCCTGCATGGCACTCAGACATGTTATATATAATACCCTGGAAAATGATCAGCACCTGGCAGCTGATGGAGTGAAAACTGTACTGGTTAATATACTATACATCATTTTTAAAAGGAGGTCCTTGATGGAAATGTGGGTACAGTCAATGGCCCCCAGAATCTCATAGAAATGAACTATGATATAGAATGCCCACATAATGGTGGTTCTCTTCTCTACTATCTGTGAAAATCAAATAACCTCCTCCACATGTTGCATCTTGAAACTAGTGTAGGATTCCTGAGGATAAGGACTGTGAAATTTATAGCTTGTCCCAGTGAAATACCGACAGCAACCGTGGTTAATACTACAAAACATCTCAACCTCTTAGTGCAAGAATTCTGGACAAACCTTAAAATAATGGGGGAACAAAGGCTCAAAAATAGGGACAGATTTTAAACATTGCTCTTAAAAACTTAAAAAAGTTGCCAAAACAACAGGTTTTGCATTAACATGCATTCCATGAAGGATTTGAAATCTGAAACTCAAATGTCTGTTGTTATTTAGTTACATCAGTCATTAATGCTTTGTCAGAAAACCCTAAATATTATGAGGAATAGATAAAAAAGATGAGGCAAAAGTCTGGGCATTCTGCAAAAATTTGGACAGTTTAGAGGTATGTTTGTGTCTGATCAAGTGTAGTTCCCATATCATGTGACTGTCCAGATGGTGACAATCAACTACGTCATGGTTATGGAGGTAATGGTATGTCAACTGCTGATGCAGGCAACACCACTATACAGCATCATATACACAAGCAGGCCACTAACACCTGCTGATTAGCTAAAATGCAAGATGCTACTCCTGGCATCTTAGCTTATGCAATACCGCTTTACACTGCGAAATAATGGTGCTCAGATAAGCTGTTCACTGTAATTTATCACACAAATGCAATACATTTCAAAATTACGCTGTCATGTTTGGTTTCATCATTTGCATATCATTTGCCACTGATTAAAATGTTGACACTCATATGTATCTAATTATAAGGTTATTTTGTATGTAATACATAGAAAGCTAGGTCTCCACTAGAGCCATTGCCATGTGGTCCATGACTGCGGCCTTCACACCTAGCAGTGGATGCTCTATGCATGTCTCTGAACAGCCCGCTCTTTGTATGTCACTGCCCACTGCTCTATTTTGCCTAATGCAGCACATTACTTATCTCTGAATACCTCCCCATTATATCTGTGCATAAGGCAACATTATTAGAACCTTTTATCTACATAGTTAAAGGAAGTTCTCATATACAGAAGGAGGAATGTTAATACCTGATCCACAAGTGCTGAAGATGAGTACCACATATGATTAATAGATTGGTCTGGTGGTATAGGATGAGGCCCAGCTTTTTTTATCTTTTTTTGCCTTTTTGAATAGGTTACCCATTTGGGACAGGGACCATTTTCAGTAGAGACTCAATAGTACTGTCAGGATAAGTGACTTACTTAGCCACACACAACAGGCAAATGGAAACTGGAGGATTCAATCCCAAAACTAAGGTATGAAACTTATAAGCAGCTTCTAGCCTAAGCCTTAATTCTGTGACTGCCTTACATACTGGAAGTTATAGCTGACCTTTGCTGTAGGTACTGGAGTAAACAGATGACCTGGTCATCCAAGAATGACAGGAACTAGAAGCCCACACGTTCATGCCACCAGCATCATGGTATTGGAGTACTATTTTTCCTACCTTGTCCATAGTTAATTGACAAATTATAACTATCCAACCCTGCCACAGTTAAAGGAAGCCTATATGTACTCCAGTTGCATCATGCAAAACTAACTGACTGCATATATACAACATTTAATCAAGAAAGCACACTTTTATAACCTGGCTCAATTAAAAGAGCTATACAGCCACCAACATTGTTCAGTTGTCCAGTTTTGTAATTTAGAACTGATTGATCCAACAGTTGGATTTCCTACCATTTTCTAGGTTGAGCAGCACAGTAAGAGCTACAGCTTCTGTAGTTTAATTTATTCAACCACTGTCAAATGCAGCAGATATTAGTGTTTCTAGATTGTGTAACAAAACCTACAGCCACTCTGGGAGAGTTTTTATATAGCTTCCAGCCCATGTTGCTTATTTCTAACACTAGTTTCACTGAGTCTATTTAAATATCCTGTTGTTTAAGAGGGTAAGAATTTTTTGGAGTAGCACCACTTTATCATGTGTATTAAGTTAACGTATTACATACGTTTTAACTTACCCAAGCATACAGTCATGCCCAATAAAAATCTACATTTAAGACATGGATTTCAGCCATTAATAGTTGAGTCTTCCTTCTGAAAGAAGTATCTTGTTATTTATTTATTTAGCTATTTTATTTTTTGTTTAACATTTGTTTACCAGGAAAGTCCATCTGGGACGAGCCCATTTTCAGCAGAGGTGTGAGGAGAAATGCTCCATTAGAAGACGATACTTTTATTCCACTAAAATGACAACATTTGTTAAGACTGAATTTAGCCAGAATCTTTTAAACTGTCACCATGGCTGTATTCTGGAAGTGAAAGCAAACTGCTGCACGTTTTATGTGGTAATTAGCTTGTAAATAACTGAAATCTGTATACAAGTTCTACTCTGTTATCTTTTGTTTAATGTTCAAGGCTAAGTTGGAATTGCACATCATTTAAAGTACCTTTTCCAATCTTATCAAATTCAGTTTCATTTTCAGCATTATTCATATCCTGTTCGTATTCTGATGACTGAATAATCACAGACTAGTATGTAGACTTACGAAATAATGCTTAAAATATCAACTCTGCTTTATGCTATTTTGTAAAGTAAAGACTTTTTCTAACATCATATATTTTTAATTATTTATAAAAATGTCTAAAATAATCTCACTTTACTTGAACATATTTATTTCCAAAAGCATTTGCTCCATAATATATTTTAATTTGCATGCTCCAGACAAATGCATATATACTTCATATTCTACAAATTTTGATAGTTTACTGACTAACTCCTGAGCTTTTACAGCACCATATAAGGCAGAGGTAAACCTTTGAAGGTTGCTAGCATCAGAGGTAAGGTATGCAGCTACCTATTGAAGACTATATAAAAAGACACACTTCAGTTTCCTGTAACAAACATCTTTCAGCCAAGCATCCTTGATGGTACAGAGAATGGTACATACTGCTGTTCACTATGTTGGAAGGAGAGCCCTGTTAGGTGACATCTATGACTCTGTTTACAGGAGATCTCTCACCAAAAGGTTATCAATGTGTAACAACTGTACACAGAGGAGGTACTGGCTGTGAGTGATTTTGTGTATCCCATGCATCCATGAAGTCAGTGACAAAACCTTACCACACTAAGAAAAAAAATCCAATTACTTGGCATAGCTGCTAAAAGGACATTCTAAAATGATATGATGACACAATAGGGGTGCTGTTCTGAACAAGTTTCTCAGTGTCATGAATAATGATGCTCGGAGCCACATACAGTTAACATCAAAATGAGCTGACTGTTATGTAGTCATGAGACAGTTGTACAAGGTCATGTACCTTAATCACCATTCTGTTCAAGGCCATCATTTGCATGCACTTCATAGTAAAGTTATCTCCTGGTGAAGAAGGATATCAGTCAGAAGGGGTGGCATTCAGTCATCTAACAGAGCATGAATGCTGCAGATGAAAATATCATGCAGATACAGTGTCATTCTTTGATTTTGCATTACAGCCACATCTGGGAAACCTGTGTCCTACAACCCTAGTATATCCCAAAGAACATTCCTCATAGATGCCATGAATACACATGCCAATAAACCAAAGAAAGAGAAATACAGAGGTGACTCCAGAGCCAGATCATAGTTAAATGGGGCCCCTGCATACACAGTACCCCCAGCCATTCCAGTATCCCATCACTTGGCTATTTTTCCCCATTACCATAAAGACTGCTCAAACATCTCAGTGAGCATACTGTTTTTGGGTCCCTATTGCATTGACGAAAAGGCTAAAAATCGAACGGCTTAGAAATCAAAAATGCCATTCTTCGGAATCAGTATTGTGAGATTGCGGTACAGTGAAGATTGGATAATTTGCCCTTTTCTCACTGTAGTGTGGTCTTGGAGTTGGTATATATAATTAGCAGGGGGGTGTAGGGGGCATAGCTCCTCACAATACTCATTTTGAAGAATGGCATTTTTGATCACTAGACCGTTTGATCTTTAGCCTTTTCGTCAATCTAATGGGGATCCCTGTTTTCTGCTTTACTTCTACATTGATTATTTGGATTTAATAAAATTCATAGCACAAACACTGATAGACAAAAGCAATACAGTCTCATAATGAAAACAGACTTAGCATTAAAGCTTTGTTGCCCTTGAAACCCACATTCAAATAAAATTCATCTGGCCAATGGTGGTTAAAGTTAACCTTTGGGCTGTTTTCCAAATCATAGTGCCCTTACACACATTTTGAGGATCATGCATACATGCTTGTGTTTTTTAATTCACCTTCCTGATTGTATTAAATTATATTCCTCGTATAATACAGCACCACTTGAAGAGCATGTTTTAAATTTGTAGTTTTGAACATTCCTCCATTAGGCAATGAAGCAAAATGAATGAATCAGTAATGACAAAACTGACCAGTTCAGAACATTTCAACCATAAAATTCCTCTCGAAGTTCTGTCATTACAATTCACCAATGTCAGTCAGTGTGCACAATCTCTGAAGAAGTAAAAGTCAACTGAATAATTCATATTAAAGAGATATGTAACTAATGAAAAGGTTGCTGCTGGCAAATAACTTTATTGTTCAGTGTTTCATCTACAAATTCAGTGCCTGGTGCACTTGAAGAATAAATTGTCTATGTTACCTAAAAATGGTAAGCTGGTAATATTGCAATAGGGAATGGATGGTAAACTAGCAACAGGTTTGTAGTTACTAGACATCTCATCCAAAGAAGGACACACTCTGGACTGAGGGCTGCAGTACAGTCCCCTCCGTTTTGCCTGTTTGGCATAAACTTCTCTGAAGTAAAAGCCAATACCAAAGGGCTGTGGCTGACCAAGCTTACAGATGACTGCAAGCTAGGAACAGTCATTGTGTCCCCAGATGACTTAGCCATCTTGCAGGAAGGTATGTCCCATATAAATAACTGGTGCTAAAATCATGGACTGAAACTAATGCCAAAAATTGCATTAATGTATCCTTTGGAAAGTCATCTACCCCAGGAAACGACCACACTGACAATATGCTCCTAAGATTTCATCCAGTTGCTTGGGATTTGTGAACTTATTTAAACAGTGACCTAACGTTTCACTAGCCTGTGTCTATTGTCCTAAAAGAGTCCTTCTGTATTGCACAGCTTACATGCAAGTATAAAGTCTGTAAGTCTGTAAGCAAATGGTGTACATTACTTTGAGCACAAGAAGGGAAATGGCTTGGCTTAAATGGTCTTCAAGGGCAGCTGGACTAGTACTTACCTAGGAACCTATAAAAGGATACAAGGCCTAAACAATATATCCTACATGGATCAGTTCAAAGCCTTGTCACTATCCTCTGTGTCCTATGGACTACCTTGAAGTGACCTGTGTCTGTCATACAAGGCATACACCATTCAAGTATTGATGGATTTATTGCACAGCAGCAAGTGACGTCATGTCAGAAATAACTCTTATCTGGGGATCTAAACCTCTTCCACAACATCAACAGAGTGAGTTGGAGGGACAGGTTTATCTCACAGAGGAAACTTCTGCTCTGCGGCAAATTCCCCCCATCTACATAAAACAAACCTCATCTCTGGCCATATCCAAGCAAAAGTTGCGTATGTGGATGGGAAACATAAAATTTACCCCAGGTCTGCCGACTGTAGTAATAATGGACATGGGCTGCTCCTAAATACTTCCAGTGCATGGGTCCCCTCAAATTATCTATGTTATGATCCTAGTTATTATCACTAGTGGTAATATGTAATTGTTGACTATGGATAAAGGCAGTCTTGACACCAAATGGGATAGGTTAATTCAAGCCCCAAAGGGAAGCTAGGTAGGCTTGAAATGGCCTGCAAGAGCAGCTAGCCTCATACTTATAAACCTGTGAAAGGGCCCACATAAGAGCTACTGCAGCCACTGTGTGTTCTACCAAGGCACAGACCATAATGTCAAAAACTGTAACATTTGTCAGGACTTGACCTCGAAAGTGAATAAGAGAACATTTGTTCATTTTCCAAATGCTTAGAGCAGGAAAGACAGTGGGCCTCAGCTAACTCAGTAGTTTAGATGCTTAAATAGTCTTTGACTGGTCTTTGACTGCTTTGAACAGCCTAAAAGCTTCCATTTCTGCTTTAGATGTGATTGCTGGAGATACTCTGTTATAGTGAATGATACTTAGTGTTACCAAATAGCCTACAGTGTTCATAGTATCCAAGGTAGAGTTTGTGGTTAAATTTATTAAAGCATTTTACAGGGTGTGATAACCTGTGAAACAGCTTGTTCCATTATGTTTCATATCTGTTGCATTGCCCTTCTCTTATAGCATGGTCCAGATTCAGCTCACCCTTTATGGGCTTGTGAGACATACTTCTAGCACTTTGTTGAGGGAGAAGTTGGACCACTGGGGTAGCTTAGTCTTTGGATTCTGGCTGCTTATGACATCTCTTACTAATGCATTGCGGGCTGGGTTGCATATATTTATTGCTTGCTGAATTGTGCTTCCTTCTTGAAGCTGTTATTTTGTCTTTTTTTGTTCAGATTCATAGTGTTAATTTGCATTCTGGATTTTAAAACTGCAGTTTATTTTTATGTGGTACTTGGTAAGTGGAGTAAATAATCATTACTACATGTTAACAGACCTTGGTTTAGTAGTTTACACTGGTATGATTTTGAAAGAAAAAAATTTGAAACTGAAAAATGTACAAAGCTTGACATAGTCATTTGCTGCCTTTGTTTTGAACTCCCTGTAGCATAAACTTGCAGTTAGTTCATGGGCCATGTATCCATGTCTGTGGATGCTGGGGATAAGTAAAATTCTGTAGACATGTTAATTCGTCAGGCTTTGGCAGTAATTTTATATTATTTAGGCTGAGGTTTAATCGTTTGGCTGATGAAGTTGTGACAATTTTACCAATCCATGTGTCTTAACTGTTTGCTGAGGAAGGAATTGCCTACTAGTTGAATAGATTTGCTTCTGCTAGTCCATGTATATTCACATGTAGAAACTCTGTTACTGTTGATACGTGCTGTTAACTTTCAGTGAGTTATGCTTTGTAAGCTGTTTAGGTGTGTGTGTGTTTTTTTTTAAATTAAGAAACTTACGTTGTACTTGGTTAAAGTAGTAAACTGCAGTCTGTGGAATCCTGTGCACATAGACTGAACACAGAGTTCTGCCTGAGGAACCCTGAATAGGTATTATGTGGAGCTGCGCCCCACAAAATCTAATACATGATAGGGTGCTGTTCCTCACAGGGACGTGATATGAGTTAATGGGATTTAGGTACTGTTCTTTTATTTTTGACAGGATTTGGAATTCTGTATTGAGGATGAGGTACATAGTATTCCAGCTTAATAATTCTGTCATATCCCCAACATTTATACAAGAGTTAGTGTTGTATTTGTGTTGAATATGACAGTGGTTTGTGTGTGTGGCTGTTCTATTGGTAAGCTAACCTTTTTTTTGTTTAGGAGAAGTATTGAGATTCTGTTTAATAAATGCATATCATGAATATGAATAAACTAACCTATGTGAGCATCATTTTTTCCCTAACTTTAAAGGCGGTATTCCTCTGGATTTGCACAATGGGAATTGTTCAGTAATTTGTGTTGTAAATTTCTTTTGTAAATGTTTGTTGTAAACTTTTTTGTTAACTTTTTGATAACTTTTATGTTGAGACTGATTATGACCTAGAGCTTTTCTACCTGGGCCTCCACTGAAAATGGGCTTCCTTGGCCCAGTGGACTTTCCTGGTAATCAAATGCCAGTAAATAAATAGCTTAACAAATTCATTTCCACATGACAAAAGGCTGATTTTGAAACTTTTTTTTTGGGGGGGGGGCTTTCTCTTCTAGCAGCTTCTTTCTTCCATGGTCACCAGCATAACCCAGGGCTCCATGCTGGGCCCACTGCTGTTGGTATCTGTTTCTCAGAAGTCAGTGCTAATGCTCAAGGCCCCTGTCTCACCAAGTTCACAGATGATTGTAAATTGGCAGCTATTGTAGATTCCTCCCAAGGCACCAATATTTTACAAGTAGGTTTAACACAGACAGTTGGCTGGTGCCAAAGCCCTGGCCTAAAACTCAGTGCCAAAAGTGCATTATAATGCCGTTTGGGAAAATTACTCCATTGATAAAGTTAATTACTCCATTGATAAAACACCCCTAAGAGTCGACCCAGTAGTAAGGGATCTTGGAGCATATGTAGGTAGCAGTATGCCCTTTGACCATCATGTAGCTAAGATAAAAAAAATCATTGTATGTCACCCAGCTTACAGGTAAGGGTATAAGATCCAGGCCCAAGGAAGTTTTAGTACCACTCTACATAGCCCTTATTAGACCAGTCATTTAATACAGTGCCCCCTTTGGCATGTATCTAATCAGACACTTGCAAAAACTGGAATATCCACAAAGGTTTCTCAATAGCAGAATCCAGGACATAAATACCCTGTCCTACACTGATCACATAAAGGCTATGTCTTGACATTCCACATCCTACAGGCTGCAGAGAGGGGATCTAAGCCTGTTTTACTGGGCTTCCTCAGACCCACCCCTGATGGATCTCTTGTACATGCACAAAACAGACAGCACCAGAAGAAACACTAGATCCTGGAATCTGTACTTTGCTTGTGACGTAAACCAAATGAGCTGGAGAGATGGGTATGTGTCCCAGAGGATCCCCGTACTGTGGAATAGGCTGCCCATTTATGTAAAAACAGATTTCTTCTTGACCTTATTCAAATGAAACCATGACAGTTGGATGGAAAATTTTAAATTTACCCCTGGTATGGCCCCCATGTCCCTTATGGACAGTGGCCGTCAATAAGAAAAGTATTATCCTAACCCCACACCCACAAATTTAGTTACCTCCTGACTTACATACCACCACCCCCCATAGACACCTATGATACTCTGGACGCAAGTGGTCTGGGGTGTGTGGCTAGGCTTTAAGGGCTCTAGTGGTTGTTCGCCTTGTCACCTATGGACTTGATGAGGTTGACAATCTCAAAGAAGCATTGTGATTGGGGAAGCTATTGTAGATGTTTTTTTCAATAAAGGAGCTTCATTTTTGAATTGGATGTCTGAATTTGTTTTTTTGAGCAGGAACAAAAACTGCAGAATTTATTTAAGGACCATTTTGACATTAATGCTTCCAGACTCCTCATTGGATTCCTTTGCCTCATGCATGCCAGAAGTGGGCCACTAACATCCTTACAAATATCTGACATGACTATGTATTTTGACTAAATTTAAGTAGCTCTTCTAGCCTTGTATGTGGATTCCTCTGTGACAGACATGGTTCCTTTCTTCCCATTGGAAAGAAAACTGGCATATCCCAGAGACTACCCCTTCTCTGGAACAGACTTCCTATCCATGTGAAGCAGAGTTCCTTCCTAACCCAATTCAAGTGAAACTTGGACAATTGGATGGGGAACAGGAAATTCATCCCTGGTTTGGCACCTGTGTCTCTAATGGACACAAGCAGCATGTAAATGGTTCATCTCACAGGCCCCTGCTTACATTTATCAAGGGACCAGAACTTGTCAGAGATTTGGGATGCATTGCTAGGCTTAAAAAGGTTCATGTGATCATTAGCCTAGTAAACACCTATGAACCTATTAAATGCAAGTATGCTACCTGTTGTGCTACTAACAATGCTTTTAAATTCTATAGCACAATAATGATACCATCTGCTAAACAAAACAGTTGCACATTGTAAACAGACTTAGCATGAGCAGCAGTAAATGTCTCTTTCCTTGATGCTCACAATTCCTTTCAGGCTCTTGTTTCCTGTAACTAAGGTACAGGGTTTGTGCTAGGGCAAATTAACTAACCATTTGCTGTCCATAATTGGGGCATTTTATACACACACACACACACACACACACACACACACGCACACGCACACACACACACACACACACACACACACACACACAAACACACACACACACACACACCTTACTTATCCATGTTTGCTGTACAAGAGTCCATTCATGAGCAAATCTAAATTCCTTGGAAGCAAGCAGCACAGGAATAGAATGTGTTCTTGTATTTAAATTCCACACATACAGAAAAGAAGAACAGGAGATAAGTGCAATGATGATGCATGCACAGATGCAACAGGTGTGTGTGACTGGATGCAGAAGGCCTTCTTAAAGAAGAACACCCTTAAAATTAAAAAAGTAAATCTGACAGACCCTTGGCAAGTGGGCTCCCTCCCTGCCATCTGGGGGCTCCCCTACAAGCCAATGGGCCCTAGGCGACTTCCTTGGTTGCCTACTGCTGGATCTGGCTCTTGATGACTCTAACACACACATATTTAAGCCTTAGAAGAGAATGTTTTTTTATCCTTGTAAACCTGGTTAGTGACACTGATATGCCATCCTTAATCAACAGAACAGTGGTTGTGTATAGCACTAAACACCAACTAAGCAGTCAAATGATCAAGAAAGTATCCATGAATGTTCAAATTCAAGGGTGTCATCACATCTGGGCTTGCCTGGCATTACATACTGGCAAAAGTATCTGAAATGGTAACCATGTGTGCAGCCCTGCACCATGTGGTAACAGACAGACATGTTGGTCTTTCAGTCCTTGGTATAAGACAATGTTAGCAGGATGAACAACCAGCTGGTTTAAAGGAACTGAAGCAGGAAAACCACTAGTGCATGAGGGGCAAGTACTTATGATGTGGTCTTCTGCAAGAGATAAAAGCAACATCTGGTATAAACACATGCAGTATGGCATGCCACTGGCACTGCAGGTGTACAGGGAAACATAATATCCACACTTGTACAGTTGATGGGGCATTACTAACCAAGGACATGCTAATATCCAGAGCTGGATCATGGTCAAAGTTAATAGATTAGTCCCCACCCCCCACTCCCAAACTCCTGTACCCTAGCATACCTGCACAGCAGCCATTCTAGTGTTTTTTCTCTCTCTCTCTTTCCCCCAATTACAATAAATCACTGTTCGAACTTGTCAGTGTGCATACCATTGCCTTCTTTACTTCTACAGTGATTATAGATATTTGAATTTAGTTTAAAACTTTAATTTCAGATTTTATAGTACAAATATTGATAGCCATTTGCTATATAAAGCGATACAGCCTCACAATACAAACAGACTTAGGATGTGCAACACTAAACTTCTCTACTCTTGAAACTTACATTCATTGAAACTGCATTGAAACCTGCATTAATAGAAAACGCATCTAGCCAGTGGCAAATAATTTGTACTTTTGGGCTGTTTTCTAACAATGAGTACCCTGCTCAAAATTTTGTGACCATGCATAAATGTATGTTTTTTGATTCACTTTCCTGATTGAGTAAATTATTTTCTTTGTATGATACAGCACCACTTGTTTAAGTAAGTTTTAAATTTGTAGTCTTGAATATGTTTTCCAGTAAGCAGTGAAATAAAATATATAAACCAATAATGACAAGGCTACCCATTTCATAACATTTCAGCCATAAAAGGCCACTCAGACTGCTTTCATTATAATCCAGCAATATCAGTCAATATGCACAAGCTTAGCAGAAGTAAGTCATCTGAATAATTCCACATTAAATAAAACTGCAACTAATGAAGAGGTTGCTGCTGGCAGACAAAGCATCTTCTACAAATTCAGTGCATGCTGCTCTTGAAGAATAAATTCTTCTCAAAAGCCCTTACATGCCTCAAAAAAAATTCTCAGTAATAGTGTCTGATAACACCCAAAAGCAAGTCATCTCCTGTATCAAGTTATTAGGCATGAAAATTGATAACCTCAAATTTAAAATACATATGCAACAGGCTATTAAAATTAGGAGTAGTCTGTAGAACAAACAACTACTGAGACAATTCATCCAGGATACCCCAGCTTCTACACTCCTACTCCCAACTTTACTTTATGGTTCCCCAGTAGTGCTTAAGCTTCTCACTTCCATCCAAAGCAAACTAAAACAGTGTACAATAAAACAGCAAAATTTGCCACCAGCTCATCAAACAGAATCTATCAGTGCTTAGCCCAAAACCTGCTTGATTGGCTTGAATTACCTAAGCAACTCACTTGCATAGAAGTATTCCTAGTCCACAATTTAATATACAAACAAGAACAAAGCAAATCCCTACTATACTTATTGTACACATAAACCCCTGCTCGGCCAATTCAATCATGAAACAAAATGCTCCTCACTACCTACAAACCACACCTGTCACCAGTAACATCTCTATATTCCAGCTCTGTAGCCCACTCCTGGAAATCTATCCCCTTATCCCTGCGACAACTAGAAACCCTTCCAATTTCAAAGTCAATTTAAAAAATATATATTTGACATCAGGAACTGTACGTGTGCAGCCCTCAAAATAGATGCATGACCACCTACTCACTATAACTATAACTTTCTCACTCTAAATTCACTAACACCTCCATATCTTAGCAGGCAGTAATGGTCTAGCATAAAAAGAAGCTCTCAGTTTAATTATATCATACTACTAATGTATGCTGTTCTAAATCTTCAGCCAATGCTTACTACTGTTTATTTTCCTCTCTCAGGTCCTTCCATAACATTATCATCTTTTTAATAATAATAAACTCTCTCTCCATGACCTTAGTTTCCCCTCCTGCTCATTACTTCTCTTCATCTCATTCCATTCCTCTGTCTATTTTGGCAACAGAATACTGTTATTGTCTACCTCCATACATTATTAGAAATACATTGAATATTTTGAATAAGTCTGTATTAGGTTGCTTGACATAGGCTATCCACTTTTGCAGTGCATCTTACTACTTACAGTATATTTTATATTCTTGATCACAATTTGTCATAGCAATACTTCTGTAATTGTATTTCGAGCTTTTTCTGTTTTTATCTATTGTGGGGATTTTCTCCCCTTGTACATAATTATTTATCAGCTATTGTAAGATACATCTGTGTGTGTATTTGTTGAGCCTTTCTCCCTAACTCATTGCAAAATATCTAATCTGCTGTGGGGCTTTCACTCCTTGTATATAATTACGCAACTATTTTTTAAAATGTTTATGAATTGATTATGGAAATGTTCTCCTTCCATCCAAAGCAAACTAAACCAGTGTACAATAAATCAGCAAAATTTGCCACCAACTCATCAAACAGAATCTATCAGTGCTTAGCCCAAAACCTGCTTGATTGGCTTGAATTACCTAAGCAACTCACTTGCATAGAAGTATTCCTAGTCCACAATTTAATATACAAACAAGAACAAAGCAAACCCCTACTATACTTATTGTACACATAAACCCCTGCTCGGCCAATTCAATTATGAAACAAAATGCTCCTCACTACCTACAAACCACACCTGTCACCAGTAACATCTCTATATTCCAGCTCTGTAGCCCACGCCTGGAAATCTATCCCCTTATCCCTGCGACAACTAGAAAACCTTAGCTAAGTTGGACTTTCCCAGACTTTCCCAGTTATCAAAGGACAAAACAATAAATAAATAAACTGCCTATGTTAGGAAAAAAAAAATAATGGAGTCCTGTTAATACGCAGTAGAGAATGTCTGGCAAACCAACAACAAGTTCATAGTTATTAGGCATCTTATCCAAAGGAGCACCCACTACACACACTTCTGCTGCACAGTAGTGTCAGCAATTAATCTACCTGATTTAGAAAAATCACCCACAACTTTCTGCACCAAAGAGAAGTATGCTATCTATTGCACCACTGACACTAAACAGCACAACTATGAAACACTATGACTTACACTAATAGACTGTAATGTTCAGTGATTTACAAATAAAAAAAAACATGCAAACAAAAAAGTAAACTAAATGAGACCTGGCTGTTGGGGTGGAGGTGTAAGCCACCTGCCCTTCAATAATCAAGGCTCAGTGTGTGATTCTGAGAAAAGTGAATTAACTACATAGCCTCCTAATTAAGGCATCTCTCTCTCTCTCTCACACACACACACACACACACACACACACACACACACACACACACACACACACACACACACACTCTGGTTGAGTCATATTAATGTACTCACTGTTCACACACCCACACACTGGTGTGAAGCACCTCCAATTGCTGGCTTGCTTGACATCATTTGCACACATGTTCTGCTCATTTTCTTTGCTGCTCTCACTGTTTTGTCTAGCTGATATATTACAATAGATGGATTGCTGCACTGCTCTATACTACAAAGCACCTCTTTGGCATCGGCTGCACACATGCTCTGTTTCATAGTATTTCTGTTTATCAGTGGGGCAGGGCTGGTATAATTTGTTACAGGCTGATATCCTAAATCAAATTTTCTGCATTTTTATTCTGAGAATTTGGGGTTTGCTATCCTTTAAAGACATCTCCTATGAGGTCATAAAGCCCTCCTGTGTTCAGTCTCTCACAAAGTCCTAAATCCACCTGTGTTCAGAAAGCCTTCTGGGTTGTTTTATTTTTCTTTTTTTTTTGGGACTCCCCAAAGAAATACACCAGACCCCCAGCCAACATGGGCCCTAGGCAGCTACCTAGGTTATCTAGTGCTGAATCTGCATCTGCTGATATATGTATGTCCTGGTTTCAATCACAACTTATTTTTAAAAACATGATATTTTACCGCAGTTGACATGCCAGCCATGACTTGCGCAGGCATCATGGGGCAACCAACACAGATTGGCATAGATACATGCAATTAGATCCATGGTCATCACACAACATGATTCTGATTTGCATCATGTGACATGGACTGCTCTGGCAGGTCATACAGATGGGAAACTGCATGCAATAATGATATGTCTTGAAGCCAGAAGTCCTTTAGAGAGGTGTTTGTTTATGACTGGTAGTAAATTGACTTTTGCTGCTGGCTGTAAAATAGCTATACTTGGGAGACTGAGAGGTCAGAGTGAATTATGAAACCCCACCAACAGATTGTCAGCTTTAGTATCATATGCTGCAAATGACTGTGAAGTAGGCAGGACTAGTATCACCATGTTGCATAGCAGATCCAATTTCAGCTGATGTTGAGGTCCCTGTATACTACTGTATGCTAATGAGGAGTTATTCCATGCCTGAAACAGGCATGATGTTCACCTGATATGTCATAAGCTTGAGAGTTGGGCCCTGTTGCGTGTCGGGTGATGCCATGTTTAGGAATTTCCATCATCCCAAACTTTCCTCACTACTGAGGAGGCATATACATCCACCTGGGTACCTGTAGCAAAGTGAACAGCCCCTTCTTTTGTACTAGTGACAATTGTTGGTCTTGCATGCACCATAAATGTTACATAGGTTTATAGGTTCATAGGTTCATACTAGGCTATCTGCCCTAGGGCATTTATAAGCCTAGCCAGAATGTGTTTGGCTTTCGCCACCCATTTTAAATTTATTTTGCTATGCCCTTTTCAAGGTTAGTATACTGTGCCTCTGTCTAACAGTGACACAGAAGTGATACCCAGGGTAAACCTACGATCTCCCATCCACTCATCAAGATTCCTCTTGAAGAGAGTCAATGAGGGACTCTGCCTAACCTGGACTGGGATTTTATTCCAGAGTGAAGGGAGCCTCTGGGTTATGAATCTGTCCCTCCAGCATGTCCTATTTATTTCAGTGCTGAGGTTCAAGTCTCTCGAGCGCATAGCTCAATGGGATTTGGATTTTCTGAGGTGCAGCATGTCCATTAATTCCAGGCTGGACATGGCTTTATACGTCAGGCACAGATCGCCTCTGAACAGGTGGTATGCCACTGAGTAGAGCTGGAGTTTCTTTAACCGGGCAGCATATGGCATCTGTTTGATCCCTTTGATCCTCTTGCTGAGGTACTTTTGGGGTCTTTCCAGTTGCTGCAGGTGTCTGGTAAGGTACATCCCAAAAGGGGCATTGTCCTCAATTATGGGCCTGATGAGGGATGAGTAAAGAGGCACGATGACCTCCCCTGATCTAGATGTGAATCCCTTCATGATTAGGTGGGCTATATAAAATGTTTTTCTAACCACTTTGGCCACGTGGTTGTCAAATGAGAGATTGCTATCAACTTGGGTCCCCAGGTCCCTAATTACTTCTTCTGTACTTAATGGATTACCACCTATGTGGTAATTTGTGGGCACTTTGTTTTTGCCAAAGGGGATGACTATACACTTTTTGGCATTTAGCTTGAGGCCATGGCTCTGGCACCAGTTGTCTGTTTCTATGAGGCCCTTTTGGAGGATGCTTGTGTCGGCTGGAGAGTCGATTATGGTGCCCAGTTTGCAGTCATCTGCGAACTTGGTCAGCCACAGTCCTTCCATGTTGGCCTGTACTTCCGAGAAATATATACCGAACAAGAGAGGTCCCAGGACTGAGCCTTGTGGGACACCACTTGTAACTGGTTTGGAGTCTGACATGGCTCCAGCAATTCAAACCATGTGGGTTCTGTCCTTGAGCCAGTTTGCAATCCATCTAGTGACATAGGGGTTTATATTTAAGCTGGTGAGCTTATCTATAATGCCCGAGTGGGGTATTGTATCGAAGGCTTTTGTGAGGTCCAGGTAGGCTGTGTGGACCACCTTCCCCTCGTCAATGGCCTTGGTGACTGTTTCAAAGAAATCAACCAGGTTTAAGAGGCAGGATCTGCCCTTAACAAAGCTGAACTGGGTAGGATCCAGTGTTTGTAGGTCCCCAATATCTTTATTTATGAGGTCCATGATGATCCTTTCCATAGCTTTGCAGACCACGCTAGTCAGGCTTATGGGGCGATAGTTTCCAGGATCCGTTGAGGCACCACCTTTATGGAGAGGGACCACTGTTGCTGTACGCCACAATTTGGGCACATATCCTGTAGTAAGGCTGAGATTGAACAGTAGTTTTATGTTTGGGTTTAGCTCTTCTTGGAGTTCATGTAGGACGCAGCCCAGGACACCATCTGGTCCCATTGATGCTGTGTTTTTTGCTTTGGAGAGGGCGGCTCTTACCTGAGCATCTGAGATGTTAGGGGGGCAGCACTCTGCTGGGATAGATATTTGCCCTTTTGGTGGGGAGGGGGGGGAGTTTGCGCTGAACCTGTCAGCTAGGATGTTGGCAATGTCTGTGGGTTCGTGTATTTTTGTCATTTTGGACTAATTCTGAGCATATCTGGGAATTACCACCCAGGTTCCTAACATAACTAAAGAAAGCCTTGTGATTATCCTTAGTGTCCTGTGCAATTTTTCTCTCGAAGCTGGCCTTAGACAATTTTATGTGTGCCCGTAGTTTTTTGCTAATACTGATCAGTGATGTCTTCCCTTTTTGGGATTTTGCTCTATCATTTAGTAGCTTCCTCCTTCTATTGTATAGTTTGTTTATGGCTGGGGTCCACCAGACAGGACGCCTGCCTTTGGAGGATTGGGTCTTGGTTTTATTTGGGATCGCATGATCCATGCATTCCTGAAGGTGTTCATAGAATGCGTTTATAAAGGATTCTCCAGTCTGGGCCATATTTTCCACAGGCCCGGGGGCTTTGAAGGATTCCACCTCAGTTTTGAGGAGTGTGAAATTTGCTTTAGAGAAGTTTTTCACGGTGGTTTTCTGGGCAGGGGGTGGGGTCGGGATGTGAATATCCAGTGAGATTTGTTTATGGTCTGATCTTACCAGTGAGGGATACACTTCTGGTCTGGAGCATAGAGTCCCCATGCTGGTGATGATCAGGTCCAGTATGTTTTCCCCTCTTGTGGGAGTGGTAACAAGTTGTTCCATAGCATTTGAGTTTATAAATTCTAGGAACCTTTGGGCTAGGGTGTTGGAGCTAGAGTAATGCTCCCAGTCTATGTTTGGGTAGTTGAAGTCGCCCAATATAATGGTGTTTGGAGAGACCTTCATATTTTCCAGTGTTCTCAGGAAGGCCGAGTGGGGTTCCTGGGTTTGGGAGGGTGGTCTGTAGCAGGCTATAAACTGGAAGGCAGTTTTACCCACTGTTAGTTGCACATGGATAGCCTCTGATGCTTCGTGCTTTGCCACCAACCTGGAGGTGTGGGTATCTTTGATGAATATCGATACTCCCTTTCCTTTTGTGGTTCGGTCCAAGTTTTGGGGCCGAAAAGCATGGTATGAGGTATAACCTGGTAGTGCTGGGGTGTTCTCGGGAGCCCTGAACCAGGTTTCTGTTACTGCACAGATATCGATGTTCTCCATGCTAAGGAGAGTTTCGAGTGCGTGCATCTTGAGGTTTAGACTTCTGGCATTGAGTAGCATTACTCTTAGTTTCTTATCCCTTGTGATACCTATGGAGGTGGGTTTGTCTTTTGAGCCTTGCCTAAAAAGGCACTATGGGGTAGCAAGAGCCTTTGCCAATATCCGAAAGCCCAGGGGTGACAGGTGCAAGCCGTCCCTAGCGAAGCATTGTGGCTTGTCGAGCATATCATCCCAAGCTGACAGGCATTGGATCCCCTTTGAATGACACCAGTACTTAAGCCAATTGTTGAAATTGATCACCTTATCTTCATATTGTGGCATCATTCTTGGTGAGGGTAAGATGCTACTCAAGGTCAGGGTCATACCGGCCTGGGCTACATGCTCAGAGAGCTCCTTTATGTCTCTTTTCATGTAGTCCAGGGAGGTACGTCTCAGGTCATTCACACCAGCATGGACAATGACTGAGTCATATTTGTACTTGCCTTGGAGTGACCTGAGTGCTTGTGTTATGTGGTGGATCCTAGCGCCCGACAGGCTGCTCACCATGACCCTCTCCTTGTTCAGCCTGGTGAGCGGGACGCCAGTGTGCCTGATGATAGAGTCACCTATTACAAGTGTATCAGGTGTGTTGTTTAGTCTTAAGGGCTGTGACTGTTTGGCACACTGGCTTTGTGAGATATGTGTTGCACGTGTTTTGTTTTGGGGTAGCGGCTGCTTGGGTGTCTGCTTTGGAGGTCTCTGCTGCTTCGGCAGATCTTTATTTAGAGCCTCCGAGTATGTTTTGTGTGATTATGTGTTTGGTTTGCTGTCGTGGTAGGTCTATGTGAGACTGGAATTGTAGTGAGTGTGGTTTCCTTCTCCTCCTGACTGGTTATGCCAGTACTGAGTTGAGAGAGCTTAGCCTCCAGTTTGGCTATATGGTTGCATCTCTCACATGTGTTGGAATTTGTTGGGAGGAGGAGAGGGTTGTCTGTGTACATGAGGCAGTTGTAACATTGCCTCAAGATTCCCAGATTCACCAGCTGGACCGGAGAGGAGATTGACAACTGACCTTTGGACATGCTAGAATAATATTGGGAATTCCTTAATAATTGAAAACCAGGGCCAGTGGGGAGTGAGGTTGTAGTGCTTTTAATTTTTACTGCTGACTTATATAATTGCTTTAGTGAACAAGTGCCAGGTAACTTAAGTGCAATGTGTTACAGGTAACTTAAATGCAAAAACGACAAACAGTAACTTTCTTTCAAGTGAAACAAGGAAATAAGTACAGTAAGCAATGCAGATATCACCAGTGAGCCACAGAAGCGCTGAGAAGCCGCGTATTAGGTGGAATTAGCGTTCCAGGGAAATAACAAGCAAACAAACAACAAGCATATAAACAAAGCTAGATTCAGCAAGCCTGGATCTAGTCTATGCTACAGCAAACAAGGTCTACCAATTTCAGTAAGATACAGTTCAAATATTCAGGCACTATAAACCTTTAACCAGAAATTCCCAGCTCAGAAGGGCAGAGTCCAGCCTCTTCTCCCACAAGAGTGCAGACCACAAACCTTCTTAATGTAAAATAACTGGCCTGAAGCCCAAGTGCTTAAACCAGAACTAATACACTTTAAGAATAACAGACACTGGGCTCTCAATCAGCAGTTCCCAACTTAGAAGGATGAAAGCTACCTGTCCTGCCTCCACAGTGCATGCCACAAACCTTCCTAATGTAAAACAACTGGTCTGAAGCCCAAGTGCTTAATCCAAAAGACTTAGAATGATAGCTACACTTTAATCAAGTTACTAACAAGCAGTAATAAATACAATTGAATACTTTAGAGAATGCCTGGATTAGTGCTCAAGTTACACAAACAAAGCTAGATCCAGCAGGCCCGAATCCAGTCTATGCCACAGCAAACAAGGCGCACCAACTTCAGTAAGAAGCAGTTCAGATATGCATGCACTATAAGCCTTCAACCAGAAATTCCCAGCTCAGAAGGGCAGAGTCCAGCCTCTCCTCCCACAAGAGTGCAGACCACGAACCCTCTTAATGTAAAATAACTGGCCTGAAAGCCCAAGTGCTTAAACCAGAATTAATACACTTTTAGAATAACAGACACTGAGCCCTCAATCAGCAGTTCCCAACCTAGAAGGATGTAAGCTACCTGTTCTGCCACTACAGTGCAGACCACAAACCCTCTCAGTGCAAAACAACTGGTCCGAAGCCCAAGTGTTTAAACCAAAAGGCTTAGAATGAGTTACACCAAGCAGTAATAAATACAATTGAGTACTTTTAAGATGATGCAAAAGTAAAAAAAGTAGGTAGAAACACAAGTACAGTAAAAGCAGATGATTTTTTTTCTGAACAAGTGCTGAGATCAAAGAAACAGATTTGAGTGCTGAAACTAGAAAACTGGCTAGTTATAAGAAAAAAAAAACTAAGCTAGAAGGCTTCCCTCCAACACAAAAGGGCATGGGGGCTCAGAAGCCTACAAATAGTCTATACCACTTAACAGGAAAGGCAGGAAACAAGCTTACATTTTTTTTTTTTTTTTTTTTTTTTTTCTGTTTCCCAGATGCTCTCTTTGTACACAGTAGGAGTGCCTGAAATCAGAATATGATCTCACTGCACTCAGTGCATGTAAAGAAACCTACAACTACCTAACACACTCAAATATGAATTATATGATGTTTACATGCAACCCATCTATTAGACTGTGTATGTCATGAGCAATGCCTGACAGTCCTGCAACACATAAATGACTCATGTGAAACAGTTGAATAGCACTACTAAATACATGCACATAAACACAAAACATGGTATATGGGTTGCACACTCATGCAACATACCCTTCCTTTTATTGTTTCTCACAACTACATACGCATTTAGCCCTGCTGAGCATCACACATTTTAAGTTGAATAATTCAGAATACACGTGCAAAGGCATCTGTAATTATCACCATATAGAAATGAATGTCAATGAGAATGTGACCTACCTGTGTATAGGGAGAAGCATCTATGCAATATCCATCACCAGGTATATGGCATTTGGAGAAATGACTATCAGTGATGTCAAGGATTCCTCAGACTCAATAAAAGTGTTTTTTGGGATTGCCATGGGAAATTCAGGATGTTGACAGACCTACATTGTGTGGCCATGGCCACTAACCTCATTCAACCTTCATCCTATGGACAATATTCTCCCAAAGACAATACCAGTGGCCTTGTGGAGCATCCACTCCTGGAAAGGCTCTGCTATATTGCCAGGATGCTTCATGTGCATAGAGCATCACATCACCAACAAGAGTAATGTGCCCTACCATTAAACGCCCGTCTTCATTATTTATTTATTTAGTTATCCATGTGCTGTTCATTTACACGGCAGATGGGCTGGTCTGTTGAGCCTTTTTGACTATGACCCAATCTCATAGAGCAAGCACAGAGTCAACTGCAAGACTGCAGACTATAAAGAAGCTATAAATCAGCAGAATATGTAGCACACAGAAGATAAAACAGTATTGTAACAGAAAGTGTACACTATATAGGTAAAATCTGATGATGAAGATAGTAATACAAACAATGAGATAAATGAGGTTTGGTAACAAAGCAATTTGTCCAGGTACAACTTCAGAGGGGAGTTAGATAAATACATTAGTGGGAGTTAAGAGGGTAGGGGGGAAGAAAGGGTTAAATGGGAATGAGGGATGATTAGGAGGAAATGAGGTAAGGTTAGGGAGGGGCTTAAGGGGTTTATGCAAGTGTAACTGGATAGGGAATAACATTTTGGCGTGAACTTGCTACAGTGCAGGTTTATGTCTAAGACAATCTTTAGTTACTGGTCAGGTAGGTCTTGTAGCAGGGCAGAGGTAGGTAATGTTAGTTAGTCAAGGTATGGGGATATGCTAGCATTTGTTTGTTTGTTTAACACAGTGTCCTTGTCTGTGGCTTGTTAGATTAGTAGGTGTTCAGGTGGTCCGGTTTGAAGGATTTATGGTTAGGGACTGTGGGGGTGGTCACTTCAGTTTGAAGATCCTAAAGTTAGGCTTTGGTTAGCAGCATGGTTTGGTTGTGGCTACTGTCATAAAGTGGTTGTTGGGAGGCTGTTTGTCATTTTAGGGATCTGGTTCGGCTGCCCTTTTTTTTTTTTTTTTCTCTTGACATTTGTTGTGCTGTGCTCCATGGGGTGAGCTTGGGGAGTGGTTATCCAGCTTGGAAGGACACTGGTGGTGACCGGCTTGTGTCTTGTGCCCATTTGTAGTTGGGTTGCCCTCACCGTGGGCTTCCAGCATGCTGTTGCTCACTACGCATGTGCGTAGTCACTTTGCCATTGTCACTTTGCCATTGTGGGGTAGGGCAGGGTTGCATGAAGGTGGCATTGGATTTGTGGTTCTGATTGGAAGTGGTGGTTTGCTGGCAGGTTGCTGGGATTATCGTTGATGGAGAAGGATGGGTGTTGGGTTCAGAATTCATGTCTTTCTGGGTATGCTTGCTGTTGAGATCCTGTTGTTGGTACCTCTTACCAGTAAGACTGTGTTTTTGGTGGCATCTGGACAGGCCCGATTTGGGCCTGATTTTGTGCTGCTGTCAGTCACTTTGCTGTGTTTGGCATATTTGACATGCTAGCTTCTCCTCAAAGTATGTCGGAGGAAAGCATTTAGATGTCTACTTGTGTTGGGATGATACAGAGTCACTAATGTTTTATTACATAAAATCAAGGGAGTTGCATCAAATAGTGTTGTTTTTCTTAACCATTTCACTCAAGTGTCCCATTCTGAGTGGTTATCCTTAACTTGCTTTGTTTACAAACATCTGTGCACCCTTGTGAAATGTGAGGCAATGCTGCCTGATTGTATGGCTGGGTTATTGTTCATGAGTGATTACTAGGCTAATGTCACAAGAGCATTTACAAGCCTCACCAATACCCAGGATATGTCAGTATTGTAGCTTACTTCTCTAAATATGGGATGAGGTAGCATCAGGATAGTGAGTCTCTAGGTGGTGGAGCCCTGAGTCATTTCACAGACTGCCTGTGTCCACAAGGGATGTGTGCAGTACCTCAGTAGAGATCTTACAGTTTCCCATACATTTATCTAAATTATTTTGAAGAGCGAGGGATGGGCTTTATTTGACAAAGATGGGAAGTTTGCTCCATAGTTGAGGTAGCTTTTGGGATATGAGTCTGTCTCCAGTGAGTTCTTTTAGAGTCAGAAATAAGACTCAGGTCCGTGGAACACATTGCGGTGTTGCTACTGTATACTGACAGTATTTAATCTGGATCATAACACGTTCAAACTGTTGTTTAATCAGAAACTTTTGCTTCAGTGTTGTTGCAAGATGCAGGAGCAGCTATTGGGCACTGATGTGTTGCTTGCACTTTGGACATTTTGACAGTTTTAATAACGTTTGGTATTGTATTTTGGCTGGAGTTTTTCTTCAGAGGAGTTGTTTTCATGATTTTTGCTAGGTTATTGCCATCATCTGTTCTATCATTATCATTTATACTGATTGATCTGCCAATGAATTTCTAGTTTGCCAGATAACAATCCAGTATTTCTTTGTCTATGGATAAGGCAGTTACAATATGTCAGCAAGGGCTATTTGTTAGCCATTGCGTGTATGGCTGCATTCTCTTTTGTTCATCAGTTTTCTGAATGTCACTGCTGCAGGTGATTTTGTTTTCCCTTGCTGTTGGTGGTGTGCTGGCTTGCTTTTTCAGATTCCTGTTTTCACATTGCAGTGGCTTGTCACGCATTGTCGAGGCATTGCATTGTATCCTTTCACCCAGAGTATATTTTTGGAGCAGATAACTGCAGTTGGTGGTAATCTGATGTAGAGAATTGCTCATGGGGCCTGACTGAATAACTTTACTTGTTTTGCAGTTTGGGGGGGCTGATTTTGTCAAAAAAAAAAAAAAAAAGCTGAACCCCTTCAGTTACTGACCAACTGGAGAGTGCAGTGGGCTGCAGAGCTTGGAAGACATATGGAGTCACATTAGTTGGAATTATTGGCTAAGTTGTGGAGATCTTGGAGGGGATATCTTGAATGGTATTTGCAGTGCAAACACATGAGAGTTTGTTGTTTGTGGTTTGTTCAGATTTCTTGCTCTGGGAGTTGACAGGTGTGATGTAACTGCTTGTCGGTTGAATAGTTGGCCAACATATTTCAATCTGTTCCTTGTGGGATTTCTGGTTCGGGACAGGTCACTGGGAATAGCCGAGGATTGAAGTCACTAATTAATGACAACATTCAGAAAGGTATGTGAGAATGGACAGTGTTGCTCTGGCTTTTGGGGGGGGGGGGTTGTGGTGTGCCTCATGGCTGCCCGAGTTTTCACAGAATGGCCAGATTTTAGGTTATTGTTTCTTGCTGATGGTGTGGCAGTTTGTGTCAGTGATGTTGATGGGAGATTGTTGGGAATTTGTGGTAGCGGTCTAACTGTTGATCATTTGTGTGGGGATGTTGTTGGAGATGGTCATTGGTTAATCATGGGCAGTGCTAATGGCATACATTTGAGTTTCAGACTCTAAATCTGGGTCAGTCCCCTTCCGGAAAGGTGTGTGGACACATACTATTCACTCTGGCAACCTTTTAAATAATAGGAGAAGGTTTGAGGTTGGCCTCTGTTTTATGCCTTTGTTCTACTCATTTCTTAGACCATGAGATGGAAAGGTGTGGTTGCCATCGGCCAAGAGGAACTATTTTAGGGGCTGAACGATGGGTTGGGGGGGGCCTTTACTGTGTACCTCTCAACTGTCCAGATTTTTGCTGAATATCCAGATTTTAGGTTATGCTGCCCCAGTATCTTCTTATTTTGATCTGTCCCTCATGAAATCATGGTTTTCTGGTGAATCACAGGGAGATACCTCTCAGCTATGCAGAGTTGCGCAAAACATCCAGAATTTTGCTTCATAGTTTGGGTCCGTTTTCATTACATTGTGGCTTTTTGCAAATTAGTGGCTAATTGTTAAAGACTGAGGTTTCAAATAATGAGGCATTTAGTTTCCAGTTTTATACCATTTAGAAAATTCAGCTAATACAGTAACTGTTATTCTACCCACTTTTGAGTTGAATGTCCAATATTTTAAAAGTGTCCCTATATTTGGGCCTTTGTCTTACTTTGCAGATGGCTTTGACAAGATTTCTGGCTCTGAGGGGTGTGGGTCACAGCACAGACACTGAATAAGTACATACATAGGGAGGACAGACATTAAATAACGTGTTTAGGCAGCAATTAAAGGGTGGGATTAGTGGCTGGAGTGCAGTGTATGGTCAGAAGTGAGGATGTGGGCATTGTTGCATGTGGAATTGGGTGTTGATGGCATATGAACAGGTTGAATTGGTCAGCACAGTACCTTTAGGAACACTGCCAGTTTTGGTCAAAATTAGGTGCTTTAGGATAGAGGCCCTGCATTTGATGAGCAAGGTGGACCTCTGGCAGTGCCTACTCTTAAGAAGTTTTGGTTTGTGTGCATGCTCAGCACTTATGGTTGTCTTTTATTTTGCAGATGGGGAAGCGCAGAGTGGGCATCACTTGGTGGCCTCAAAGAAGTGCTCTTGAAAGTTGATGGATGCTGCTGTGGTGGATGTTTCTGGATGGTGGAGTGGTTGCGGGTAATCCTACTTTATTAAACACTCATTTAGGTGTGTCAGAAGTGGTGTATAGTGTGGGGACAGGTGAGTAAAAGTTAAGTCACAGGCAAAGTGAACCAGGTTTTTAAGGGGAGATTGGGTTGCTCACAGTGAGGTAGAGTTACCACAGCATGAGTTTGGAACAGGCTTTGGGAGCATGGTAGTGGGGTTTACATTCCTTGGGCAAAGCTGTCCTAATGGGTTGCTCTGTGGGCTGTGCTCCCTTGACAGTTAGAACTGTTGGTGAAAGCTAGGGACAGGGATGGGTTATTTAATATTTTTGCAGCTATTCCGGTTCCAGAAGTTTGTATGTCAAGCAGTTCAACAGGGTTTCTTGATGGATTAAGGGCCTTCTCTTTATCGAACATCATTGGGTAAGGTTAATAGGTGGGTGCATGCTGACTGGACATTGTGGTAGACTTGTGTTTAGTAGTTAATGGTTTGGCATTTGAGCATCCAGAGAGGGTTGTTTCAAGGGATCTGCAATTAATTACTGAGGTGGCAGCAAATTTAGTGATGGGGGGTATTTTGAGGGGAACAGTTTTGTGACTGCAGGCCAGCAGGATTGAAGGATGTTGAAAGGAAGGATCTTATCAGTTCAGATTCAGTTTTGTTGGCATCAATGGCTAGCAGGAGAAGTTGTAAAGAAAAAGATTAATTGTCATACAGAAGGAGTTTTAGTACTGTTAACTAGTGGAATTGGCAACAGTGAGTGGGACTGTAGGACTAGATTAGGGTTTGACAGAACATTACAAGGTGAATGGGGGTGTGAGGAGCAGGTCTGCATTAACCAACAGTTTGTAGGTCCAAACAGCATATTGTTTCGAGGGTTGCTAATAGATGCAGGCTATGGTTGAGTTAAAGAATTCAAAGGATGAAGTTTTGAAACAAGGGTGGATTAGGAAGTTGTAGCCCCCTTTTGGGCTCCTGAAATTTGCAATTTTTTGAGGAATGATTATTTAATGGGATGGCATTCAGGCAGATAGAAAGATATATCATGGAGATTTGCATTTCTTTACAACTCTTATGGGGATTTTGAGTTGGGGGCGTAAATTGGGAGGGTTGGTTGTGGCTTGTTGGACAGTAGGTTGGAGGGACAATTGGGGAACTTAATCTGACGTAGGTTTAGCCAGAGTTATTGAGGATTAAGGTTCAATTTCATTTGTTTAATATGACAGTGTTATGGGTTGTGGTGTTCATGTTTGCTTAAAGGATTATTGCAGGTGTTTGGGGCACTTTTTATAAGTAAAGCATATGGTAGGGCATTGCTAGATTGGTTAAATGTGTGTTACAGCCATTTGTGGGGAAGAGTTTGGTGTGGAAAGATTTAGTAATTTGTCAGGTGTGGGAGCAAGGTATGGCAGTTCATCTTGTTAAGGAGAATTTAGCTGTGAGTACGGTAGTTGCACAGGTGACAAGGCTAAGTGAACTTACTAAATCTTGGTTAGTGGTTCATTGGTTAGATGGCTTGGGGTAGGTTGATAGTGTGAAGCTTGGCAGACTTTGGCTATTGTCAAGTTAGGTTTTGTTGCAAGGGTTGGTGTTGGGAAATGGAGGTTCATGGGGTTACAGTTTATGTGTCTTTTATGTCATGGTGTATTTTAGTCATTCAGAAGGAGGTTTGTGGGTCAGCAAATGCTAGGATGGTTATTACCATTTTTCTGCTTATAATGGACAGTTAGTGTGATGGCAGGATTGCTCTTCAGTTGCTTTTGAAAGGAAAGCTCATTTTAGTCATTATTACATACACTGGCCGGGAAAATAGGGCTGCAGTTAGGCATGATGGTAGGTAATTGCCCTTGCGTGGTCGTGCATAGCATTTGGGTTTAATGTTCTGGTGTTACCTTTGCCAGGTAATGTCCTGGGACCTATTACAATATTAATATTGGTAGTTACAATAAGTGAGAATTTAGTCTATATATAGAAGTTATACAAAGTTATGTTTATTATTTTAGCATTGGTTGGGGATCTTTGGATTATTTTAACCATTTAGTCACTTGTCGGCTTTTGGTACTTATATGACAGGATTTTTTTTTTTTTTTGGTTGATGACGGCTTGGTTTAGAGATGATGTGGTATACCAAATGATGTTTGACATAACCCCCTTTTATGGGTGGTTAAGTTATTGGAGATTTTGGAAGGAGGAAGGGGGAACAGCCTGGCCAGGCTGGTGGGTGGAGAAGAGGGACAGGCTTGTCCTCTTCTGTTCCACCTCTGACATTGGATGTTCATTTCAATGATTTGGGAAAGGAAAGTGAGCTGTTGGAGGCTGCTTGATAAATAAAATAAGCAAGCAGAGGTGAGGATGCTGCTTATTGGTTGGTTTGTTTAATTCAATAAGTGGTAATATGAAGTGAGTGATGGGACACTGCTTCGTAAGTAAAATAAGTGAGCGGTAAGGACACTGCTTATTTGGTGGCTGTGTCATTCAATTAATGGAAAAAGATGTGAGCGGTGGGACACTGCTTCATAAGTAAAGAAGTGAGTGGAGATATGGACGCTGTTTACTGGGTCAGGATGCATGAGGTCATATTGTCCTGATTAACGTTACATGGATGTTTATGCTGTGATTATAATCAGCTATACTATGTTTCAGTTGTAATAAATATTGGTTAGCAGAGTTATGTTTATGGAAGTTTAATAAAGGTTGTCAAACGTAATTCGGTGTGATGTGTTTATTGAAGGGCACCAAGACAAATGAGGTTTGGTAACAAACCAATTTGTCCAAGGACAACTTCAGAGGGGGGTTAGATAAACACATTAGTGGGAGTTAGGAGGGTAGGAGGATGAAAGGGATAAATGGGAATGAGGGAAGATTAGGAGGAAATGAGGTAAGGGAAAGGAGGGTTTGAACAGGTGTATGCAGGTGTAACTGGTTGGAATCACATTGAGGCATGAACTTGCTACCTGCCCTCCCTTCCATTTTTTGGTGGAATAGTGGGAATTGTGGTTACTATCAGTCCAGATGGGGTGGAGAAGAGGACAGGCTTCCCCTCTTCTGTTTCCCCTCTGGAGTTGGATGTTCATTTCAATGATGTGGGAAAGGAAAGTGAGCTGTTGGAAACTGATTGATAAATAAAATAAGCAAGGGCAGGTAAGGCCACTGCTTATTGGTCGGATGCTTTATTTATTTATTTATTGACGTTTGTTTTCCGGGTTAGTCCAACTGGGCTTGTGGCCCATTTTCAGTGGAGAACCTATAGGAGAAAAGCTCCAACAATACATTTCTAATACAAAGTATCATATTAATCCAAAAATTTATGTGGTGAGAAACAATTATACAGAGCAAAAGTTTTACATTTGTTAGGTACATACAAACAAGTTAAAGTTCCAAGTATGGAGAAGGAGCTAAAAAAAGACATTAAGAAACATAAATTTCAGTGAGATAATGCATTTGGTAGAGCAGTAAAAAAAGTAAATATATAATTCTGCAGTTTGTGTGGAATTATGTAAATACCTTATGAGAAGTGAAAGGGGGGCTAAGTGGGGTCCTTAATAAGGAAGAGTGTGTGGGGGGGGGACTAAGTGAAGTCATTACAAGGGCAGGTCCTGGAATTGAGAAAATATGTTTTTAGTTTAGTTTTAAACTAAGAGGTGTGTGAAATTATATGTAAGTCAAGGGGAAGTCTGTTCCAGGCATGGGCGACAGAGTGTTTATAAAGCAGTTTGCCTACTGACTTTTTTGGGTGGTAAATGTCAAGTAGTTGTTGATAAGAAGTACGGAGGGTTCGGGATGGAGTATAGTTAGAGACTAAGGCAGAGAGAGATGGACAGGAGGAGGGTTTATAAAGGATAGAGTGAAGCATGTGAAATTGATAAAGTAGCAATAGTTGGGGAAGTTCAAGCCACTGGAGAGAGTTTAAGGCAGTGCAGTGGTGTGATTTTTATGGGGAGTTAGTAATGAATCTGGCTATTTTATGGTAAGTTTGTTGAAGTTTATTAAGAGTGGTGGCCTGAATACTGGTAAGGACTGGGGCAGCATGAAGGAGGGTAGGGAGGAGGAGGGCCTGTCCAAGAGTAAGTCTAGAATCAGGAGTTAAGAATCTTTTGTTCCGATAAAGCAGGCCTAATTTCTGGTGTGTTTTTTTATACATTAAGCCATTGTTCTGTGGATAGTAGGGCTTGTTGGGTTAGGGAGTGTAGTTCAGAAATGTTATTAGAGATAGAGATAAGTGTGGAGTCATCGGCATATTGAATCAGAGAAGAATCTTTAAAAGGGGAGAAAAGATCATTGGTGAAGATGTTAAACAAAAGGGGTCCTAGGATGGAGCCTTGAGGAACACCAGTAAAGATGGGAAGAAAAGGGGAAGAGGTTGCCAGCCATTTGATAGATTGTTCCCTGGCAGATAAGTAATCATTGAACCAAGCAAGTGATGAGAGGGATAGGTGTAGGCTAGCAAGTTTGGATAATAGTAAAGGATGAGAGACAGTATCGAAAGCTTTGGAGAAATCTAGGAAGAGACAAGAAATTTGTTTATTTTTGCCTAGGGCCTCTGCAATGGTGAAGGAGAGGAGGGCAGTGGTGGTGCTGTGGTGTGGATAAAATTGGTGTTGTGTAGGGGTAATCAAGTTATAGTCAAGGAGGTTTTTAAGAAGCTGAGTGTGGACTCATTTCTCTAGTATCTTAGAGAGGGGCGACAGAATAGCAATAGAGTGGTAATTAGAAGGTTCAGTGGAATTCCCACCTTTATGAAGAGGGATAGTAAAGAAGGATTTCCAGAGGGTGGGGACAGTAGATTCAAGAACAGATCTGTTTATTAGTATAGATATAGGATAGGCAATAGAGTCAACAGCAAGTATGAGGAATGTAGGAGGTAATTTGTCAGTGGAGGGAGAGCATGGTTTTAGTTTAAGTAGTAGAGATTTGATATAGGTAGTGGGAACAGGCTGAAAGGAGAATGAAGCTGTGCTAGTTAGACTAGGAGGGGCAGGTATAGAAGTAGAGTTAGGACTGGTGGTTATGACATTTTGGATGGAAGAGATGAAGTGTTTGTTTAAGAAGGTGGCAGTTTCTAGAGGGGAAGAGTTTGGGTATGGTGAGGGATTAGCAGGACTTCCAGAAATTCAATAAGTGGTAAAATGAAGTGAGTGATGGGACGCTACTTCATAAGTAATAAGTGAGCGGATGTAAGGATGCTGCTTATTTGGTTGGATGGTAATTCAGTTAGTGGAAAATAAAGTGAGTGGTGGGACGCTGCTTCATAAATAAAGTAAGCGAGTGGAGATATGGACGCTGCTTACTGAGTCAGGATGCGTGAGGTCGCATTGTCCTGATTAACATTACATGGATGTTTATGCTGTAATTATAATCAGCTACACTATGTTTCAGTTGTAATAAATAAATATTGGTTAACAGAGTTATGTTTATGGAAGTTTAATAAAGGTTGCCAAATGTCATTCAGTGTGATGTGTTTATTGAAGGGGATAGGGACAAATATGTAACTATGTACAATTTATACAATAAATGTGCAAATTTCAGTTCACATGCAGATATCAAAATAGAATGAAATAATATATGGGCTTATGAAATTTGCCTATTCAGCCATTATCACAAAAGCATGTGAATAGGGATTGTTTCTGTAGATCTTCTCTGAATGTTTTTTAAAGGTTTCCAAGTTTGCTGCCTTCACTCTTCAGTTTTGAGTCAGTTTCCTACTTCAGGCCCTATCCTAGAAAGGATACTTTTTCCCATTGCTGTTTTGAAATGAGCATAAGTTAGTGTGAATTTTTTATCTTGACTGTTTCTGAGAATGCAGGCTTGCTCTTTAAAAAGGAATTTTAACTATCAAAAGTGGGCAATAACAAGCTTTATTATTTTGAATCGCAAAGTTCCTAAGTAAAAGGTAACTCTTTTGGAAGTGGAAGTCACTGTTGTTCATTAGGAGATCACAATGGTGTGGATGTGCAACAGACAATAACACAAATTTGCATATTTTGTATACAGTTTCATGCATTTTTGAGAATTGTATGAAGAAAGAAAAGCTAGAAAGAAAAACTACAGAAAATGTAGTTTTAGGAGAAGCTGTCTGGGCAATAGGAGAAAGGTTACAAGAAATCCTGTAATATAGTTTATTTGGGATATACATTTTATAGGTACATTGTCAGGATGAGCACTAAATGATAAGAAATGGCCCAGAGGGAGAACCAGGTACCTGATGCCTGCTTATCTAAACAATACTGTCTTGGATTATGATTTACTGATGTTTACTGTTAAATAGAGGTGATACTGTGAGTGATGGTGAGTAAAGGAATTACAGGTTTAGTGTGACTTTCACAACTCATGATCAGAGCAACAACTTTACTATACTTAATTAATATTTAGTAGTATATTGTATTATTTTTCTTATAGAAGGTGATTGAAATGCTGTTTGAATTCTGTGGTAACTAATTTTGATTATTCTTTTCTTTATTTTTATTTGGATTTTATTTATTTATTTCTTTATTTGGAACTGAATATGAATTCCTTAAATGAGTATGCCATTAATGATTTGTTAAAGCACAAGTATCTCGTGCAGTGTATTAAATGTTACGTATATTTAAAGGTAAAACCTGATACCTGGTGATCTGTGTTTCTCATGTGTATACATTGGATTGTTTGCTCACTATTATTAGTAATAAGTCTAGACTTATTGATGGTGATTGCACTTGTGCAATTGGCTCAACAAGATAACACCACTGACAACTTTGGAATTATGCATAGAAGTACTCGGCAATCTGAGGATTCAGAGTACAAAGAAAGTAAAGCAGTTCACAACAAATAACTAAGAAGAAAGAGAAACTGATAAATGTCAGTAAAAAGAATACATACTAAAAAGGACACTGCTTTGTTATGTAACACACAGATTAGTGGGAATATCAATATTTTTCTATCAGAAAACATTCAGTCTACAGAAAAAAGGTATAATTTTTCTAAAAGAAAAGGTAGCAAAAGAGGTAAGGGGCAGGTAAAGGTTTGTTGACAACAATTTGGGAAACTTGAATGGTTGCAGAATATTCGGCCAGTATGTATAAATAAATAGATATCAGTGACTGTGCCACGTGTGGCTGTATAGGAGACAGGAAACTTGTCAATTTTTGTTTTGTATTGGAGAGATTAAGAAAAACCTACAATCTTTTTCAAAGCTGTGTTTTTGGTCACAAGGTATTTCATAGCCATATTTCATTTGTCACTAATAGTGGCACCTTGAGGACTGCTTTGTGTTTGTACCTCTCAGTTGTCCAGATTTTTATACAATGTCCAGATTTTTGCCTCATATTTTTAGTTTTTTCCTCATAAAATGCGTGGTTTTCTGACACTTCATTGAGGATTAAAGTCACTAAATGACAGACATTTAATTTTCAGACTTCATATTCTTCAGAAAATATGTAATAATTCAAAAACGGTTTACTATGGTAAGGTCGAACTGGACCCCATCAAATGATGGGATCATCACCCCACTTCCACTAAAACGACAATGTCGAATTCCAACATTGTTGAAATATGACTCGATTTTGACCTCGGAACGGGATTTAACATGGTTCAAGATAGGGGCACGATTCGTACTTCAACAATATCAGGTTCAACATTGTCGCCATTCAGCCTCCAGACTTCGACTGAAGTGGGTTCGACCCCACTTTGACCTTACCATAGTAAACCTTTAAAAACTGTTATTCTATCAATATTCTAAGTTTATACAAGCAATATTTGAATTCTGTCCCTATTTTTGGGCCTTTGTCACCCCCATTATTTCTGTCTTTGTCCATATTTCCTGTGCTTAGCGGTTGAGAGGTATGTTTGTGTTTCCAGTGTCCAACCTTTCTTGTGCGCCATGTGCACTTGCTTTTTTATGCTTTTCTCACTGTGGGCAAACCATGCTTGCTGTGGTGGAAAACTAGGGGATGGAGAGGGCGAGTGCTACCAGTGTTTGCCTTGTCTGTTGCCTGGAATTTGTTCACATATCTGTGTACTATGCATGGTACAGGCTAGCATTTTTTACCTACGTTTGCATACTGGGCGAATGCTTACCTCCACTTTATGTTTTATGGTGCTAGCTTCAACAGTGCTGTGCCGTACATAGTACATATGTCAGAATTTACTTATTTTGTATATCTGTATTTGCACATGTGGGGGGGGGGTTAGAATCTATGTCTGCACTTTACCTTTGCTGGCATTGGTTTGGTTAGCTGTGTCTTCATGTGCTATATATGTTAGTACACTTTTTTCTCAAGCATATTTATTTTTGTGCAGTCTTTGTATATCACACATCTTGTATATGCATTATTTGTATTCTAGTTGCAGATGTGGGTACCTGACTATCACGCTGTGGCTATGTTTGCATCCATCTTCATTTGTGGTGGTTAGAAATCTTGAGTGTGTTCTATGCATGCAAGCTGACTGTTGTATCCCATTGTTGTATCATTGCCCACTTTTCCAGTGAGCACTGTCCATCCTATGTTTGTGTTTTACTTTCTTGCTTTTCTTCACAAATGTAAAATGTTCATAACAATTTTTTGTGTTTCTATTGAATGTCTGCTTTGCGCTACCTTGTCTGACCTGTTTGTACCACTTAAATATGCTCTTTGATTTTACAATCCGATCCCTTTTACTAAAATGTGTCCTCACCTCACAAATATTATGTTTTTTTATTTCACATTTGATTACCAGGAAGGTTCAACTGGGCATACATCCCATTTTCAGCAGATTCCAGAGTAGAAAAGCTCCACAGATCATAATACAAGTTGAATACATATCATATCAAAAACATGCACGTAGTAAAAGAAGTCAGAATAAATTATACAAATGAGATTAAGTGAACCAAAGCATGTCACATCATGTTTCCTGGCGTATCCTGACACATCACCTTTGAATGATCCTTAGTGAAATATCTTTTGCACATTCATTTGTTTGCCATTTATTTGATTTTCTGCATTCTTATCTCTGCTACTAACTCTGGCCATGTGTTGCATTGTGTTTTCTCAGCCTGTGCCTAACCAACCCAGGATCTTTATAATGACAATATTATTAGTGTTTTGTTAAGAAGCTTTCCGAAGGCAATGTTGATCAATACATTTTTGGACTGTAAATTTGTCTGCAGGTTTTACTGAGTCTGAAGAATTCCTGACATCGCTTTAAGACTGTGCCATTTATTTACATTTGGTAGAGCTATGTCTTTAACTTGATTTACATACTGTTATTTGTTCTGTAGTGACTGCTGTTTTTTACTGCTGTGATAAATTTCTATAAGCTCCCTTATGTTGGATGCCTTTTGCTCTAAGGATTTGCTTGTCATTCCTTGTGAATATAGTTATTAGTAAAAGCTTGCAAAGATTCTACCTTTATAAACACTAATGCTTTTATGTATTGAGTTGTCTGTGGAAGGGAGGACTGAAATAAAGAAACTCACATTTTACTGAAAGAGCACATAAGCAGCCTTAACCTTAGATGATATGTAACAAAAAATGGAGCTGAAAGTAAAGCTAACCATTTACCATGTTTGTATTACAGAGTTGCAGTGGAAAGCATAATGTGGAGTTAGAGGCAATACAAATGGTTAAAAAAATCAAAAACATGAAAATGTCTTTACACAGTGCAGATATCTGTGTCTTAGGTTAGTGTACCATTAGAACAGTGCAACTAAATGCAAAACTGAAATTATAAATCCATGGTAGCAAAAAGAATACCAAATGCTAAACCAATGAGGAATATTAAATAAAAGAAAAATTATCAAGGATATTTATTTATTATCTGGGAAAGTCCGACTTGGAACAAAGCCAATTTTCAGTGGAGGCTCGAGGAAAAATGATCCAGACGCATGTCTTTATAATGTGGGAGGAAACCAGAGCACCCAGAGGAAACCCAAACGAATGCAGAGAGGACATGCAGACTATGCACAGAAGGCACCCCAGCTGAGAATCTAACTGGAAAACCTCTTGCTGTGAGGTGACAATGTTACCACTGCACCGTCCTATATCTAATACATATAAGAGATGGTGAAATCATGGGCAACAAATTAGTTTATCAATGAATTGAAAATCAGAGACTTTCATAACTAGTGCTGATGTGGTATGCTGAATGTTAGTTAACAAAATAACTTTTTTTCTATTTTAGACTATAGAATGTATTTTATAGACTATAGGAAATTCTCTTACAGAGTGTATGTAGACAGTGAATGTACCTAGATGTTCTGAACTATAATTTTTCTGCATTAGATTTGTATACTAGTAAAGGTCAGATGTCATATTAATAATGAAATGCCCACATTTTGCTTTGCAAACATGGACTTTTTTCATGAGATTTTGCACTGCAGCCATATACTCTTTTTATATATGTTGTTCCCCATTCTAAGTAAATCCTTATCCCTTGTTGACATGACTGCCCAACCATTCTCCAAGGAAGTGAATCAGTCATTGAAGATTATCAATTAAACGGGTCTATATTAGATCACTGAATGCTTAGGTAAGCGAACGGTGATTAATCGACCCCATATAAGCGAAAGCTTACAAAACCAAACTGTCAGAACAGCGATTTTTTTCCAAGGGAAAAAATTGCTGTTCCAACAACAAAACAAAAAAAAAAAGAAAGCACATTAAAACATGTACCCCTTGACATGGGAGGCTGTGCTCCCCACACCCCCTACTTAAATATACCAACTCTGAGACCACACTACAGTGCCGAAAATGGCAAAGTACCAAAGTGGCTGTCATGTACCATTAAAGTACATTAGGGCTATATATTATTATATATTATTATGACGGCTACTAGGTAGGGCAGGACCAGCTCGAATGTCACACTGATGGGGGAAGGGATGTGAATTTAACATGTGTACCAATAACACTTTGTTTTACAGCACAATAAACCACTCCCATGCCTGATAAAAAGTATATATATATTTAGAAAGCTTGTGAGGAAATTATTACTCTATTTTTGTTTTACTTGGATCGCTTATCTGTGTACTTAATAAAGGATTTTCGACTGGACACAGACTGCCTGCCTTGCTTGGATTACTTTCAAATACTTAGTAATGCTGTAGAATTATATATTTTCTATTACTTTTTGACTTGACGAGTTTACGTTCGCTACTTCTACTACTATTGTCTGATCTGATTAATATACAGTGATTAACTAGAAATATATGGACTGAAAATCTTCCACACAGAGAAGTTTCTTACACTGTTTTGTTTTTAGACCCACTACACTTTAATGGGTTGTTTTGAGACTTCGGGGATACCACGGAGATTACTTGTTTTTTGGAATAACACATTTGCAGACTAATCTATCTGAAATGTTTTCAGAAGTTCTTATCATATGTTAGATTTTGTATGCTTATCACAGCTAGAGATAATAGCAAGAATTTGCAGAAAGTGGTAAAAATTCATTCAAAAGAATTTGCCAGAAAGTGATGCTATGGACATTCAGTTTAGATACATGGTAGGCAAATTTCTCATACTCTTTCAGCTAAAACCCAAGGACATATAATTATCACAAATAAAAACCAAAGCGTACTGCCAAAGGATAAAGAAACCAAAACTACAACAACAAATCCACAGGTAGTGTGATCAATAAGGCTCAGAGTCCCAACATAAAACACATTTATTCAACAAATATAAAAAGATGGTTAAGCGCTTTCATCAAAACTTCATCAGGTTCTTGGTCACACTACCTGTGGATTTGTTGACATATAATAATCAAGTAGTCGCTTCAGTAATGTTAAACAATGAAGGAAGTATATACTACATACAGCTGTAATTCTTCTATACTACTGATTTACTGTTCAAGCCTTTTAAATATGCATTGTATGCCCACATTCTTGTCCTATATGCATATTTTCATAAGTCTCCTTGTTTTTATTTTGTAAAATTTTAAACATTTCTTAAGGTATTATTTGTTAATGTCTATTCTAATGCTGTTCTAATGCTATACATACATGTGGAGCTCTTCTCCCTGGGACTCCACCGAAAAAGGGCTGCTAGTCCAGATGGACTTTCCCAGTTATCAAATGTAAAATAAATAAATACATAAAATAAGCTGAAAGATGAAATTAATTATTTAAAATGCATTGTTCATTTAGTTCCTAAAATATATGAATGTATATATTTTTTCACAAATAAGGACAGACTGGTTCCATAATGGCCATTCTGTCCTTCCCTTTCATTTTCCGTTTTCCTTGTATGACAGTAGTTCTTATTGACTTTTCTATTCTTTCTTGCCATCATGCTAATATTGAGAAGCCATTTAGGATGTTTACACTCTCCCACAGGATAGTGGATTGGAAACAATTATTCTCTGTTTTGTCAAATGGTTCACTGAGTAGAGCAACTTTACTGAAAATGAATAGGTAAGATAGCTTCAATTAATTGCTCTCTCCCATATCAATAACCAAGAGCATGCCTTTTTTTTCCCTGAACTACAGACATGTACTGTTAGGTAATACCATTTAGTATCAATTCTCACACTTGTTGTCCAGGCTTCTACCTTAACGAATAACCATGTTTTTTTTAGTTCTTTTTAAAATTGAGCATATAATCAGCACCTTAAGCTAAAGATATGTATACAAAAGTGTTTTAAGAAAACAAACAGAATTTAGTTTCTAACAAGTGATGCATTAAGGACATAGTTTTATTGGGTGCAGCAATCTTTTTATTTTCTAGTCTATGATTAACAGACATCTTTTAACTCCAGGCAATAAATAATAATAAATTATGTGTATTAATATCCCCATTTGTTCTGCAGGCATTCTTATGTATAGTTTAGACCTGGTATCTGTGTGGGCAGAAAACATACCAACATTAACAAAAAAGATTCTCAGGATTCTAGTTATCTCTTGTTTTTTTCTAAGTGCTGACAGATGATCAGATTTCCTATGTCTAGGCCTGTCATATCCTACCTAACAGTGTCAGTCTTTCTTATATGATTTCATGCACAGAGAGTGAGGTAATGATGCTTTAGGTATCATGCTTTTATTAAGCCTGGCTCACTTTATCAATTACACAGTATCATTTTTTGAGCTCTTTTGTTATCAGTTCTTTAGAATGGTTGAAAGGATTCTGAGTCATTTGGCATTCACATGGCTGACACATCACCCACGCATACTTTAGCTTTTACTTGCTATAGTGTAGCTTTGAATTAATACAAATGACATGTTTGCATGTTTGCTTTTGTAAGCTTTTTAGTGTACAATAAGTAAGAAGCATAACCATTTATATTTTGCATGAATGTTATACAATATAACTATTTTAATAAGACTGAACACCCCGCCACTCTCACAAGATTTTTTGAAAACATCCTAAATTTGTACAAATGAAGATACTAAGTGGATCTTGCCCCTTTCTTCCAATACTTCATCTTCTATCTCCCACTTATTTCACTAAGTTAAACTTCTCAGTCTTCAACCTATTCGTCATCTCCTATACCCATGCTCCCACCACATAACTCATCACGATACTACAACCTATCCATCATCTCCTACAGCCATGTCCCACCACATAAAGCATCATGATACTACAACGTATCTGTCATCTCCTACAGCCATGTCCCACCACATAATGCATCACGATACTACAACCTATTCATCATGTCTGACACCCATTCTCCAATCACATAATGCATCGTGATACTGCAACCGATTCGCTATCTCCTACACCCATTCTCCCACCACATAACGCATCATGATACTACAATCTAAATTTATTAAATGTAAATCTATGATGTTTTATCTTCCCTGCTACGTCATCTAACTCTGCTATTTGTCAGCTCTTAGATGGTAACTATGTTTACAAACTTATCATTTATATTAACTGGAAATACTTATTTGTAATTTGTGTGTTCTTAATCACATGTTAATTTTTTTGAACAATGTTTATTCTTGGAGCTTTTCTCCCTGGGTTTTCACTGAAAATGGGCTTCCAGCCCAACCGTACATCACTGGGTAAACAAATGTAAAATAAATAAATAAAGATAGCTGTCTCAGACATTTAAAATTGATCATTATCTTCTTTTGGCTGTTCCTGTTAGGGGTCGCCACAGCGGATCATCTGTTTCCATTTATTCCTGTCCTCTGCATCTTGCGCTGCAACACCAACCACCTGCATGTCCGCTTTCACCACATCCATAAACCTTATCTTAGGCCTTCCTCTTTTCCTGTTACCTGGTAGCTTCATCCTTAGCATCTTTTTCCCAATATACTCAGCATCCCAACTCAGCACATGTCCAAACCAATGTAATCTTGCCTCCCTGGCTTTGTCTCCAAACCTTCCAACCTGGGCTGACCCACTAATATACTTATTCCTAATCCTGTCCACCCTCGTCACACCCAGTGCAAATCTTAACATCTTTAACTCAGCTCAAACCCCGGCCTTTTTGTCATTGCCACTGTCTCCAACTCATATAACATAGCTGGTCTCACTACCCTCTTGTAGACCTTCCCTTTCTCTCTTACTGGTACTCGTCTGTCAAAAATCACTCCTAATACTCTTCTCCACCCACTCCATCCTGCCTGTACTCTCTTCTTCATCTCTCTTCCACACTCACCATTACTCTGAACTATTGATTCCAAGTATTTAAACTCATCCGCCTTCGCCACTTCTACTCCTTGCATCCTCACCATTCCTCTATCCTCCCTCTCATTCACACACATATATTCTGTCTTAGTCCTGCTGACCTTCATTCCTTTTCTCTTTAGAGCATATCTCCATCTCTCCAGGGTCTCTTTCACCTGTTCCCTACCCTCACTACAGATCACAATGTCATATGCAAACATCATAGTCCACTGGGACTCCTGTCTGATCTCGTCTGTCAACCTGTCCATCACCATTGCAAATAAGAAAGGGCTCAGAACTGATCCTTGATGTAATCCCACCTCCATCTTAAACACATCCATCACTCCCACCTCAGACCTCACCGCTGTCACACTACCCTCGTACATATCCTGTACCACTCTTACATACTTCTCTGACACTCCCGATTTCTCATACAATACCACAACTCCTCTCTAGGCACCCTGGCATATGCTTTCTCTAAGTCTACAAAAACACAATGCAACTCCTTCTGACCTTCTCTGTACTTCTCCATCAACATTTTCAGAGCAAACATTGCATCTGTAGTGCTCTTTCCTGGCATGAAACCATACTGCTGATCACTAATCATCACGTCCCTTCTTAACCTAGCTTCCACTACTGTTTCCCATAACTTCATGCTGTGACTGATCAATTTAATCCCTCTGTAGTTACTACAGCTCTGCGCATCACCTTTATTCTTAAAAATCGGTACCAAAACACTTTTTCTCCATTCTTCACGCATCCTCTCACTTTCCAAAATTTCATTAAACAATCTGGTTAAAAACTCCACTGACATTACACCTAAACACCTCTATGCTTCCACAGGTATGTCATCTGGACCAACAGCCTTTCCATTCTTCATGCTCTTCATAGCTATCCTTACTTCCTCCTTGCTAATCCATTGTACTTCATAATTCACTATCCCCACATCATCCAGCCTTCTCTCCCTCTCATTCTCTTCATTCATCAACCCCTCAAAGTACTCTTTCCATCTCCTCAACACACTCTCCTCACTTGTGAGTATGTTTCCCTCATTATCCTTTATCGCCTTTACCTGCTGCACATCTTTCCTAGTTCGGTCCCTCTGTCTAGCCAAGGTCCAGACATTTAAAACTGATCAATGTTTCAAATATACCTATACCTATATATATATATATATATATATATATATATATATATATGTATATATATATATATATATATATATTTGTATATATTTCTGAAAGGGCACACATTATATTAAGTTATATTAATTGCTACAAAGAAAAGAGGGAGCAGACAGATGAGGAGGGTGTGTCTGAATCCCACCACTGCTGACTGATGTCATAGGAACAGACAGCTGGCAGGAGTTATGCTGCTGTTATCTGCTTCACTGCTCACCACAAAATTTCAATCTTTCAATTTACAAAAATCATAAACTCTTATAATCCTCAGGGATATTGTCTCACAACACTAGGTCCAACAGAGCAAGGAATACAAAAAGGCACACAGACATGAGATCACTAACCAACTTCCTAGTGCAGCCTGGCCACAAAATCATACAGGGAATCTGGACTGTTGCCCTGGGTTTGGACCTATATCATCCATCCTACAAATAGGGCTCCACACTGAATACCCCACAAGGCAGCATCTTTGGACTAGCACCCCATATCCCCTTTGTTACCACTTTCTCTCTCTTTGTTTCAGTGCTTTACAGTGCTCACTTACCCACAGTAGCTGTTCTGTAAAATCTTTTACATTTACATTTACACACACACACACACACACACACACACACACACACACACACACACACACACACATAATATCAGAGCTTTGGCCGGCTAACATCTACCTGAAATCAGCTGGACATATAAGTGAATTTAAGTACACTTTTATCTGCTCTTTTGCATATAGTATTGTATTTAATTTATTTATTTGTGTTTTTCACTGAATATTAACTCAACTGAAGTTGTGGGTGCCTCTCTACAGATTACTTTTTAGAATTTCTGTGTAGCCATTGATAGCAGTTGGAGGTAGTTTCAGCTCATCACTAACATCCTGTCTTGCCTTATATAAGTGGTACATTTTGAGTTATCTGCTTAATATCAGAGTTTTGGCCAGCTAATATCTACCTGGAATCAGCTGGATGAATAAGTGAATTTAAGTACACTTTTATCTGTTCTTTTGTATATAGTACTGTATTTAATTTATTTATTTGTGTTTTTCACTGAATATTAACTCAACTGAAGTTGTGGCTGCCTCTCTACAGTTAGTTCCCCACCCACCCTCATTGTTCTTGTTTTGGTATTAATGTTGGTGGCTTTGAAAGTGCCCACCCCTCTTGTAGATTTGTATTTGGATACTCCTTCTGGGCCCATCTCATTTGCTCACTCAACTGAGTGCAGTGAGATCATACTCTGATTTCAGGCACTCCTACTGTGTACAAAGAGAGCACTTGGGAAGGACAACCCCTGTAGCCTCTTAATCCTGCTCTGTTCCTTCCCTCAAAAAAAAAATATATATATATATATATATATATATATATATATCTATATATATATATATATATATATATATATATATATATATATATATATATATTTATATCTTATTCATCTGCTCTTACTGTAACTGCCTTAGTTGCTCTTCTGCATGCTATCAGTTCAGTCGCTCTTACTCTGCACTTATTACTGCTTGTTAGTAGCCTTCTAATTTACTACCTTCTGCACTTGTTTTTTATTCATTTGTTAATTTAATTGCATTTATTTGAACAGTATTTGCCGTAGTGTTGCTACACACTCAGGTGTGCTGGCCTGCACTACAATTTGAATTGTATTTACTGCTGTTTTAGCTGCTTTTCTGTAACAAAAAAAAAATTCTAAGCTTGTTTCCTGCCTTTCCTATAACTAGTCAAGTCCAGATACAGCCTTGCTGTATCCAGGACTGTTGGTAAGCTTCTGAGCCCCCCCAAGCCTTTCTGTGTTGGAGGGAAGCCTTCAAGCTTATCAGTAGGAGTGGTAAGCACTAGGTAGCCTATCAACCATGGGAAGAGTGGGTTTTGGCCCTGAAATTGTAGTTCACTGGCTGTTTGGGCAGTTTTTCCATTTCTTTCTACTTTCTGGTTAAAAGGCTGTTTTGCGTTTGGTCCCCGCCTTTCCTATAACTAGTGTAATCCAGGTACAGATTTGCTGTATCCAGGACTGTTGGCAAGCTTCTGAGCCCCCCAAGCCCTTCTGTGTTGGAGAGAAGCCTTCTAGCTTATCAGTGGGAGTGGTAAGCACTAGGTAACCTATCTACCACAATAGGAGTGGTTTCTGGCCCAGAAAATATAGTTTATTGGCCGTTTGGGAAGCTTTTCCATCTCTTTCAACCTTCTGATTTAAAAGCCTGTGTTGTCACTTGTTTTCTGTGTTTCCTGTTACTAGTCTAGTCCAGGTACAGATTTGTTGTATCCAGGACTCTTTGTAAGCTTCTGAGCCCCCCAAGCCTTTCTGTGTTTGAGGGAAGCCTTCTAGCTTATCAGTGGGAGTGGTAAGCATCAAGTAGCCTATCTACCACAAGAGGAGTTGTCCCTTGCCCAGAAATTGTAGCTATTGGCTGTTTGAGCAGTTTTTTTCCATCTCTTTCAATGTTCTGGTTTGAAAGCTGCACTTGTGCCTGTTTCCTGCCTTTCCTATAACTAGCCTAGTCCGGTTACAGAGTTGCTGTATCCAGGATTGTTAGTGAACTTCTGAGCCCCCAAGCCTTTCTGTGTTGGAGGAAAGTGTCAAAGGAAAAATAACTTCAAAATGATCAACACACGGCAGGTTCAGGTTAAGGCACTTTAATCTTGCAGCAAGGAGACAAAAATGTGCTAATACAGAGTTTGTCTAACTAGAATCAGGAAGTGAAGCTACTCTTATACATTTCTTACAAGGTGTTGCCTACTAAGCTGACGTAATAAATCACAAGTTCTTTCAATATTATTTCACAGCAGCTGTTTGTCCATGATTTTCTGCTGGCATATCAAGTTTACAAAAAAACTTCCTAAGAAAAACAATGTGGCCTTGATGACCACCGGTCAGATAGAACTTCTCACTATGCAATGTTACCATTCAAGGTACTATGGCTAATTCGAGCACAAAGCAAGTACAGATTACAGTTAATTTCTTCAAGCGGTCTTTGTTTGATGTATCTCTTCTTTTCCGCAACTGTGCATGTTCTCATAACACGAACAGGGCTGATTGTTCATATTTAATCCCATTATAGAAAACAGTATTGTTCTATTCATTCACTATTCATTCATTTTCCTGACCTAGCAGATAATCACCTGTTTCTCAGTACATTTCCAAAAGGCATAAACATGAATTTTGCTGTGCTAGCAAATACTAGGTCAGGGGGCATCTTGCAATTTCAGAAAGCATACTGCAGTTTGAAAAAGCATCTTATAATTTCATACAGAATTAAGCTGTACATAAAATAGAATGAAATGTGTTAACCCTTTTAGCTTCTAATAAGCACTGAACATATACATTAATACACATTTTTCTAACATTTCCCCCCTGTTAATACTTTTTATTCTATTTTCAAAAGCATAAACATTTGCTTCTTCTCCTAAACTCTTTCTGTTCAGAATTTGCAGTTAAGAGAGTCATTCAGTTTAAACTTATGAAAGTGTTTCATTTTTCAACAGTTCTTCAATTTCAGTACTTTGATATAAAGTCTCAGAAACTGACATGTCTATAAAATCTTTGATCAATCTTTTCATACAGGGAATACCACAACAAACACACTCCTAATAGGAGTAATCCCACACAAATGGCAATCATGATGTTCATTAGGATGCTATCCCGCCCCCCCAAACAAATTCTGGAAAAAGTCCATCAGTGGGTTTGGGCCTGGTTTGGTCATGTCCAACACTTGCTGAATCACCTCGAGATGGTCATTTATCTCATGCTGGTTGTCTGGAATATACGAACAGCACTCCTCTTTTATTAAAGTGCATGTACCACCTTTCGCCACTAGGGTGAAGTCAAGAGCCATGCGGTTTTGAAGCACCGCAGTTCTCATAGCATTCAGTTCATTGGTCATTAATTTGAGAGCAGAAAAAGTTGCATTACTTATTACTTCGAGAAGTTTGGACAGTTTTCTCAGCTCCCAAATCAATTTCACTGCACCATATGCAGGGGCTATACCTGCCCACGATATAATAGTGTCACTCAAGTCCATGTGTGTCAGTTTATCTTTGTTTTTCACGGAATTATGGTTTCTCCAGCCTGCTTCGATTCGTCCCACTGGATTTTCAGGCCTTCTGATTGGATTTCCGGTTTTCTTGGTGATCTCTCTGACATTTCAAATTTTTCCCTGAGGCAAGACTGCAGTGTGTCATATGGCCGGAACCATGTAACCCAAAAAACAACTGCCGGACCAGTTCTCAGGTAACCATTTGTATGCCTTTTTCCCACAAACAAAACAACAATTCTCTACTTTTGTATTAATATACACTTGCCCTGCATGAAACATTTTCTTATCAATAATAGATAGTTGTTTTAAAAGAACATGATTACGTTGTAGCTCATCAATAGTTTCATGGATCGACTCAAGATATGAGTCATAGTTTGCATCACAGATATAACCTGCATTATTGGCTTTGGTATAACATTTGTAAGGAACAGTCACATTACAATTACTCCAACCTACCTGAACAGTATCATTTTTGTAAAAACATACAATTCCCTTTTGTGTAACAGGCAGGTAGAATGCTATTTTGTCTTGTGACTTTACAGTCGTAGTATCAAAAAGCAAATTTTCCCAGGTCTCATTGACCCCTAGGGGGACAGCAGTCATTAATAATCCCCCATATGCTGTTGGTATAGCTGTGCAGATCCAGCAATTCAAAACATTAAAAGTTTCAGCATACACACATTTAATTGCTTGGTAAGTGCTAAAGTTCGGATGCCAGTCTATGAATGATTCACGTTTATTCAGTTCAGCTCGTGTGGCTGGAAAAAGGAAAGGCCACAACAAAAAGATTAATGTTATCAGTATGGCCAACAGAATGATCATACAATACTTCTGAAGTTGTTCAGCATTTCTATTTGCTCCGTATCTGGTCATTTTGTTCTTGTGTAACAGTAACAAGTTTTTTGTCCAGTTCAAAGTTTTTAACCAATTTACAGTGTGTCAGATGAATCCAGGATGCTCGCTCTGTGATCTTGACTGCAGTGGGTGTTGACAGTAGCACTTGGTATGGCCCTTCCCACTTCGGTGTGGTCGAGTTCCTTTTCTTGATAACTTTCACCCAGACCCACGCGCTTGGGACTACTGCTGCTTCCAATGGTCTGGTTTGTTCTTTATCTGAAACAGAATTTAACTGAAAAAGTTGTTTATTACTTAAAAGTCATCTCATATATTCTGCAAGTGAACTGTCAGCCTCCTGGTCTGCAGGCATGAGAGGTTTCCACTGAAGTATATAATATACCCTCCCGAACAGTATTTCAAAAGTTGTTAACCCCTTTGCATTTGGAACAGTTCTCATGCTCAACAGTGCCAGAGGCAGGCAGTGCACCCAGTTCTTCTGTGTCTCACTAATCAATTTCCTAAGATTGTTTTTCAAAACCCCATTATGCCTCTCTACTAATCCTGCAGATTGGGGGTGGTATGCACAATGGTTCTTTAAGGAAATTCTGAAATATTGGCTCAACTGTTGTATGGTTTGATTTACAAAGTGTGTGCCATTGTCACTGTAGTATGCCAAATCTAGGAATAACTTTTTAACAAGGACTTTTGCAACAGTAGCTGCATCTGGATTTTTAGTCGGAAAAGCTTCCACCCATTTGGAAAACATATCTATAATGACAAGACAATATTTCTTATTTTCACATTTGTTTAGTTCTATGAAAACCTAAACAAGTCCATAAGCGTAGAAGCCAGGGAGAAGACAGGATACCGTAACCAGTTAAAAAATGTATGAACGCTTTATTAAAATTTGCATTTTCGTCTAGTACAAGACTTCCTCAGATAAAACAATCGCTGTCATCTTGTCCTCATACAAAGTATTTAAAGAAATTTAAAATTAGCTGAACCAATCATGTCCCTGCTGCATTTTACTAATCAGTAAAACCATTACCGTTTAAAGCAATAGGAATAAGAAATATTTGTGCAAAATCATATGTCCTGTTAACAATTATATTTTTACCTAAAACATTTAAAACCATATATATAAAAAACAGAATGTTTGTGCTTATTTACAATGTAGTTGTTCAATTATAGTTATTATTGTTAGTTCCCCACAATGTTAAATGCATAAATTTTGTTTGAGTCTGAAATTCCATTAGGTTTTTATATATCTTCTTACATACAGTCATACCACCATCTAATGGTGAATTGTGTTATTCCATTACTTTACCTTAGCTGCTTTCAATTTTAATAGTGGTAATATGGAAATATTTTCATTCAGACCAGGTGGTTTGTTGGCTTCCAAAGCCACTTGCCACCACAGTTCCTTATACCCAATGTTCTCCTCCCATGGGCCCCCTCTTATATCTAATTTAACTTGATCCAACACAAAAAAAGCATAGTCAGAATTCTTACATGTCAATGAGTGCCTGAATAGTGCATTAGTGTCCTTCCCTTTCCTGATATCATATGTATGTTCATATATCCTCTTTTTCAAGGATCGTTCTGTTTTCCCTACATAAAAGGAAGGACACTTTTTACAAATTACTAAATACACTACTCCTCTCGATTCACAATTATAATACCCCTTGCTATGCAACCATAGTTTTCTACAATCCAAATGTATTTTTTCACAATTTATCACCATCTCACATTGGTTGCATGTACCACAACTAAAGGTCCCTACCTTACTTGTCATTCTTCTATCTCCTGGTCGTATGTTAACATTATTCCCTATTTCTAATATATTTTTAATATTAAGGGAATTCTTGTATACTAATTTTGGGTTAGATTCTGATAAGACCTTCAAGTCAGTAAAACCTTTGAATCTCTCCCATTCCTTGGTAAATAATGTTCTCACTTTTTTGTTTAAATCATTATATTCCAATACCAGTGAGTGTTCGTAGTTTGCTTCCTGAATTACTATATTTTCATTTTGCTCATCTGGCATTTCTTTTATCCCTATTATGGGCTTAAACCTTCCCTTCCTAGCATTCGTTACTTCCATCCTATATTTCTTAATAAAGGCCTTGGGATACCCCCTATCTGTGAACATCCCTTCTAACTTGTCACATTATTTCTTTATCTCCAGCACAACGGAGATGAACAAATGGCTCAAAGAGCCACATGCTTTTAAGTTTGTTGATAACAATGATAAAAATGACAATTACAGTAAACGGACAGCAAACACAGAACCTTTTTGTAAAAAAATGGATAGTTTTTCTAAATTATTGTATAAGTACAAAGCTATCACAGTTGAAAATGGTTATTTGAAAGAATGTTTACATCGCTGTATAGTTCCTAAGGGATTACGCACATGGAAATATCCTAATAATGTGCAGATTGGGTCCATATTTCATAAGGATTTGGTGAAGGCTTTTAACAAATGTGGAATGGAAATAGTTGCATGTATTATTGCTGAGAATGAAAGGAACCTGCTTGTGATTAATGAACAAATTAGTGAATTAGACTCACAAATTAAGGGAGATCTCTTGTTTGATATTAGGGAAGAAAAACAGAGATATTTTGGTTTAAAAAGAGAGATAGAACAAAAATGTACGGATTTAGTGACAAGAAAGACAGCTAAACTAAGAAGGGATATTTTGGAGTATGAGAATGAAACTAGTTATCCAAACCCAAATAAAAACTCAGCCCCCCCCCCACAACATCATTACAATAATAGAAATAAATGGGTAGGCAGAAAGAATATAGTGAACAGGGAACATCAAGGAGAGACTTATAACCCTGACACATTCAACTATGACTATGACACAGATTTCCCACCACTTGAAGCAACACAGTATGAACAGGATTTACAAGAAACCGACTATAGGGATTTTCGAAGGGGAGGGGGGTTAAGGGGAAAGGGGCACTACAGGAGATAGTAACCCCTTCCCACAATAACAGAGACAACAAAGGGATAGAGCAGGTAGGTAACAAGTATACTTTAAATGCATTTACTATTTACAATTTTAGTAATTTACAACTAACTAAAGACCATTTTTCCTTAATGGAGAAGGGATTTAAATTCATACCAACAAAGAGAGGGGAGAGAGTACAAACTATTTTGGAATTAAAATTATTTCTAAGGAAAATGAATTTAGAATTAATGTTCAGTAATGATAACTATGGAATAGACAGAAGAGCAATACACACATCAGAGGAACAACGAACATTAAAAAACAAGTCTGTTTTTAACCCCCCCATACATGTACAACTCAAGAACTTCGAGAAAATTATGGAAGATGGTATCAAAAAATTAGATAAGAAGGTGAAGTATGTCAACAATATGGGGAAAAGTGAAAGAAAATGTCTACAGGATCTGAAAAACAACAAAGGGATCAGGGTAATGAAGCCCGACAAGGGCGGAGGAATTGTTATAATGGAGTCTATTCAATACGAGGGCAAAATGAACAATATACTTAGGGACGAAACTAAATATAAGGAGGTCTCTCATAATGAGATAAATATAGCATATAGGAAGATTGATATGATGCTAACAGATATGGAGATGGAAAAAGTACTGGATGAAAAAATGGTATCTTATTTAAAAATTGATAAACCAAGAATACCAATTATTTTCGGAATACCGAAAATACACAAACAAAGTGATGATCCACCTTTTAGGCCAATAGTGGCAGCTGAGGGATCCAAAACTACAACCTTAGCAAAGTTTGTGGATGTAAAAACCAAACATATTTGGAAAAATAAAAATGCAATATTACGTGACTCCTGGGATTTGTTAAGAGCACTTGAACCCAAGTTATTTGACAAGGATATCTTATTCGTAACTATAGACGTGGTAGATCTATTTGGGTCACTACCATATGAGGAAGGGATACGTATGTTTGAAGAGGAGGTATTTTGTGACAAAAAACTGAAATTTGAAGAAAAAGTAGCGTGCACAGGCTTGATGGATGCAATATTAAAGAACAATTACCTAGTATATAAGGGGGAGTTTTTCCAACAAACAAAAGGTGTGGCGATGGGGGCAGCCTGTGCACCTACTTTTGCAAACTTGGTCCTAGCCAATTGGGAGGACAAGTATGCGTTCCCTTCAAGTTACGCAAAACATTGTAAACTATACAAAAGATTCCTGGATGACATTTTAATATTTTGGATGGGAAGTTTAGAAAAACTAAAAGAATTTTTCAATTATTTAGGTAGCACAACTAACTTCCTTAAATTTACATACAATTTTTCCTATGTTAGTATTGCATATTTGGATGTGGAAATATTAAAAACAACTAATTCCTTCGAGACCAGAATATATAGAAAGGATACGTATGTAAACTCATTTCTCCATTTTGATAGCGAACATCCAATCCATTGCAAAAGAAATCTGGTTAAAGGCCAGTTTATCAGAGGGTCAAGAATGACAACATTGGAAGAAGAATATATCAAAGAATGTGACAAGTTAGAAGGGATGTTCACAGATAGGGGGTATCCCAATGCCTTTATTAAGAAATATAGGACGGAAGTAACGAATGCTAGGAAGGGAAGGTTTAAGCCCATAATAGGGATAAAAGAAATGCCAGATGAGCAAAATGAAAATATAGTAATTCAGGAAGCAAACTACGAACACTCACTGGTATTGGAATATAATGATTTAAACAAAAAAGTGAGAACATTATTTACCAAGGAATGGGAGAGATTCAAAGGTTTTACTGACTTGAAGGTCTTATCAGAATCTAACCCAAAAGTAGTATACAAGAATTCCCTTAATATTAAAAATATATTAGAAATAGGGAATAATGTTAACATACGACCAGGAGATAGAAGAATGACAAGTAAGGTAGGGACCTTTAGTTGTGGTACATGCAACCAATGTGAGATGGTGATAAATTGTGAAAAATACATTTGGATTGTAGAAAACTATGGTTGCATAGCAAGGGGTATTATAATTGTGAATCGAGAGGAGTAGTGTATTTAGTAATTTGTAAAAAGTGTCCTTCCTTTTATGTAGGGAAAACAGAAAGATCCTTGAAAAAGAGGATATATGAACATACATATGATATCAGGAAAGGGAAGGACACTAATGCACTATTCAGGCACTCATTGACATGTAAGAATTCTGACTATGCTTTTTTTGTGTTGGATCAAGTTAAATTAGATATAAGAGGGGGCCCATGGGAGGAGAACATTGGGTATAAGGAACTGTGGTGGCAAGTGGCTTGAAGCCAACAAACCACCTGGTCTGAATGAAAATATTTCCATATTACCACTATTAAAATTGAAAGCAGCTAAGGTAAAGTAATGGAATAACACAATTCACCATTAGATGGTGGTATGACTGTATGTAAGAAGATATATAAAAACCTAATGGAATTTCAGACTCAAACAAAATTTATGCATTTAACATTGTGGGGAACTAACAATAATAACTATAATTGAACAACTACATTGTAAATAAGCACAAACATTCTGTTTTTTATATATATGGTTTTAAATGTTTTAGGTAAAAATATAATTGTTAACAGGACATATGATTTTGCACAAATATTTCTTATTCCTATTGCTTTAAACGGTAATGGTTTTACTGATTAGTAAAATGCAGCAGGGACATGATTGGTTCAGCTAATTTTAAATTTCTTTAAATACTTTGTATGAGGACAAGATGACAGTGATTGTTTTATCTGAGGAAGTCTTGTACTAGACGAAAACGCAAATTTTAATAAAGCGTTCATACATTTTTTAACTGGTTACGGTATCCTGTCTTCTCCCTGGCTTCTACGCTTATGGACTTGTTTTGGTTTTGGTAACAAAGTAGGAAGCTGACTGTGGTTTTCATTTTAGTTCTATGAAATCCATACAGATAGTATGGAATGGGTACGGTGGTGTTGGGAAACTCCCTTGCTTAGGCTTCAATGCCCCTTGTGCATGATGCCTGTTACAAACATGGCATGATGCACAAAAGTTTTTTGTGTAGTTTGTAAATCCATATGCAGTAAACACTCGGTTCACTAACTGTACCATCCCCCCTGTTGAGACATGGCATTGCCCATGGCTCAACAAAGCTGCATATCTAAACAAGTTAGATGGCAAAATTGTTTTTCCTTCTTTGGAGATGTACAGCCCTTTCTCAAGAATTGCTCCTCGTTTTATCCATTTCTGTTTTTCTACATTTTTAGTAAGTGTCTGCATTGTTTTTAACATTTCTAAATCTAAAATCTCAGAAGGTTGTAATTCTTCTGAAGCTGAAGCTGCCTGCTTTTCAGCTGTATCAGCTCTCGCATTACCTTTTGAAATCCTATCCTGTTGCTTGGTATGAGCTACACATTTACAAATAGCTACTTTCTGAGGTAACTGAATAGATTCTAACAAATCTAAAATAAATTGTGCATGATTAATCGGTTTACCAGTAGATGTTGTCATTCTTTTATTTTTCCACTGTTGTGCAAAAACATGTACAGTAGAAAAAGCGTACTGGCTGTCAGTAAAAATGTTCACACATTTACCCTTTGCTAAGGTACAAGCCCTTGTCAAGGCAATCAATTCTGCTGCTTGTGCAGATAAGTTGTGTGGTAAAGACTTCGCTTCTAAAATCTCAGTATCAGAAACTACTGCATACCCCACTAGATTCTGTCCTGTAGGACCCCTTCTGCATGAGCCATCCACGTAATATGTCATCTCGGCATCATCCAGGGGAACATCCGTTAGATATTTTCTAGGCAGTGTCTTTTGCTCAATCGCCTGCAGGCAGCTGTGTGGTGTGCCATCCGCAGGGGTCGGGAGCAAGGTAGACGGGTTTAAAGTTGTACATCTCTCAATTGTCGTATGAGGTTGGCTCAAGAGTATAGTCATACAGGAAAGATGTCTAGCAGGAGAAAGATATGCTACTTTTTCTTGCAGTAAATAATTGCGACTGCATGAGGCACTCTCAATGTGAGTGGGTGGAGCAACACTACTGAGGCCGAAGCCTGTACTGCCATTGCAGTTGCAACTACTGCTTGTACGCAGTGGGGCAGGGATCGCACCACTGGGTCCAGCTGTGATGAATAATAATCTATGGGGCGTTGCTTATCTCCATGTTGCTGTGTTAACACTGATGTCATGTAAACTTGCTTACAATCTACAGTTTGGAAAAAACGTTTATGATGGTTTGGTAATCCTAAAACTAATGATGCTATCAGTTGTTTCAGTTTACAGAAAGCTGATTCTGCTTCTGGTGTCCATTGCAATAAATCTTGTGCTGCCATAGACTTTTTGTATATCAAGTTGGTCAATGGAGCAGACTCCAAGGCATAGTTTGGAATCCAACTCCGACAGAAATTAGTTGTGCCCAGGAAGGACATCATTTCCTTCTTGGTAGTCGGTTTAGGTGCTTGTAAATGTGCTATTTTCCTATCTTCATCTAATGTTCTGCCTTCTTTGGATATTACATATCCCAGGTATTTAACCTGTTTTCTCCAAAGCTGTAATTTGTTTTTGTTTACTTTATGTCCTTGAGTGGCTAGAAATTGTAATAATGCTATTGTATCTTCTCTGCATTCTTGCTGGGTGGGGACTGCCAGCAGGATGTCGTCTACATAAAGTAAAATTTGGCTGCCTCTTGGTGGGCTAAATCCTGCCAAGTTGCTTGCCATCTCCTGTGCAAATATTGTTGGGCTTTCACAGTACCCCTGTGGTAGTCACATGTATGTATACCTTTTCCCCTGGAATGTGAATGCAAACCAATGCTGGCTGTCAGGGTGTATTGGTATTGAAAAAAATGCATTGCTAATATCTACCACAGAAAAATACTTCTGTTGAGATTTTAAATCATTCAATAGGGTGTGTGGATCTGGCACCGTAGGTGCTCTAGGTATTACTGCATCATTTACAGCTTGTAAGTCTTGGACCATACGCCATTCTCCATTTACTTTCCTAACAGGAAATAAGGGTGTATTACATGGTGAATCGGGAGATTCTACCAGTACTCCTTCCTTAAGTAAAGCTGCTATTATAGGTTTGATTCCTATTTCTGCATCCTTTCTTAAGGGATACTGTCTCTTTTGAGGTCTAAATGCTGATTTTGGCATAATAGTAACTGGTCCTGCTGTACGAATTAGTCCTACATCTGATTTCCCTGTTGACCAGAGAGTTTCTGGTATACTCCGTAAAGCTTTTTTTTCCTCTTCTAGTAAGAGTGCTAATCAGCTGTCCTCGCTAGACTGCAAGTGTACAGCTGGGTGTGTCTGCGTTATCCAATTTAACCTATGCTTTAGTACTCTCTGTTCTGACAATTCTAACTCTGTTTGTTTTTTCCACTTGGTGACTTTTTCTCCAAGATCTGCCCATTTCACATTCTTGTCTTTAGTTAAACTAACATGTGGTAATCGATTAGATTTATAGAGTGAAAAGAATTCCTGGGGCAATGAACAGCTAACTACACTGTTCCCTTCTGTGTCCCAGTACAGATTATGTAATACTAATCTGTTTGCATGGTTTCTAAACAGTTCTTGCTCATATTCCTTATCAGGTCCTGGTGTGCTACAATAATACAGAATACAGTGCAACAAATGCTGTTTATCTGTGTCAAGGGAGGGGGACTTACAGTTGTCTATGTTCATCAGTTCTTCAGTTACTGCCCCTGGACCAGTCGTGACTAAGTCCTGGCTGTACCAATAAAATGTTTCACCCTCCAGTGCACAACAAAAGTATTCATTTGTTGCTGTGCTTCCATACCCTGCATAGTTGGTACTAATGCTATGCCAAATATCTGCATAAGATCTCTGCCCAAAAGGTTCACTGGGCATTTTGCAGAAACAATTTTGCTTTTCTGGGTCATCCCTGAAACAGGGTCAGTTATTGCTATGTTATGGGAGAGTGTCTCCCAATATAGCTGTCCATTAGCTGATTTTACTAATATGTAATCAAGTGATTCTGAATTTTCTGGTAGCTTGGAAGGATGTATCAGGGTTCGTGAAGTCCCTGAGTCACACAAGAATTTAACTTCCGTCTACCAGAAGTGTAACTTCCGGTTTTGTGTCTGCTAAATAGAGCTCTAGGCTCAATAATGCTAAGTCCAAAATTTCACTTTCTTCACCATCGGTGATTTCTTGTACTTCCTCTATTTTTTCTATCACATCTTCTACTCCTTCTATCACATTTGCATTTGTCTTTTCTTGGCTATTCCCTTCTAGTGATTCTTGACTATCATATAGTCAGTCCTCACCATCCTTATCTTCCATGGCTACCTTCTTGTTTTACTTGCAATCCCTTGCTAAATGTCCTTTCTTTCCGCACTTAAAACATTCACCCCTTTTCTTTCTCTTTTCAAACTCTTCTGATCGTTTATCAGATTGTTTGTTTCCCTGGGCATTTTTCTTGCCCTTTTTTCTGGACTGTACTACATAAACTTCTGTGCCGTCTTCTTCAGCAAATACTTGGGCTTTCTTTTTCTTTTTACAGTTAAAACGCTTTTCGGCATGCCTAGCATATACAAGTAGTGACTGTAATCTACTTGTACAATGGTCTACCATGTGCTTTGTAATAAAGCTGCTTATAGGCAAAATACTGCCTTCCAAAAATGCATTCTTTAATTGCTGCTCATACGGGGAATCATGTGTTTGGTCTTCAGGTACCTGCATTCCACCTGGGGACCCAGGTAATTAGTAATCTCTCCTTTGACAATCATATTGCCAAAGTAGTTAGGAAATCCTTCTATGTGGCCCATCTAATTCCTAAAGGGTTCACATCTAGAAATAAACAGGTTATAGTGCCCCTCTACTCGTCACTCATTAGACTCATCATAGAGTACAATGCCCCATTTGGGATGTACCTCACAAGACACTTCCAACAGCTGGAAAGACCAAAAAAGTACCTCACCAAGAGGATTACTGGTCTCAATTATATGTCCTATGCAGCCCGACAGAAAAAACTCTGGCTGTACTCAGTGGCATATCGCTTACTCAGAGGAGATATCTGCCTGACTTACAAAGCCATGTCTAACTCAGAATTGATGGACATGCTCCACCTAAAGAAATCCAAGTCACTGCGAGCCACATGCTCTAGTGAGCTAAACCTCACCACAACAATAAATAGAACATGCTGGAGGGATAGATTCCTGTCACATAGACTTCCCATGCTTTGGAACAAAATTCCAGATTACATCAGGCAGAGCCCCTCACTAAAACTCTTCAAGAGAAACCTTGACTAGTGGATGGGTAACAGAAAATACACCCCTGGGATCACTTCATTGGCTCTGCTTGACAGAGGATCAGTTAATTAATCAACGGGGCAGCGAAAGCCGACACACTCTGGCTAGGTTTATAAATGCCCTCGGGCTGATAGCCTAGTACCTACCTATGAACCTATATATAGACACACACACATGCACACACACATATATACACACACACACACACACACACACACACACACACACACACACACACACACACACACACACACACACACACACACAGTACACACATTTATTTTCAAGGAATACATTTTCTTCACCCCCTCCAAAAAGAGTCTTTTGTCCTGTCTCACAATATTAAACTGCCACCACATACGGTTGTCAGTTTTGGGACATCCCAGTTACTGTCTTACTCTTTGTTAGTATGTCAAATAATTATCAGTACAAATGATAACAAGCAGGGCAATCCGGTCAACAGAAGAGGTAATTGGGAACATATTTTCTGGGAGTGTAATTAGTTGGCAGACTTTATTTAAAGACTTCATGCAGACTACTCTATCAGAGATATCAGATGAACAAACTGATATATCTAGGGAAATGATTTTTCTGAGCTATGATACAATATTGGAATTTCCTAGACTTACTCTCAAGCAACCAGACACTACAGTTATCTGGCATTAGCCAATCCCCATGGGTGGCGGTTAACTGAGAGTTTACTGTAATTACATATTCACATCATATGCATAATTGTTAAATTCCCAGTAACAGCAAATTACAAATTTTATATATTTTCTTTCTGTTTTACATTCCCGAATAAGTGTCACACGTTAATGCATACATATAATATTTGTAGTCCTCTGAAGGGACATCTGTATTGCAGATTAAGGAACTTTTTTCTTACAGCAAGTTTTATAAGTTGTAAGTCCATCTCACAGATGTGTTACATTCTAATTCAGAAAACAGTGGCGTATTTATATATAAGCTGCACAATTGCAACAAGACCCATTCTTATGATATAAATAATGTATGCAGTATTTTAAATTTTAAGAGTTAAACTATGTAATTTAGCTTACTTACGCAAATATTTATCAAACAACTGCATATCACTTTTGCTTAGGATTCTTTGCTTTAGAGTATTATAATTAAGACCACATACTTCACAGCATGCTTGAAAATTATCCGTGTACTGCAGTTCATGAAAACAATGGTTCCATACATTTTTCTGTTTATTTAGTTGTGTATTTGAACTATTAAGTGGTGTGTGTGTGTGTGTGTGTGTGGCCGGCCTTATTTTTCTGTTCTGCATATCTTTGACCATCAAGACACAGCCAAGACACTGCACATATGCCAAAGCCATCTATGTCTGCATTAAACAAACACTCCTGCTCAGCAGTTTGAAATCAAATTGGCTGAACATTAAACAATTCCTAGTCTTAATATCATATATATAATATTACTCTTAACTTTCAGTATCTCAGAGGAGAAGAATAACAGATAAAGTCTTACCACAAAAATACAGAGCAATAAGAGAATAAAAGGGAAGACATCAAATGTCATCACAGAAGTATAGAACAGAGAACTATAAAGCAATTAAGAGACTAAGTGCCACTGTTAAAAGAGTATAGAACAGAGAACACATAAAAAACTTCTACAAAGATAAATGTGATAGAAGCAACGTGCAGTGCCAGAAGAGACCAGAATCTATTGTACATTATTGCAAATAATAAGCTAAATATATCAGTACAGGCAGATCAATTTGGAAACTATGCAGGCAAATATAAAGGAAAAGTACAAAATAAGCAATTCACTGATGACCCAAAAAAGTTTGACAGAGGATTGGGAAACAAAGCAAAAGGAATAAAAACAGTACCACCAAAAGGAAGAAATAGACTCATTTTGGAGAAATATATATGAAGACCCTGCGGAACATATCAAAGATGCTGAATGGATAGAAGATGTGAAAAAAAACAGAACTTCAAATGTATATTATATGAAATGGGATGAAGTGATGGCCGGAGAAATTGAAACAAAATTAAGAAAAGCTCCTAAATGGAAAATTCCAGGCCTAGATATCATACCAAACATCTGGCTAAAAGTATTAACACCTTTATATGAAAATTTATCCCTGACTAAAAGCTACTTATATGCACATTGCAAACAGGCACAGACCTGGTTAAAAATGGGAAAAACAATACTCCTTATGTGTGAATTTTTAAGCTCGACTAAAAACTATAGACCAATTACTCGCCTTCCAATGATGTATAAGCTGTATACTGCAATTGATGCTGACAAGAGTTTATAGTCATTTAGGAAAAAAAACTCAATCATGGCAATAGAGCAAAACAGCAATGAAAAACATATTGAACAAAAGATCATTTATTAAATAAAATCATAATGCAAAATTGTAAAAAGGTTAAGAATCTAAATATGGTATGGCTAGATTACAAAAAAGTATTTGACAGTATCCCATGTTCCTGGATAAAGGAGTGCTTATAGATGTATAAGATACACTGTACATTGATCATTTACATTACAGTGACCACGAAAAAGTGGCAGACCACTTTGCAGCTAAGCCATGATAAAGGACAAATTGTTATCCCAGGAATAAAAAGTCAAAGTGGGGTATCCCAGGGTGACTCTCACCGCTGCTCTTTTGTCTTGCCCATAACACCAGGAAACTGGCTACATGGAACAGTTTCCTGGTATTATATTTTGGCTGTATGGACACACACTATTCAAACTTTTTTTTCTTATCCGTAACCCACTAAGCTGTCTACTTAACAGATTAGGTTGTGGTTGCAATATGGCTCACAGAGGAAAACAAGTGTAAAGACTTCTCATTTTCTTTCTGTGGATGAATTAAAACTGTATACTTCATCAGATGAGGAGCTGAAAGTACAACTGCAAGTGGTCAAAACTTTCTCATATAATATAAGAATGTCATTTGGTCTTGATAAGTGTGCAAAAGCAACATTTAAAGCAGGAAAGCTGCAATACCAAGAAAATATCAGTTTGAGACAGGAATGTGATGTAAAGGAACTTGACCAGGAGGGAGTGTATAAATATTTGGGAATTGATGAAGGATCAACAAATGTGAACAAAACTCAGTGAGGAATACTTTAGAAGACTTAAAATTAATACTGATAACAGGGCTGACATCTAGGAGCAAGTCCAAGCTATAAACCAATTTGCTCCTCCTGTTTTACCTCACATTTTTGGGGTGATTGACTGACCCCAAAAGGTATTGCACCAGTTGGATAGGAAAACAAGAAAAATGTTTCATGCTTATCAAATTATATATAAAAATCAGTGTATAGCAAGATTATATATTTTTCTTTCTGAAGGCTGTATGGGTCTTCTCAAAATTGATTACATGTAAAGATCTGCAGTTGGAGGATTGCATACATATCTGCTGACTTCACCAGATCCAAACATAATGAAGGTTTTAAAACATGAAAAGAACAAATCTAAGATGACTTCCCTGCTTAGTTTATCAGAAGCATATCGGTGTCAATTTGGAATGGAAATCAGACCAGAAGTAGAGAAAAATCAGGCAGCAACTGAATGTGCCAAAAAAAAGAAAGAATTTAAGGAGAAGGCTCAAATGATAAGGTAAGAAATGGCATAAATATAGTTGCAAGTGCAGAGAACTCTTGGATCAACCTCATGTTGATTAGGATCTGACAAAGGAATAGTAAAGGAGAGGTGAATTTAAATTAAAAGATGAAAGGTTAATATTGGTGGCCCAAGATAGTGAACTATGTACACTTTGCTTTACAAAGTCCTTTGTACAAGTGGGATAAACAGGCAAATGCAGGTTCTGTAAAATAGAATTGGAAACAGTCACATATCTTTTTGCTGGATGTGATATGGAAACAGTCACATATATTGCTACTGGATGTAATACACTAATAGCAGAGACCTTGTATACTGAAAGGCATAATAATGTGATGAGACTGCTGCATTGGGGATTGTGCAAGCATTCCAATATTCAAGTAGCTGAAAGCATTGGAAACATGAGCCACAAAGCATTATAGAGAATTATGAAGTTTATATTACATGGGATCACAGTTCAAAAAATTGATGTGAGAAAAACAGATGTTGTTTTTCCAAGTGATCGCTGTTACCAGTGTCCAGAGTTTCCTGATGTCTTTTTTTTTTATTCTTGACTGCATACAGCATTGCATTCCATTTATATTCACTATAACCATTTTTATCTTTTATTAATGTCCTTACATTCTCATCATATATCATACTCTTCTTATACTGTTCCTCTTTGGTTGCCAGACATTTGGATGTCAGTGTTCTTCACTTAACTATTTTTTCTAGGAGCTTCAGTCTTTTGTTTTTGCTCCTTTTTGGCTCTCTGCTTCAATTATGCACTGTGTTGAAGACAATGGTAAGATAAAGCTAACAATGAGCCACCCAGTCATATATGAGTCATTTATGATTTTCATATAACTTTTTATTTAATATATGTTTTTCCTTGTCAGATCAGTATATTTTAAGAAAATTTGAGCCGCGGTGGTGCAGCGGTAGCATTGTTGCCTCACAGAAAGAGGTTCTTCTGTTTGATTCTCAGCTGGAGCTCCTTCTGTTTGGAGTCTGCATGTCCTCCCCGCAGTCGAGTGGCATTCAAAAGACATGCGTGAATGGGTGTGCCTTAGTTGAAGGTTGGGCATTTGGCTGGCACCTTGGCACTGCAAAAATCTACTGCCACTCATTAGCGGACCGGAGTTCCACTGTGGCGACCCCTAACTGGGAAAAAGCCGAAAGAAGAACAATTCAAACTACAAATCAGGCATCTTTTTTTTTTTTTGGAATCAGTTTATATCTGCATAATGAAAGAAATACAGACTATCTTTATTCTCATCAATATTTCACTCACTTCACAACTCCAGTCCTTGTTTTAGTAGGAAATAATCAAACGTGGAACCTCTTCTATGGGATAAAAGCAGTGTGAGAAAACTTTAACTTCCTATCCCACTACTATTCACTATCAGTAAATCAAAATTGCCTATAAGTTTCCACAATCCTTTCCCTTCAACACTAATTTAATCATTCCATGACTATTTAATACTTAAAATTCGAATTGCTAAATAAACTTTAGTAACTCCAATGATAGCCTAGTCTAGCAATGAGATCTCTACATAATATTAGGTGATATATCTCATTCCTTCCATTTGTTGAAGGAAACGTATTGCTTATTGTTAACTGAAAGAATATAAACTTATTAGCTCCCATTGTATTATACTGGGCCAAAAGTTTTCTATTAATAAAATAACTTCAGGACTCAGATTCTGAGACATTTTAACCAAACTTTTCAGAACTATACACTCTCTCCAAGGTCATCATGCATTCTTGCCTCAAAGAGTAAATGGCTCCTGGTCTTGAAAATTCACATCATGCTTCAATAATACATTTCCTGAAATGTATGATATATATATATATATATATATATATATATATATATATATATAGATCTAGGACTGTTGAATGAAAGTCACCGAACACACTTTAGCAAAAGCACTTTCACTGAAAAAATGCTTTCACTAAAGTGTGTTAAACAAAAAAAAAAAAAAAAAAAAAAGAACATTAAATTAACATTTTTGCACCCCCACATCCACCTACTTTAATATTCAAACCCCGAGATCCCTCTACAGTGGGGAAAAGGGAAATTTCCCTTATCCGCACCATAGTACGACCTCCACAACAGGCATACTTATGCAAAAGTGCTTCTTCGGTGAAAAGCACTTTTGCGTAAGTATGCCCAGCCGTTAGTGATTTGGTGATATTGTCATTCGGGGATCAGTACAGATCCCATATATATATATATATATATATATATATATATATATATGTGTGTATATATATATATATATATATATATATATATATATATATATATATATATACAGATAGATATATATATTTTAATAAAAGAAAATAAAAAATTTCTATATATTCTGTAAAAAAAAAATTCAAAATCCCTGAAGTTGAGATTCATTTGTGCTATGTATCTATCAGACTTTATCATATTTATATTAGCTTTTATTTAATATCTCATAATGATCATGCTTCAGATGCATCTAATATATGTTTACAAATATTTCAGTGCAGCACAGTAAATACATTTGGACTGCACAGCTTTTTTAAATGAAAGTATAATGTTAATCAATTGGAAAGACAAAGATGGGATAACAAAGGGACATGGGAGACTAAGACAACTGAGGACAGGGAAAAGACATTCTAAAGGAGGTCTACTATAATACTTGCATTGCACTAATTTAAATAGATGACATCTTCACATTGCAAACTGAATTTTATAAGGTTATGACAACTTCTGATGCAAAGGGGAAGAGAGTTATACAAAGAAGTTAATTTTGTAAAATGCTTTTTCATTTACATTGAGGGTAAGAGAACAATTTACAGAGTGGTGATGTGTGTGTGTGTGTGTGTGTGTGTGTGTGTGTGTGTGTGTGTGTGTGTGTGTGTGTGTGTGTGTGTGTGTGTGTGTGTGTGTTGTGGGGGGTTGGGGGCAATAATCACTGAAATTTAGTTCATATAGAGTTAAGGAATTAATAAAAGTGCGTTTGTAAAACAGGAGTACAATAATGAGTTCTGGGGTCAACAAAGACAAAAAGTTGGCATTATGAAGGATATTAATGTTCCTTTAATTCTGCAAAGCAATTAAATGAACATACAAGGCGAGCTGTAAGATAAGAACAATTTTAGTGATTAAGAATCTATGTTTATTTGAGTGAATATTACACAGTCTGCACCACAATTTATTTGGTTCAGGACTTTAAGAAACAAAACATAAATGTATCTTAAAAGAATGGCATGATGTGACACTAAAGATAAGAAAAAAATGGCGTCAGGGAACTTCAAAACACTCCTTCCTTGTGTTATTCTATAAGAAAACAAGTTATTTTGCATATAGTACTTCATTAGATTGCTTAGACAATCTTTCTGAAAAAGCTTATACCAATGTGAGGGTCTATATTACATCAACGAACATTTAAATGTTGAAATCTCTAAAGGTCGACCTTTAGAGATCGAACATTTAAATGTTCAAAAATGTAATAAAAACAAAATAAATGAAACAAAAATAAAGAAAAGGGTTTTCCAGGGGGGCAAGCCCCCCTGAACCCCTACAGCCCCGCTACTAAAATATGCCGACTTTGAGATTGCACATCAGTGCACTTCAGTGCAGAAATGGGAAATTTCCCCTTTACTCTACTGTAGTGCAATCTTGGAGTTGGTATATTTAAGTAGGGGGGTGTGGGGGGTGCAGGGGTGCTTGCCCCCCTGCTTGCACCCTTTGTTTTTTGTTTTTATTACTTATTTATTTATTTATTTTTTTTAAAGATTTTCAAACAAGCAAATGTTCAATCTATAAAGGTCGACTTTTACAAATTCGAACATTTACGTTTTTGTTGATCTAATATAGACCCCGGTGTGAGAACTGTGCAGTAACATAGAGTTTCAGTGCTCATTAGCAAATGTTCATTTAATTATCGACTCAAGAATTGATCTTAACTAGTATCACTGTGACCACTGTATAGTAATGGAGGATATCTCATGTGAATGTACTTGTCTGAGCCTATTTAATCTATACAATAAATGCTGATGCTAGTGCTGTTACAGACTAGGTTTAGATGTGATCTGAAGGTCGTATGCTTAGCTTTGAGTCATTGATAGTTATTGTATGTTAAAAGGACTAAAATAACTAAGAGTATATGCAATTAAAGTCTTGTCAGACAATTTTTTAAAATTAGACATAGTGCCTGGAAGCCCGAATGATTAGTATGTTTTCAATGCATAGTGTCATACTGATATGGTGAAGGTCTGTGGAGGGAGTGCTGGTAAAAATGGAGGCTAATATAGCCCCATGACAGCTTCATGGAGAAATCAGATTCAAAAGAAGCAGATTCCCTAAGAATTTTGTCAAATTGTATCTGAAAATATCTGATAGTACTATACCTACTAAACTATATGAATACTCCTGAGGAAAAATTTCTATTCACATGCATTATCTTTCAACAACAGTGTGAAATCATCTCTCCTCTTCAGGTTATAGTGAGCTTGATTTACTGAAAAAGTAGCTCATCCTAATATGAGATCCTTCTACAGCCTACATAAAATCCAACAAAATGACTGTTTCACCTAACAATAATTAGACGTATCAGATAACAAAAGTGGCATACTTGCTGCTTTACTAAAGACAGGTACGAACAACGTAATGTTTACTTTCCTTGGAGTCATACTCCTATCTTCTATGTTGGCATTTATGGTCCTTCAGGTTAAAGTCTATAGTATTTTCATTATTTTTTTATCAGTTCCTACTCTCTGGACAGTTCATATTTTTTATGATGGTATTACCTCATTCTCTTTATTCATTTTCAAGTGTCTCTCATTCCTCTTTCAATTTATGGTGCACTTGTTTCACCTCATCTTTAATTATTTGTAACAGACATATGACAATAGTGGGTAGCGTGACTCAGTCATAAAAGGAGAGGGCCTTATTAGACCCAAACATTTTTTTTTACTCATTGGCCTTACCAGTAATCTTTGTAAAGTCAGGGAGAGCGACATGACAGGACTTGGATGAAGTGGCACAGGGGAGCACTTCTGTTATATATTCAACAGCATATGTTTATTAACATGAGATCCTGTCTTGTGACTCTTGAGGCACTCCTTGAAGTGGTAATAGCAGCACATAATGATGGGCTGACATTCCGGAATGCTTATGTTGACTTTGATCCTGCTTTTGACAATATTCTACATAAATGAATGGCTGATGCATTAAAATGTCTGCACACTGAGATGTAATTCAGTGCATAAAACAGGATACAACAGACTATGGTGGTAGGGTTACATGTGTGTCCATACCTCTCAACCATACTGAATTCCTCTGTATTTACCTGTTTTGAGGCCAAGATATTGGGGTGCCATGAATTTTCGAATGGCCCCCCTTAATTTCCATGGCATTTTAAGCACAACCCTTTTGTCCTCTGTGTGTGTGGTAACTGGCCCTTTGTTTGCATTAAGTCCGGCATTCATAACAACCAATTTTAACTGGCTCTTTTTAACTAGAAGAGTTTGTTCTAAGTGTGTGTTGCATTTTAACTGGAGAAGTTCATTTTTGAACATTTTAACTCTGTGCATTCAGTTTATCAGCCGTTGCTGCATTATAACCGGCACTCATATCAACTGATTTTAACTAGAAGGATGTGTGTGTTGTAGCATTCACCAATCACCATCGCTTTGCATTTTAACTAGAGGAGGTGTTTAACTGGCTCTTTCTGCTGTCGTAGCATTCACCATGAAGGTGTGTGTGTGTGTGTGTGTGTGTGTGTGTGTGTGTGTGTGTGTGTGTGTGTGTGTGTGTGTGTGTGTGTGTATATGTATGTGTATATGCTTTCTTTTTATAATTGCTAAAGTTTTCTTGAAAGCCAAATATTGTTAGATACATATATTTTGTATAATGCTACACTAATTGTATTGTTTGCTATACGTATTTTGTGCATATATTCAGTATACTGTTGCTTAATGAAGTAAGTGATATTAATATCAGAAATGCAAGTATTGAATATACATATAATAAACCTGTCAGCTCTTTGTAAAAGTCACTATACACAGATAAAAGTCAATAAAGATCTATAGCTGGGAGAAAATCTGGGGTAGTGCTGTGGATGTAGGGAAAATTACACATTTTAACTGTTATTCACAATGTATGATAATTTCAGTATACGTTGTTCCTATACTTTGTTGTTTTAATAATGTCTTGGTTACTAAAAGGCCATATTTACTGGTATGATATGTTTGATTTGCCATGTTCTTTAGAATTAACAGCTGCAATTAATTCAAATATTTAAAAATTTACCCTGCTGATGAGTACAAGATGCGTAAATTGAAAGCATCTGACAGTGTAAGTAAAAGACAAATCAAAAACTGCTTGATGCCTGTGTGATGATATACCCTTTCCCATTACGTAATTGTGTTGAATACCAATCACAAAGCAATTTTTACTGCTAAACTGTTGATATTTTTTACATGAGTTACGTTATGAGCTACACGTATCAGCCCACACATATTAATTGTTTTCTTGTTTATAAATGATTATGGGTAGCACAGTCATCTTTCCCTTTTGCACACTTCTGTATTAAGTTTTCAGCTGTTGGTTTACAGTTGGTAAATAAATGCATAGTTATAGCCCAAACATTAAATCACTTATTGTTTTCTTCTGTGCTACAAATCCCATAAATTAGAAATTCACAAGGTTAAGTAAGAGATAAAATTATTTTCTCCATTTAACAGAAACTTGAGTAGTTCAATTGTCATTCAGTAGCGAGACCTATTCAGTGGATTCTTTAGCAAGAGCAAACCCACGCCAGCTAATGTTGCTTTCAGTAGTTACATATTCTGAGCAGAACCGAAAAGACAAGTAAACAGTGACGTGTGTGTCTGCATTTTGTTTCATTGCTTACTAGACAAATGTTCAAAACAAATTTAAAATGCACTCTAACAACTGTGCTGTATTTTGTTTCATTGCTTACTGGAAAAATGTTCAAAACAAGTCTGCTGTATTATACAAGGAATATAATTTAATACAGTCAGGAAGGTGTATCAAAGAATGCATGTATGTTTCGTGTGGAAGGGGCCAACGATTTGAAAACAGCCCAGATGTAATTTTATCCGCCACTCGCCAGATGCATTTTCTTTGGATGTGGGTTTCAAAGCGGTTTCAGTGAATGTGCGTTTCAAGGGCAGAGAAGTTTTAATGCTATGTCTATTTTCATTGTGAGACTGTATTGCTTTTTTTAGCAGATGTCTATTAGTGTTTGTGCTATAAAATGTAAAATAAAATCCAAATAATTGTAGAAGTACATCAAAATGGGGTGAAACAGCCAAGTAATGGGACACAGGAATGGCTGCAGGGGGACTCTTGGGCCATAGTTTGGTTTTCTGTTCTTTCAGTTTGTGTTTGAAAGTTGATATCCCACAATTCCACCAAGAGTGGGTGGGGTTGCATAATTATGTATGCAGATTTTATGTTAATCAATGTACAGATTTGTACCTATTTTTCACAGGCCTTTGTCCAGATATTTGATGTTTCCAGGTTGAGAGGTATGCTTTTAATCCTGATTTATTAATGTTATAGTGTACTAGCCATGCCTGGAATGTGTTAGCCAGTCATATATGTGTGGACTCAAATGACCTGATAGGATGGAAGGAATAGTGTAGAACCAATATGCTATGTGTGTGGGCTCTATGTACCATCTGGGACATGTGCAAGAATGAACCAATGGGGTAAAAGTTAGGCTGCAGTAATCCCTAAGGAGAAAGGAGAAAGGAAGAAGTGAAGGTCTATGAGCACAGAGCGGGAATTAGCCTATGAAAAATCCAAGACTGCAAACAGTAAGCAAATTGTCGGGGCATGGGCTAAATTCTTGGAAAGGTTTGTAAGGGCCTCAGGGCCAATAGCCTAGTAACTTCCTATGATCCTATGAATGGTTAGAAACTAAAAGACATCCAGTGGGAATAGTGGGCTTTCAAAGGATGCCGTAAGGTGGGAAGAAATTAGAAACCTGATAGGCCGAGGTGAGGGGGACCTCACTGGTGGATGGGACTAGTGAAAAGGTTGACAGATTGGTAGAAATCATAACATAAGAGCCTATGGGGAGCCAAACCAGGCTTGGCCAATAGGCAAAGTGAAGAAAAATGGAATAAAAAAAATAGTATGTATCATATAGGACCAATGGGGCTTTTGGAAAAATAGATGGCAGGAAGTTTAAGCCAGTGACTTTAGGACCAGAACAGTCAATGTAACCATAACAGCTAGCCCAATGGGTTCAGGCAATTCCCCTGCTTTACTTTTTACTTGTTATATTATATACCTAAGGTTTGTAAAATTACGATGATTGTTAAATGATGGTTAAATTACTGTGTAGTAGAACTTGAAGTTGGAACAGTGCTCATCTGCTGTGCTCAAATAAACTTTTGCTCCATACAACCAAAAGGAATTTATTTCCATTGGTTTAAGTCATTGATGTTTATTTGCCTTAGAAGTATATTTTTAAGAAGGAGACTTTTTTTTAAATATATACGAACATGAAGACTTGGATCAATTAAGCTTGGCACCTGCAAATGACAGTTTTTAGATTTTTGCTTAAGTTAAACCCATTATTTTCAGGTAGATTAGTTCTTACATTGTACTTAGAATGTCTTTGGTTATTCTTGGTTATTCTTTGTGTTACTCTTTTTAGCCTTTCTATAACTTTATCAATGCCATATTTTATATTCTTTATTTCATTTTGTACTATTAGCATTTTTAATTACCTTATTACCAAGGGGCGGCCACGGTGGTACAGTGGTTAGTGTTGCCACCTCACAGCAAGAGGTTCTTTGGTTTGATCCTTGGCTGGGGTGCCTACTGTGCGGAGTCTGCATGTCCTCCCTGTGGTCGCGTGGGTTTCCTGTGGGTGCTCCGGTTTCCTCCCACATCCCAAAGCCATGCTGTAGGTGGATTTGGACACACTAAATTGGCCCTAGGTGTGAGTGTGTGTGTGTGTGTGTGTGCCTTCTGTGAAAGGTTGGGCGTCGGGCTGGCAACTCGACACAATAAAACTCCACTGCCAATCATGAGCAGACGGTGATCCGCTGTGGCGACCCCTAACTGGGAAAAGCCGAAAGAAGAAGAATTACCTTATTACCAAAGATTTACCATTTTAGTGAATGTCCAAGTCTTTTGACGATATGCTGTCATTAGAGAGTATTCCCACACATAATTCAGGTGAGATGTCTTCCACATTTTGAAATACTAATATGTTTTCAGTAGCTCTTATATTTTCTTCTTTTCATATCCTTTTGTTTTGTCCTTAGATACAAAATCAGGCTTATCAGCGAATAACAATAGCATTGGAAAGGCAGCATCATGCTGTTATCGGTAACATACTTCAAATATTAGACTTCTATCTTTTGGCAGTAGCTTCTCTAACTACTGTACTGACTGTTGTTGAAAATCCAGTGTTATCACCTTTGTAAGTTTTAAATTGTCTGAGTATGAAATGTAGCAGGATCATTTATTTTATTGTTTAACATTAAGATCTTAGCAATACCTTTCTTTAAAAAACATTCAGATATTGTTATAACTATCTTGTGTCCTATTCATATTTCTTATTATTGTCATTTCTTATTATTTCTTGTTATTTCATGTGTTTATTAGAAACAAATATCAGTTCGATTCAACAATTTGGTGGTTTTGTCCAGGTAAAGGACTTCTTCAGAACTGAGTACAGCTTGCAAACACACATATATTTATATAATGATAGCAAGGCATGGTAAATAAAATTTAAAGACACTAGGTTAAAATAATTTAAAATAGTAAACAGTAAATAAGTAGTGAAAAAGATGTTGCGGAATGTAAACCATTAAAGTAAAATAATAGTAATAAAAGTCTGCATTTCTATAAAAAACAGTACACGATCAGTTCCTAATTTTATTCTGGTCCACTCTCTTCTGTTGGTTCACCAGCTGCGGGCTAGTGTGCACTGGCGTCTTGTCTCACTTGGATTATTCTAGTTAGTAGAGGGACTTGCAGAGGAAATGGGCTGGGAAAGAAGTCTTTAAAGAGTGTTCATGTTAAACATAAGCCCAGACTCCAGTTTTCGAAAATAAATGAAAGCATTAATCTAAATGTCTACCTTACAAATATTACAAGCTTTAGAACTAAAACTACTTCTCATTAGCTAACATTGTATCCTGTATACTACTACTACTACTAAAATACAGTATTTAAAAAATGTCAGTCAAAATAGTAGCTCTTTTAGCCATAAAATTATTATTTGAATAATCTATTCCAAATGCATCCATGAGGAATTCACATTTACTGAGAATTGATTTTAATTTCTAGCTCAACCTCTGTCATTTGCAGGACACATGTCATGCACTGATGTATAACAAACTTCTTAAAAAGAAAAAAAAAACTATGTAATGAAATAAGAACATTTTAGTGCAGCCTTTAACAAGATCAGAATAAAACAAAAGAGTACCCAATTATATAATATGAAAGGTATATTTCTATGTCAGATAGATAAAAAGCCTTATCAAATCTTGTGTAACAGTGTAGTCAACACCAATGAATTAAAGCAAATGTGTTTCCAAAGTAAAGAATACATTTTCATTTAAAAACAATTAGACTTCTGATTTTCACAAGTACAAAAATTTATAACTGTGTAAGCTATATTCTTAATATTGTCAGTGTGTGTGTCTTTTTGGCTTTTCCCGGTTAGGGGTCGCCACAGCGGAACTCCGGTCCGCTAATGATTGGCAGTTGATTTTTATGTGCCGAGTTGCCAGCCCTGATGCACAACCTTCAACGAAGGTACACCCATTCATACATGTCTCCACGCAGAAGACGCTCTAGCTGAGAATCGAACTGGACAGCATCTTACAGTGAGGCAACAATGGTACCACAGCACCACCATCACAGTACATTCTTAATATTGTCAGTATTATGCTGTATCAACACCATGTTCATTGTATCATTTGTGTAAATGTTTAAGTAAAAAGATGCAGCTTTATTACAATGGTATGCATCTCTGCATTAAATCTGTATCTGAATCATTGCAAGTCAGTGAGTGAACTATTCATACCTCTCAACTGTCCAGATTTCTGCAGAATGTCCATATTTTTGTCTCATATTTTTGGTCTGTTTCTAATAAAATCAGTGGTTTTCTGAATTTTTGTGGCAGGTTAGTGAGGACTGAATTCACTAAATAATAACAGGCATTTGAGTTTCAGGCTTCATGTCCTTAGGAAAGTGTATTGTAATACAAACCCTTTTATTTCATGAAACTTTCTAAGTTTATAAGAACAATATTTGAAATGTTCCCCCATATTTGGGGTTCTGTCACCCATTATTTATGTTTTTGCTAGATTTTTTGTGCTAATATGTTGAAAGCTATGGAACTGTTATGTTTAACTACTGTTTTCAATGTTCTTATAAATAAAAATCCTAAAAATGGAGAACATCGATATCTGTGCAGTAACTGAGACCTGGTTCAAGGCTACAGAGTACGCCCCTGCAATAACAGGCTACAACTCTTACCACACTTTTCGGCCACCATACCAAGACTGAAACACTAAAGTGGAGAAGTGTCCATATTCACCAAGGATATTCACACCTCCAGGCTAGTTGCCCAACACAATGCATTCTCCAGGTGCAACTAACACTAGGTAAGACTGCAATCCAAATTGTAGCTTGCTACAGATCCCCCACCATGCCCCAAGATTCTCACTACACCTTTCTAAATGTACTGGAAAATGTTAAGATACAACCAAATACCCTAATAATTGGGTGATTTCAACTACCCTGCCATTACCTGGGAAAACTACTCGGGTACCAACACCTTTTCCAAATGGTTCTTGGAATCAATAAATTCCAATGCCCTGGATCAACTAATCCATTGTCCCACCAGGGTCTCCAATAACCTAGACCTGGTCATTACCAACATAAATAGATGCTCACCAGTGGTCACCCCCTCATTGGTCAGGTCTTACCATAAGCTAATCGCCCTTGACATCCACATCCCACCCCCACCCCCCAGTAAGGAAACCTCTGTAAAAAACTTCTCCAAAGCCAACTTCATGCTACTCAAGTCAGAAGTGACAAACTTCATGACGCCTATGCAGACAGGAGCTGAAAGTTTGGCTGCAGAATCCTACACTAAGGCACTGTACGAGCACATCCACTCATGCATGAATCGTGCCATTCCAAATAGAACCAAGATGCTCTCCTCCAAAAAAAGGAAGCCAATCTGGTGGTTCCCTGCCATAAACAATCTATACAACAGAAGGACGAAATATTTGCAGAAAAGAGTAAAATCCCAAGATGCAAAAAAAAACCCCTTATGAGCCTCAGTATGAAGCTGAGATCCCTCATAAAATCCTCCAAAGCTAGTTACAAAAATAAAATTGCCAAAGATTCCAAAGACAACCACAAGGCATTCTACATTTATGTCAAGAATCTAAATGGAAATGCTCAGATCTGCTCTGAGCTACAACAGAATGGCATTAAATATATTGATCCCAAGGATATTGCTAATATCCTGGCAGATTGATTTAGTGCCAACTTCACCCCCCTCTCACCCCCTAAATGGCCCATCTCAATACCAAAAGATTGCCAAATTCTGGTAATCATGGCCACACAGGTAGAAACCACACTCACCAAAGCTAAGACTACAGCATCCATGGGACCAGATGACATTCTAGGCTGTGTACTACATGAACTACAAAATGAACTGGCACCTCACCTAAGTGTCATGTTTAATCATAGCCTCACCTCAGGCTTCGAGCCCACTGAGTGGCGCACAGCTATAATTATGCCACTCCACAAGGGGGGATACACCTTGGATCCCGGGAACTACAGTCCCATCAGTCTGATGAGCCAGATCTGCAAGGGCATGGAACGCATTATCATGGAACTTATAAACAAAGACATTGGCAACCTTCAAACACTGGTTTGGGTTCATGAAGGGCCGATCTTGTCTCCTGATTCTTATTGACTTCTTTGAATCAGTCTCCAAAGCTATGGGCAAGGGTATGGCAGTCCAAACAGCCTATCTGGACCTCACCAAGACCTTCAACACCATCCTCCACTCTGGAATCATAGATAAACTTACTAAGCTGGGCATAAATCCCTACATCACTCAATGGGTTGCCAACTGGCTTACTGACAGAACCCACACTGTAAATGTAGCTGACTCCAAATCCATCTCCAGATAAGTGGTGTACCTCAGGGTTCTTGTTTTCCATCTACTTCTCTGAAGTACAGGCCAACTAAGGGACTTTGGCTAACAAAGTTCACAGATGACTGCAAACTGGGAGCCATTATTGAATCACCAAATGATGTGGATATTCCACAAAAGGGCCTTACAGCAACAGATGCTTCATGCCAGAGCCATCGGCTCAAGCTTAATGCCAAGAAATGTATAGTTATCCCTTTGGGAAAAACCATGTACCCATGAATTACCACATAGGTGGCAGTACACTAAACACCAAAAGTGTGATGAGAGACTTAGGGACACAGGTAGACAGTGGTCTTACCTTCGATAATCACATTGCCACAACAGTCTGGAAATGCTTCTTTGTGGTAGACCTCATCACTAAGGGCTTTTCATCCAGAAAAAAGGAGGTCACTGTCCCACTGTACTCATCCCTCATTAGACCCACTATAAAGTACAATGCCACATTTGGTATGTACCTCACAAGACATCTGCAACAGCTGGAAAGGCCGCAGAATTATCTCATTAAAAGAATCACAGACCTAAAGCAGATGCTCTACGCTGACTGTCTAGAAAAACTCCAGCTATACTCTGTGCATATCGTCTACTCAGAGGTGATGTCTGCTTAACATACAAGGCCACGTCAAACCTTGAACTGTTGGACATGCTCCACTTTAAGAAATGAAACTGAACAACCCTCTGGTATTCCAGCAAGACAAGGCAAACCAACAGGTAACCCTTCCGTGCTTTTCTTTAGAACTGAATGAAACCACTTTAAGAAATCCCAATCCCTCAGAGCAACATGCTCCAGGGATCTAAACCTTGTCATCACAATGAACAAAACATGTTGGAGGGATAGGTTCCTGACCCAGAGACTCCCCATACTCTGGAATAGACTGCCCATATATGTCAAGCAGAGCGTCTCCTTGGCCCTCTTCAAAAGGAACCTTGACAATTGGATGGGCGATAGGAAATTCACCCCGGGAATCCCATCAGTCACCCTGCTAGACAGGTGTCCAGGGAATACATATTGTGGGAAGAAATATCCAGGGAATTGTTATGACTAGGCTTGTATAGGCCCCACGACCGATAGCCTAGTACCAACCTATGAACCTAAAAAACTAAGAAATACTGAGGAAATTAACTATTATTAGCAAGACTATTTTGCTTCACTTTGCTAGTCAAACAACATGCACAGAAGGACAAATTGTGTCTAACATCACTGTTGTAAAAATGTTACTTATGCTCAACAGAAAACTTGCAAACTTGTTAGAGAATGCAAGTAACACTGTACTTTAAGAAACTAGCAATGCAGCACTGACATGCTTGCAGTATTTAAAATTTTTTTCTTAATTGTGCACCAGTATTGAGAGCGCTATCATTCTGCCATTCCCATTTGAGGTGATCCCTTTATCCAAGAGAGCAAATTATTCTTCTCACGGTGTAACCTTATAGTGCTAATGATCAAGGTCTCTTAGAAGAAACATTATAGTCTACAGAGTTGATTGTTGCACTGTGCCAGCTGAGAAAAGGCTATCACAAAGTTACCAAAGAGAAACATAGGATAGCAGGAGGCCTTCCAGCATGGGTCTATATCACTTCATTGAATCAGTAATGATCAAACACCTATTTGTCGAAACTTTTTTATCAAAGCCCCTAATCATCAAGCGAAAATTTTTTTTCTAGGGTTTGCCCTTTTCCTCATTGTAGTGCGATGTCAGAGTTGGTATACTTAGTTAGGGGAGAGTGTGGGTAGGTTTTAAATTTTTTGATTTTTTTTTTCACAGTTGCTTTTTTGGCCTACTGTTGGTTTGTCCTAGGTAATTTTTTTGTTAAAATGGTGTTCGATGATTAGTAACTTTGATAAAAAAAGGTTCGACAAATCGGTGCTCACTCATTAGTGATTCAACAACGTGATATAGACCCTTCCAGCACATGGGTCCATATGTGTTTTCATGACTGGAATACTGGTGTTCACACTGTTTTACATCAGAACTAAAGGTGTATTTATTTCTATATTGGGTGTTCATATTTATGATAATGATAAAGTTGGTGCAGCATCTTATGTCAAAATAAACATAATAAAGAAAACTAAGCTTACAAGCCCATATATATATATATATATATATATATATATATATATATATATATATATATATATATATATATATGTATAGTACTATTACGATTTTGTGAATGTGAATGAAAGATAAGCCAAATGCTCACTTACTGATCACTAATATCAGTGTTGGCAAAGTTAGGAAGTCACCCAATATTCTGCTCTCAACAATATGTTGTCTCTCAGTCCCCAATGAGTAGTTTGCTGCTTATGTTCACATAGCATGCTGTTCATTGTCCACACAGGCCTACTTCCACTGCCTGACTAACTCTCTGGCTCCCAGCCTGCTGATCAGTTCCAGGACATTTGGAACTTTGGTATGATCTGATTAACATGGTCCCTCCCAGATGAACCATGTCTGTTGACCGCAGTGCAAAACATTCCCTTAGAAAAATTCTTATTATGGATGGGGTTTATCGATTCGTAGCTTCTTACACACATTTTATGTAACAGTGAAAAATTCTGAATTGTAAAAGTTTAGCAGTACTGTAGGTCCACTGTTTTGTCAAGACTTTTGCTTTCAAATCTTGCAAACTGCAAGCCAAATGTGATCAAAGTCCACTAGACTTACATATTTCTGCTACAGATAAATCTGCCAATATCTGTACAGTGATTCCATTACAGAATAAGACCCACAACATAACCTTCATTTTATTTTTCCCTTCTTTTAAAGCCTCCACAGCCCTCAATGTCATTAAATGAAACATGAAACAGTGCAATAGTATATTTGTATGAGTTTCATTTTTTTTCACAAAAACTGCAGATTCCTCACAGATGTAACACATTTTATTATCAGACAGAAGCATTTCTGGAATGTCACATATGCTAAAAATGTCTTTCGTTTTTTTTTTGATGGTTGCTTGTAAGGTAAAGAATTCATGTCACATCCATCCATCAAGTTTCTTGCCTTTACTTATTAAAATGTTAAAACTTTATCTCACCATTACACTCAAAATGATTCTAACACAAATAGAATACAAACAACCCAGTTCTCCGCATCATTTTACCCCATGTCCCTTTACAATCCAGATAATCACTACATATACATTCACTGATATATCAAAATAGCTATTCATGAAATAACTAAAAGTTCTTTCCTCGTGTTATCTAAGTGTAAGTAAGCAAATAATTCGAAAAAACAAACATTTTACAAAGAAATGACCAACAAATTTCTTGCATGGTCTAGACCTGACTTATTAAAATCATTCTAGTGAGTCTAAAGGCTAATTCAGTTAACTTTTGCAATTTGATTGACAATGACCATACCACTTTGCTTCCATTTCCATGTCTGGACCCAAGCCTGACCAGCATATATGTGAATCATAGGTTCATAGGTGTGTACTAGGCTAATGGCCCTGGGGTCTTTACAAGCCAAGCCCATAGAAGTGCCCTGGCACTGTGCCGCCCATCTTTAGTTCCCAGTGCCTCCATCAAGTACAGCCACTGGACTGACCCCGGGATGAGCTTTCTATTTCCCATCCACTCATCAAGATTTCTCTTGAAGAGAGCTAGTGAGGTGCTCTGCTTGACATGTATGGGAAGTCTATTCCAGAGCATGGGTAGTCTCTGGGTTATGAACTTGCCCCTCCAGCATGTTCTGCTGAATGTGGTAATGAGGTTGGAGTCTCTGGAGTGTGTGGTGCGGAGGGATTGGGATTTCTTTAGATGGAGCATTTCTAACAGAGCTGGGTCAGACATGGCTTTGAAAGTCAAGCAGAGATCGCCTTTTATTAGACAATATGAGACAGAGAATAGCTGGAGTTTTTTGAATCTGTGTGTGTAGGACATGTATTTAAGGCCTAGGATCCTCTTTGTGAGGTACTTTTGTGGCCTCTCCAGCTGTTGCAGGTGTCTAGTGAGGTACAAGCCAAATGGAGCATTATACGCTATGATTGATCTAATGAGGAAAGAGTAGAAATGATGACCTCTTTTTCCTGGATGCAAAACCCTTTGTAATGAGATATGCCACATAGAAGGACTTTCTGACCACAGTGGCAAAGTGGTAGTCGAAGGAGAGGTTGCTGTCAACCTGTGTCTCCAGATCTCTTATAACACCTTCAGTGTTCAGTGGGGTCCCATTGATGTGGTAATTAGTAGGAACTGAGTTTTTCCCAAAGAGGATGGCAAAACATTTATTAGCATTAATCTTAAGGCCATGGTTTTGACACCAGTCATTCATCTCAGTGAGACCTTTCTGTAGGACGTCTGCATCACTTGGGGAGTTAATAACAGCTCCCAGCTTGCAGTCATCTGTGAACTTGGTCAGCCAGAGTCCCTTTGTTTTGGCCTGGACTTCTGAGAAGTAGATGCCAAATAGGAGAGGACCCAGGACCATTTGCTGTGGGACTCCACTCATGACTGGTTGGCAGTCTGACTTGGAGTCCACTACTTTCATACTGTAGGGTCTCTGAGCCAATTTGCAACCCACCTGATGATATAGTGGTTGATGCCTAGTTTGCTGAGTCTATCAATAAGTCCTGAGTGAGGAGTGATATCAAAGGCCTTGGCCAGATCGAGGTAGGCTGTATGAACTGCCTTACCTTCATCCACTGCTCTGGTGACTGACTCAACCACGTTGAGAAGGTATGATCTACCTTTCACAAAACCAAACTGCATGGGATCTAGAGTTTGCAGATTTCCTATATCCTTGTTAATTAGGTCCACGATGATGCACTCCACAGCCTCACATATCAGACTCATCAGGCTAATAGGGCGATAATTTCCAGGGTCTGTAGTCTCTCCTCCTTTATGGAGAGGGATGACTATAGCAGTGTGCCATTTGGTAGGGACACAGCCTGGGGTGAGCCTGTGAGTGAACAGAGCCCACAGATGTGGTGCCAGTTAACTTTGTAATTCATGTAGAACACAGCCAGGGATATTGTCGGCTTCCATGGAAGCTGTATTCTTGACCCTAGACAATGTAGCTTTAACCTATGCTGCAGTAATGCTGGACATCTGGCATTCTTCTGGTATTGAGATTTGTCCTTTAGGAAGGAAGAGAGGGGTAAAGTTTGCACTGAATCTGTCGGCCAGTATGTTGGCAATATCTGTTGGCTCAGTATAGGAGGTACCATTGTGAAGTAACTCAGAGCAAACCTGGGTATTGCCATGGAGATTCTTGATATAACTATAGAAGGCTTTGTGGTTGTTTTTAGTGTCTGCCACAATTTCCCTTCATAGCTGGCATTGGAGGTTTTGCTGCTGGATCTCAACTTTTTGTTGAGGCTGATAAGGTAATTTTTCCAGTCTTGGGACTTCACCATTTTCTGCAACAGTTTCCTCCTTCTGTTGTAGAGTTTATTAATGTCAGAGGATCACTAGACTGGCTTTTTTTTTTGGAGGAGAGTATCTTGGTTCTGTTGGGTATGGCTAGATCCAAGCATTTATGGAAGTAAGAATGAGCTGGTCCATGGCATTGGAATTGATGAATTCCAGGAAGTGTTGGTGCATTGGTGCATGAGTAGTTTTCCCAGCTGATGGAGGGGTAGTTGAAGTCACCTAGTATGAAAGTGTTGGGTTGGATCTTAATAGTTTCCAGGGTGCTTAGGAATGTGGAGTGAGAGTCATGGGACATGGTTGGGGACCTATAGCAGGCTATGACCTGAATCACCATCTTACCCAATGTTATTTGTACCTGGAGTATCTCAGATGCGTTATGCTGGGCTACTAGTTTGGATGTGTGCATATCCTTTATAAATATGGAGACACCACCACGTTTGGAGCTTCAGTCCATGTTCTGGGGCCGAAAGGTGTGGAATACACTATAGCCTGGTAGCGGAAGGATGCTTTCTGTTGCTTTAAACCAGGTCTCCATTACACTACAAATGTTGATGGTCTCCATTTTGAGTAGGGCTTCAAGCAAGTGCATCTTGAGATTTAGACTTCTAGCATTCAGCAGCTTGACCCTCACATTGCATTTATTTATAGCTGTTATGGTGGTAATTTGGTCTTTGAAACACCTAAAAAAGGCATTATAGGGGTGACAAGAGCCTTAGCTAGTACCCGGAAACCCAGGGGTGACAGATGCAGGCCATCTCTGGCGATGCATCGAGGTCTGTTAATCATGTCATCCCAGGCAGACAGATACTGGATCCCATTAGAATGACACCAGAAACTTAGACAGTGGTTGAAGTCAGTCATTTTCTGTTTGTACTGCAGTGTCATTCTGGTCGATGGTAGGATGCTGCTCAGGGCTAGGGTCACACCTGCCTGAGCCACATAATCCAAGAGCTCCACCATGTCTCTTTTCATGTTGCCCAGGGAGGAGCTTCTCAGGTCATTCACACCCACATGGACAATGACAGAGTAAGACTTGTACTTGTGGAGTGACCTGAGTGCATGTGTTATGTGTCAGATTCTGGCACCTGATAGGCAACTGACTGTTACCTTCTCCTTATTCAACCTAAGGTGTGGGACATCAGTGTGCCTCTCTATTGAGTCACCTATGATTATTGTATTAGGCAAGCTGTTTTGCCTTAGGGGCTTAGGTTGAGTGGCACACTGTGTAGGTGAGCTATGTGTCTTGTGGTTTGTGCTGTGTTGTGGTGGTCGAGTGAGTTTCTGCCTTGGAGCTCTCTGCTGTTTGGATAGATTTTTATTGAGGGCCTCAACAAAAGTGGGTGTGTGGTTTGTGTTTTTATGTGAGGGCTATGATGGTGGGTGTTCTGGAGGGCTATATGTTCCATGTGGTGTGGTGCAGGTGTTGACCTTCTTCTCTTGACCAGCTATTCAGGTCTTGGCTGGAGAGTGCATGGCTTCCAGTTTGGAGATATAGGTGCAGCTCTCACAAGTCTGAGTGTTGGGAGGTTAGAGGAGAGAGTTGTCTGTGTACATGAGCCAATTACTACATTGCCTCAGAATGCCCAAGTTCACCAGGTTAATAGGAGAAAGCACTGGAAACTGACTTTTAGACATGCCAGGAGGAATGGTCATCATTACTAAGTACTGGAGCTGTTTCCTTACAGGATGTCTAGTGCTGATAGCACTTATGTGTGCTACAATAATTGCTACAAAAAGCCTGTTGAAGTGCTAGGAGAATAAGCTAATTAAAGTGCAAGAGACAAGCGAAAGTTGAAAAGGATAGAAAAAACTGCCCAAACATCCAATAAACTACAATTTCAGAGCAAGAAACCACTCCACTTATGGTAGATAGGCTACCTAGTGCTTACTCTCCCACTGATAAGCTGGAAGGCTTCCCTCTAATACAGAAGGATCTGGGGAACTCAGGAACTTACAAAACTGTCCTGGATACAGCAAATCTGTATCTGTACTACTCTAGTAATAGGAAAAGTGGAAAACAAGCTTAGAATACTTTTTTTTCAGAAAAAAACAAATTATAGCTGGAATACTTCAAAAAGTGTTCAAAACCGTGCAGCTGAAGCTCTGGATGCTGCAGACCTGTATCTAGACTATGCTACTCAATTTTAAGGTTAAGAACTCAGTAAGAAAAAACTCAAAATGAAGCACAGATTACTCACTTATAGTCAAAAGAATAGCACTTGCAGTATAAAAAATACAGTTAAACAGCAACGGAATGCAGTAATCGGAGTTAAACAGTAATGAATTGCAGTAGATAGCAATGAAATATAGTTAATCAGTAGAGTGCTTTGAAACAATAGCTCACAAATCACAACAGTATCAGCACTAACAAAGCAGCGATTCAGTAGAACACTGTCATCAATTTAGTGAGGCTACCAACAAGCAGTAATAAATATGGCAAACAGCAAAATGAAGTAGAAAGAATTTTTTTTGTTTTTTTTATTATAGTAGAAAGTGAATAGAAAGAAAATAATGAGATAATTCAAGGTTCAGAAGCTAAAGGGGTGGGCCCCTGACAAGTTCTCACTATAAACAATAGAATGAACTGATGTAATGTGACTGGGGGAATGTCCAGTATCAACTTTATACCACAGGCGGGCAACTCAAAGCCACCAAGACTTAAGACCACTACCACAAATGGGTGGTTGGGTGGAAAAAAAACAGTTGTACAGACTACAGAGATATGTATTAAACACAAGTGCAGAAGACAATTGAAAATAAATACTTATCTTTTTCTAATATCACAGCAGGGCAGTAGGCCAGTCTCCCTGCCGCTTACAACAGCTTGATCAAACAAGTATATATGATTTAAAACACTGGCTATTAAAGGCAGAGGAATAGAAACCAGCCCAATTATCCAATTAAAAAAAACAGTTTTGCAGGAATGCCCTTAGGTAGATTAAACCAGTCTGGTTTACTTTGTGCCATAAAGAAAACAGCTAGGCCTCTCCAGACAAAGATTTCACTGTGAGCTGAAAGGGTCACAACAGTAACAGATATTCAGCTCTATCACGCAACAAAAAGGAGACTAAAAACAGGATGAGCAAGATGAAAAACTTTCAGTATTATTTAATGACCTTGCAGATAATTGTAGACCAACCACTATACAAAATATATCTGACACTTAATGTTAGTCTTTTGGAGTAGAATGGCATAAAGTTTTGCCCAGTTATTATAAGACTTTCACTCGAGACATATTCATTCATCTGTGACAAAGTTACATATTTGACAGCCCGGTGCTTGATTTGACCAGGATAAACTTGTGTAATGCCTTTTACAAATACAGCTAATACTTCAGCCATGAGGAAAATCATGTTGCCATGTTAATACTTAGGACATGTAAGGGGCCCAGACAAGCTGAGAGGAGCAAGGCTCATAGTCGAGTAATTGTTGAATGCAGCTGGAGGCAGAAAATGAGTACTGGCACAGTGCAAAACAAGGGTAAATGACATGGTAAGCACATGCTACAAGCAAGGCTTTCCTGTACCACATGGGCAGGGAGGTGGGGGCTCACATCTTGTTCATTTAAATCCAGATGAGGAATACTTTCTCACCATCTGTGGCGATGAGTTTTAAACAGAAGATGGTATAACAGGAATAATCCGAGGTAGAATGGACACTGCTCCATCTTGCCAATGTCTGCACCAGCAGCAGCAATACTCATGTCCTTGTGAAGGCTGGTTTAAAATCAGTAATACACATTTATATAGAGAGAATTGAATTCTGACAAAGAATGATGTAATTAAATGTGCCATAATTTGTTATTATTGTTCGAATCTTGTGTATCAGCAAAGAATGGAAATGAAGGCAGTGCGCATGGTAAATGTCCCACTCACCCCTAGCAAGTATACTGTACTGTATCCTGTCGCATTGTTAGAAGAAACAAAATCAGAAACAAACAGTTGAACTAAACCAATTAATTTGGATGATGTCAGCAGCAAAATGGGTGCTGCTGCTGCAGCTAATAACATATTTCCGAGATAGCCTATATATATATATATATATATATATATATATATATATATATATATATATATATATATATATATATATATATATATATATATATATATATATATATATAATATATATATATGTATGTACACACACACACACACACACACATATATATATATATATATATATATATATATATATATATATATATATATATGTAGATTTGTATTAGTTGATCAGGTTTTCAGAAATTCGAAATTCATATCAGCAAGACGATATGCTCGAATTTCTTAACTGAGATTGTGGTACAGTGAGGATTGGGAAATTTACCATTTTCCTCACTACAGTGCAATCTCAGAGTTGGTATATATAATTAGCAGGGGATGTGAGTGGTGCAGGGGGCAAAATCATAAAAAAGATTGTTTTTTTTAATGTTCGCAATTTCAGAAATTTGATCATATCTGAAAACTCGATCAACTGACACGTTTATATATATATATATACATATACACACACACGTATATATATATATATATATATATATATATATACACATATACACACACACACACACACGTATATATTTATATTATGTGTTTATATATATATATATATATATATATATATATATATATATATATATATATATATATAAATAATGATATCTTAATATTTTGAGGCAGCCAGAGGGAAATGGCAGGCAGTCTCCAAGTTTAATGGCAGTTTGTCTCACCCCGCAACATGTTATTAACTCTGCAGAAAGTGACAGTGCAACACAAAGTGAAGCACAAGTTGATATGCAGTTTATGGCTTTACCCCCCCCCCCCCTACTTATATATACCAACTCCAAGATCGCACCACAGTGGAGGAAATAGCAAAGCCCCGAAAATGGCCCACTGATTTTTTTTTGTCTGGGGAAAAAAAAATCAGTGTGCTGTGGCTTTGTTATTTTTGTATTTCGAATGTTTGGGTTCGATATTACAATGTTCAAACTCCTGTGCATTCGACCTTGTAATATAGACCCGTAAAGCATTGGCTGCCCAAAAGAAAATGTGCTATGACATTGTTAGAGCTCACAGCACTGCCACAGAGAGTCAGCTGGAAATGGGCACAGTGCTCCTGGGTATGTGTGATGATTGCCAGCACTACTGTGATATGACAGAGAGTAGAAATAATGCTATAGTTACCCTGATTCGTGATGTGATAGCCCACCAAACATCAGTGGCCCTCTCCATTTGTGGACTACTTAATACATACAAGAATCAAGCTGAAGTCAGTCTTGCAAGGAATCGAGAGCATGGTACTGTCAGGACATGTGGGGGAGATTACATACTACCATTACTTTTTGGAACAGTAATGTAAGTAGTCAAAGTAAAAATTCACAACACAGTTCACACAGGCCATGTCAACATTCATGTACACCTACCAGAGCCTCACATCCGAGGTCACCATCATAGTCACACAGCAGTATCAGGTCAGTGACAGCAGGATTAGATGCATCCAGTAGGTTATGGCATTGGACTAACTCATCTTGCAGTTCTCATGGTAGCCCCTCCCCAGTGAGCTGCACTATCACCTAGCATATCTACAGGAGATTTGTATGACTCTTTTGATATTAAACTACTTGGAATCAGTTTCAAAAACACAGCTGTCTGTTTAACTGGAATGGGGTTTGGGTGGAGGGTTCTAAATGTATGTATGTCATTCCTGTGTGTACACCAACAGTGCATGTTAGGCATAAGCAATACTACATGGATTACCATTCCTGTAGGTGGCAAACACCTAAAACATCAAAATAGTAATGAACAAAAATTTTCAGTGCAAATATATCAAAAGCAAATGACACATTAAAATGAGTATCCTGCCATATAACCCTACACTGCTGACACTTCACCATCCTCATTGCAAAAATGATTATAGTTACTGGTCAGAATTTATTGTGTATGACAGCATAAAATTAATCTGATGTTCAGTATGACAGAATAACCTAAGAAGAAATGGCATATAATCAGAAAGCATTATAAACATTTACAATGCATTAACCCAGGAAGTATTTCACTGTTGTCCATATTCCTTACTTTTGTATAACTAAGAAATCAGTAAAGCAGAAGTTATTCATGAAATAGACAAAATGTGAATTATTTTCTATTTGGTGCCTTTTGACATCACTGAACAGGAAAGGCATAGCAAAAGCATGATTATTATTCTAACAGAAAATAAAAAAAAATATTTTAAGACTAGGTAGAATGTCAGATGAGCACTGACTGCAGACCATGCACCACACAGCATAGCCCACAAATATCACTATATCCACCAATTATATTCTATGTGTTTTTTACAAGAAAGGAAACACTAACATGAATGTCATGGTCCATATTTCTGGACTAGATGCAGCCACTTTACCTGCACACCCACATGCTGTGCATAAGCCTGCTGCATAGGGTCTTCTACTTCTGTTACCAGCTGGTCATCATTGTTGTAGCAGGACTGAAACTGGGACTGCTGTGACAGCATGGGTTACTTTACCACCAGGCCGGTGCATGATACTGTTACTCAGAATGCAAACATACAGTAAACATCCTGCATGCAGTAGCTGGATTATACTGATGAGCACCTCAAGATTCATTTGGGAACTCTAAATGACAATATGGGTCTGGGTCAGAAATATGTAATATGTCTCCTCCACAGCTCCAGTTGGATTTCTACTGGCATTATGAGCCATGGGTCCAGTGTATATCCAGCATCACCTAAAAAAAGAGGGGGAAGGCAAAATAGAAAAAAAATTAGTATTCAGCAATGCATTTTAATGTGAATAACTACTTGAACACCATACAACAAAAAATAAATTTCCACTTACCAACAAGATAACCACCGGGCATCCTACCATGTAGCAGAAGAGGCAGTATGTGCTAGATATGGGAACTGTGAGCACTGCCAGGATGCTGGGCAGAGATGTTGGTGATGCACCGCCATGCATCACACACACTACCTGGCAATTGATGGAATGGTAGCCCTTCATATTGCGGTACTGCTACCTCTATGGCCCATGAGGGTCCTAATTGCAATATGGGTACAATCTGTTGCACCAAGTACCTCAGGGAAGCATGCCAGCCCATAAAAGGTAATCATAGTACTGGCTTGGTTTTGATGTGATACCGGGAAATAGATGCATTGATCCACATGTGCCAAGAGTAGATACAGGATCTCCTGCAATGTCTTCAAGGTAGAAGCTTATGAGATCCCTAGTGTGTCCCCATTCTGTCTCTGGAAGGTCACCATAGCAAGTATAGTGAGGCTATACATATCTTTCTGTCCACAGGGATAGGAAGGGCATGCATTCTTCCATTGCCCCTATTGGGGTCAAACATACTCACTACGAATCTTATAATGTCCCTGTTCACTCTAAACATATCAAAGATTTCCTGATTATCAAATTTATAATGAGTAGTCTTTTTCCTTCTTGGTCAGTGAGTGCCTTTTGGTGCAAGCAGTTTTGCTTAGCCAGGACAAGCAACTCAGACAGAAATAAAAAAGCTTGCAGCAAGTAACAGCATTTTCCCTGATTGCAGCTCTGATAATTTTGGCAGGGCTTCTCTTTATATAGTGTATCTGTGACTGTGCGGAAAAGCAGGAAAATCTGACTATGAATTGCAACTGGTGTAAAACACACTTCATTAGAGTGAAAATTTACATCACTCCTCATTTCCATCTCATCAATTCAGTGATTGCCTAAGCACATTTGAGGTCATCTCGCATATGCGTAAATGGTTTATTTAAATTGTAGCTCAGCTATGTTCATCCACCGACATTGTGGTCAGCCTTACTGCATTTGCATAACTGGCTATGAATACAGGACTTAATCTTTATCACCACTAATGACCTGTATGAGGATTGCTTAAGAGAGAAACCCATACTCTTCCAATACATTAAAATGGCTGTTTTCTTTCATAATTTCCATGTCTTAAAACAGGCTTAGTGAGGAAAGGCATTGCTGAGTTAGAAATACATTCTTCTGTTTGCTTTCTGCAGCATAAGCTGTGGGTTTTCCTTTTTATAAAAATTGCTTATATTAGAGAAAGATGAGCTACCTTTCTTGTTGCTGATCCTTATCCTTGTTACAAGGTCTTTACCACTTTCATTCTGACACACAGTTGAGTTCACCTTTCATGTTGTCTCTGGTTTCTTGCTCAGTTTACTTTTCTTCAGTATTTACTGCATATATGTCCATGATATCTGTATAATGGAGATTTTCTCCCTGGGCCAATAATGAAAAAAAGGCATTACTCACTTGGAATATTCCAGTAAACAAGTGCAAATAAATAACTTAACAAATAAATCATCTCCCTTACTGCCTACTGTGTCTCCTTCTTTCAGTTTGTCATTTTTAGCATTAGTTTTTGACACTCTTGCAAAGAAATTTTTCTTTTCACACTGTGCATGCATTATGTATTGCTAGGCACATTTCTTTGCGTAGGTCTTGTGTTGTAGAGTACCTACATTCAAAGTTTTAACTTTATCCCTTGTTTGTTGCATTTGCACTAAAAGTTTTGATCTCATTACAAGGTATTTCCTTTCCTGTTCACCCATACTTCATTCGCAATGCCTATTTTGTTAGTGGGGTTTTTTGTGTTTGCTTTGTTCCTTACTTTCATTTTTAATTGGGTTTCCTGACATTTTGTGAACTTCCAAAGTTTAGTATTTCCCTTATAGTATACTGCCTCTACCAACGGCATTTTCTTAGTCTACTTGAGCTATGTCTTAGCTATTTATTTATTTTTCTGTTTTAGAATTCACAATTCTTTATTAATGAACTTAGTCTAATATGACATATGTGTGATATTCTGCTGTTCTCCTGTATAGCTTTCCCATGGTGTAAACTTTGGCTGTAGATGATTGTCACTGTTGAAGTGACACCTCAACCCCATGTGCAAAAATGGGAAAACAGGGTTGTGGATGGACAGATGTATGGATGGATTCAAACTATACAGTTATTTTTGGCTGGAAGTGGTTGTTTAACTTTTCTGTTGTATCTTCAAACTTGTCATCTAGGTTACCCATTAGATCAAATATTTGTAAACATCTGTTCCATACTCTGTGGCAGACAGAAATAGACCCACGAGTTTGAGTAGCAAATCAGGTGCCAGAGATGCCAGGTGGGGAAGGGTCAGAATGAGGAGATATTATACTAATATCTATATCTATACTAATCATACAACTTATGTAAAACATCCCTTGAGTCCTTAATATAGCTCTTACAGCATGCTAAATACTTAAGTCTTGTTGGACATATAATGAGACAGGTTCAGTGATCCAACCCCTTCCTGAGACAATGGTCTCATTGGAGGTTGGTTACTGACTTATGTATTTTCAGCAAACCATATATAATAGGTAAAATAGGGCAAGGAACGGTAAAGAAATTGAAGAAATCTGTAGAAATATTATCTTGCATTTGCATATTGTATACCATCAAATTGACATCAGTAATACATTTTTAACATATTAAAATTCAGCTTTCTTAAATGTTCTATCAATCAACAAGAATTCATATAATCATCCCTGCTAAACAAAATAATGTCGCCTCCCTTATCAAGTCATGCTTACTTTCTAACTGATTTAGAACTCTAAACTCATGACGTCATATTGTAAAAACTCTGTGTTTTTTTACTCTCATAGAACTGCCTTAGCTCAATTACACATAAATTGTGAAACGCTGTCACAAAAGGGCAACCACAAGGGATAAAAGTACTTGTCCTTTTGCATACCCTACTATTTGATACAGCAGAGTCCTTAAAAAACATTTTCAGGTTCTGGTTTCTAGTAAATAATTTCAGATCACTTAGCACATCCGAGATATCATCAGTTCCACTTGGTATGAATTGAAGGCCCTTATTTAAAACCCTAATATCCATCTCAGTTAAATATAACTTGATAAATTTACAATATTTAGAGTTTCAACAGTACTAATTTCTGATGCAGTAACTTGTTCCTCACTTGCGGTCTATTTTTCCTTTTTCTGGTTCGACCTTCCTCTGGATGCTGTCCTTCTCTTTATTTCTACTTTCTCCAATAGCTTCACTGTTAGTGGTTAGAGGGGCTTGAAAAAAAACTAATTTGTTGCTGTATTTACATTCATACAGTTGCTTTTTACAATAAATGATCCTTGAAAGGGAACGCTACTTTCAACAGTTTGCCCAGTGCTCAAAGTCTGTTGGTTCACTGTCTCACTTCTAATGGGAACAGTCAAATCAGTAGTTGCTGTTTCATCTATCACAGTCATTGCTCCTTTATCATTGGTCAGATTTTGTGAGGCTGATTGTTCATTGGTACAAACCACTTCCTGACTTGTGAAAGTGTCTAACTTATCCATGGTTCCTTTTTTGCCCGAATAACATTATTATTTGCATACTTTTTGGGCCACATAAAGATCTGACCCAATTTAAAATCATTTACATCTCTAATTAATCTCTGCTTCTTCATAGCCTCATGGTTGTTATCAAAATTCATCAGCCTATCTATCATTTGTTGGTAGATTGGCGCCATTGCGTCAAACAAAGGTTTCAAAACAATATCATTTTCTAACGGACTGATTTCATCTATTAATTGTGCCTCTGTTTTAGTGAAGAAGTCATTCATGAGCACCATATAATTGCTGCTCAATTTTAGATTAAGCTGTTGCCAACTGGCCAAAAGTTCTGGATACAAGTTTGCATAACTCGGCAACTTCAGTATACATAAACCCTCTGTACAACCCCTAGCTCCAGATAAGCTAGAAAGCTCAGCCATTGCCACTAGAGCCATTTGATGGTTTGTACCTTCCTCTCAAGGGAAACAATCATTTTCTCAAGAATGGGTAACCTGAACGATTTGCTTGTTTTTAAGTGGATACTAATTTTAACAAAGATGAAGCACTTTTCTGTTGGTTTGTTTATTTGGTGATTTGCCTACAAACAGACCATATTGCAAAGTTAAAAACTAAAACCTACAAGGCATTGTCACAGGAGTGTGAGTCATAGCTTTGGTAAAAACTATATTCTGCATATTGATCACATGTGACATCTAATATTTTCTATAGTACTATACTATGACTCTTGCATAACACATTGCTCCCACTTCACAGTAGTCCTGAATAAGTGGTAAACTGACAGTTTATATTATACTACACCTCAGAAAAAAAAACATGCCTTTTAGAAAGCTATGTGGACAAATCACAAAATAATAGGTTTTCACACAATCCATAATGAACAATCCCTATCCAGAAATCAAGTAAATGTATATGGAAAGAAAAATACTTTTTATGAGTTGGTGAAAATAATCTAATTAAATGAATCTAAAGAATAAATATACACAGCACATATATCAAATTCTCTTAAAACCTCTAAAAAAAAAGTTAATTTAATCTTAATTTTGTCTCCATCCATTTTAACTCACACTAACTATAGAAATGTATTTATCTAAATCTAGAAAGGAGCCTGCATTTAACTGTAACTGTCATATTAGTTATTTAATTGGTTTTCTGCTGGCATTGTCACATGGCTAGTTATGATGACATGACTCTGAGTCTTATTATTTATTGATGCGAGTATTTATAAAGCAGTGTTTGTAGAAAAAATATTCTGAAGAAGTCCAGTGTCACTGTGGGCAAAGCATTCAATAAAGTACCTATGAGTGATATACTGTGCTTGTGTTTTTGTTTTTCTTATCAGTCTTGTTTTAGAGAGCCATGGTGGTGCAGCGGTTAGCATTGTCGCCTCACAGCAAGAGGTTCTCCCATTCAATTCTCGGCTGGAGCGCCTTCTGTGTGGAGTCTGCATGTCCTCGCTGTGGTCAAGTTACGTTAAAGACATGCAGTTAGGTGCGAGCATGAATGGGAGCGCCTTTGTTGAAGGTTGGATGTCGGGCTGGCAACTCGGCACCGTAAAATCCACTGCCATCATGAGTGGACCGGAGTTCAGCTGTGGCAACCCCTAACCGGGAAAAGCCAAAAGACTTTTATCAGTCTTGTTTCAGAGCAGGCTGCTTCTTGGTAATTGGTAATTTTTCATTGCTAAATATATTATGATATGCTATTCCTTGGTATAAATGACTGATTTGTGTTATTAAATGTATTACTAATCTGAAAGTAACTGTACAAATTCCTGCTGGTCACTTCTTTTCAAACTTTTGTTTATCTGAACTAATGAAAGTTGGGTCATTGACTAAATCACTACAGAACATATCTGGTCAGATTCCGTAATGTTCATGGATTTTGGAGCATTACACCAATATCAGCGCTAAAATTACAGGTAATGTTGTAATATGCAAATGTACCACAATAAATTCAGAATAGCTCAGTGCACAAGGGAGTACTGCAGTGTCAATGGCACACTAAGCAAACCTGCAAGTAATACTTAAGTAATGAGAAATTGTTGTCAAAGTACATTGTACATTAACAACGTTATGGCAAGATTATCACAGTTCAAGCATCCTGATAGCTATACATACACATGTATAACAGATTCTCTCCAGAAAGGTTGAGGACAAGTACAGAATATAACTGACTCCGTTAATGATTAAAAAAAAAAAAAATATATATATATATATATATATATATATATACATGGGTCCTATTTATTTTATCGATAGTACGGTTTATCGACCTGTACTTTGTCAAAATTACTTTAGCGAAAGTACATTTTGTCGAACATGCACTTTTGCTAAAGTAAACAAATAAAAAGGAAAACATGCAGTTTGCATGTTGCCTTAGTTGTACATCAATGTATACTGTTGATGTACAATTAAGGAAAATTTTGTTGAGATGATAGTATAGTGGGTGTAAGGGAATGTTCCCTTTTCCCCACTGTAATACGATCTTGGAGTTAGAATATTAAAGTGGGGGGATGCAGGGGGGGCTTGCCTCCCTGCATAACACTGTTTAGTGTGTTATTTTACTTTTTTATTTATTGTTTTTTTATTCCGCGAAAGTGCATTTTCGATGGAATTCCCTTTCGCGGCAGTGAGTTCGAGGAAGTACAGCACGATGAACCATACTTTCGATTTAAAAATGTAAATCCATATAAATATATATATATATATATATATATATATATATATATATATATATATATATATATTCCAATGTAAGCTGCATGGTATTTGCAATACATAATTTCAGAAATGTCCTTAATTCATTCACTAACAAAATAGCTCCATGCCCTTTGTAAAACATATCAGCATTCTGTGTAGTAAGCTTAGAGCCACCTATGGTTATCACACTAAGTTGTATGCTGATAAAATACGCCTGGTTGTTTTTTCAGATACTGAAAGAATGCATAAAATTTCTAAAAAAAAAAAATTAAAGGTGAAGGGCAATCATGACCACATCACCACAGCTAACATTTGCGAAAAATAGTTTCGGGACTTGTATGGGGAACACAAGTAATGCACACACCCAAAGAAAGTGGGAGATAGAAAAGAAGGTGTGGGGTATAGGTGAAGAAGAGGGACACACAAGACAGATGTTTGAATAGGAAAATCTATGGGAAAGTTAGATGGCATGGACAATTTCTCTCTTTTTTTTTTTTCCTAAACAGAGAAGGAAAAGTAAAGATATGGAAAGAGGAGAAGGACATCACAACAGGTATACACAGAGAACAAATAGCACAACACAAGACAGACAAAGTTTGGAAAACAACAGTAAAGACAGGTAACTGACAAAGATGGCATACTGTACAACATAGGCAATGGAAAGTTATCAAACAGGATGGGGATACATACCAGCCATGGTGAAATGCAGAAAAACATATCTACCTATGCACTATCACATTACAACATGTTGCAAACTGTGTGGCAGTCATACCTAGATGTGTATGACCAGTGGTAGATGTGTGTTGGTGGGTAATAAATAATGACACGATTTTGAGTTTCAAATTTCATCCATCAATCCATATCCAAGTAGTCTGTCAGCAGTGCAAATGTAAGCAAAGGAACATCACAGATGAGCAAATGCAGGTCTAACAATACTAGATAGCACTAGTAGAGGACAGAATCAGACCTACAACCATGGATTTGAAAGGCAAACAAACAAGCACATTGCCAAACAGAAGTACTGCAGAAAAACAACAAAGTGTCTGCTACATACACATGTAAGTGTACACAACCAAAACAAACATGAAATGCATATATGTGAAACACATATGCCATGTCAAAGGCAACACACAGGTGTAGATACATGTATGGCTGTCAATGGCCTAAATAGAATGTACATGAAATCAAGGTCAGTACACATAGGCACAGCAATGACATGTAAGAATATTTACAAAAATATAACACTACAGCTTAACAAATATATCTGTGCACATGGAGGTCAACAATGTACACTGCTTAATACACCAGTATAATGAGAACAAGGATGTATTAGAAACAGTAGCCAATGACTTGTGTGCAGATGTCTCGCATCGTAAAATGGGCATACATTTGGCAAATGTTCATGTGCCAATAAAATAATACATGACAATGGTCAATAATTGCAATAAGGGCAAACATATATGCAAAATATAATACGGAAATATGAAGGTGGAAGGGAGGTAGATAACCTGGCCACACATCAGGGAAAAGCAGGACAAAGTAAGTTGACAAACTGCAAATGCATGTGTACAGCAAATAGGGTGCTGCAGAAACCAAACCAAAATACATTTAACCAAATGAGAAATGTATGTCATATGGAGAGAATGATTTCTGATGAACACAGAAATGGCCATGTATAAAACACACATGCGCAGTAATGTGCAGTCATGTAACATCAACATGCATAGTTAAGCAAGCTAAGAATTTCAAGCACATGCACATATACTGTCATGCAAATGCTGAATAAACAGATGCAGATATATGGCACCCACCCTGCTTATTACTTAGCAGAAGACACTCCTGTGAGCAACATTAAAGCACATTAGTGGTAAGTCACTGAATGCTCACATGTTAAAGTACAATTGTGTGCCAGCATGAATCTATGTGCAGACACACGTACAATCAGTTAATATATACAACTATTTGCAGAAGGTGTGAACTTATGTAAATAAATAAAGGATGTGGAAATTTATGATACAGCAAACACAGAGTAATGTACAGTTAACAAGTACCACTGTGTGTACATTAATTCTACTTTGCTGTTTGATGCAGACAGAAAATAAGGACTGCAAATACATATGATATACCTTTATATAATCCTATATGGCATTAGTATAGCTAATGCATGACGCAACACCACATCATGCAAGCGTAGAATCATGACAACTGTCATTCAAAACACATGGGAAATGCTATGTCTTTCTGTTGCACATAAATGCTATGACAATACAGAATTCCAAACCATACCACAGTGTTAGTGCTGGACTATGGACAATGTATGTTGTCTGTCATGTACTCTCAATGAAACACATTTACAGGCTAATTCTTGCAGTATTGGCTGCAGGTTAACTGCCACAATACAAGAACAGCTGAATGTTGGAGAAACATGTAACGTGTTAATGTGTTTCAAGCAAAGATTGAAACAAAAATAAATGTCACACAACAATAGAATATAAGAATGCCAGCTACATGGTATGCATTAACAAGAGTGTATATACACTCCAATCAATTATATGGCAATCAGCATATTGGCAGCATTATACAGGTGCAGCACTCAGACAATGCTTATAGACCTGAGGGACCAGGCTGACGGGGCTGAAACTCATGAATGAACTCATAGACTATCTCTCTGAACAAATCACACTTAGCCCGTGCCATATCCTGGAAGAATGTCCCCGTCATCTCCCTCATCTGTGTTTAGAACACATGGGTCACAACCTCCTGGATCTCCTCCTGCTAATCATTTCTGTTCATATCCTGGCATTGTCTTCCCTGGGGTGCAGCAGGCATGATGGCTTGGGCAGCTGCAGGTCCAGCTTCCTCATCATTGTATTGTCATCATCACCATCATCATCTGAGGACTCTGGCAATAGCCTGGCCTGTGCCCATTATCTGTTAGGCAAATGTCCACAGGTCCCATGCTCTGTCAAGATGGATTGCAGATCATTCCCATAAAGGTCATTGCAGTACTTAATATGAAAATGAAGAAAAGTTACACAGAAACTGACACACATGACCATTACGGACATAAGTACCTTATAAATGCCTGCCCATCAGTGTCGTATTTGTAAACAAGATGTCATTTGTCTTTTGTAGAAACTTGTACAGACTTAGAGACTTCCATTTGTGTCATTAGTGTTGTAAAAATCTATGAATGTAGAAATCTAAAGATTGTATTGTCTGCATGTAATGATTTATATTTTCAGACCACCAAGTGTCATTGTTAAAATAAGGAAAAGTGACATGACAGTATTGTGGAAACTAGGCAAGCAATATGCCAAACTTTTGAGCCAGACACATACCTCCCAATTGTTCAAATTTTTGCTGAATGTCCAAATTTTTGCCTCATATTTTTGGTCTGTTCTTCATAAAATGTATGGTTTTATGGCAAAGCACTCAGAAATGAAGTCTCTAAATAAATAGACACTACCGAGTTTCAAACTTCATCCATCCATCCACAACACTTTTTTCCAATTTTTGCAGTTGCGGTCAGGGTGTGACTTCAACAGTGTCAATCACCTAGAACCAAGGATTACACCATCAAGTGGCAAGCCCTGCCATGGTAGTTCTTCAAAACATCACAATTGCACATGCACTCACACTTATGGCCAGTTTAGAGTGTCCAGTCCACATGCTGCATATCTTTGGAATGTGGGAGGAAACCAGAGCATCCGGAGGAAACACAAATGAATGTGAAGGACATGCAGACTCTGCACAGAATGCACCACAGTTGAGAACTGAACCAGGTAACCTTCACATCCTTCAGAAAATGCATGCTGACACAAATCCTGTTAGTCTATTTTTTTAAGTTTATAAGAGCAATATTTAAAATACATTTCTAGATGTGGGCCTTTGTCTCCCCTTTTATTTTAGGCTTTTTCCAGATTTGTTTTGCTAAGTGTTTGTGAGGTATGGCCAGGCAGCATGATAATTGGCTGAACACACATCAGTATAATGAAGACAACATTAGCAGACACTTTATAGCATTGCATGCATACAACTGTATGCATTATCTACCTATACTAACATTCTGGTGATGCAGTTTTGAGAAATGAAATCTGGCTGACCTCTCCAACATGACATGATTGGAGGTCAGAAATGAGCCCACGATGTCTGTACATGATGCTACTTAGACTTGACCTTTTGTGCAACCAACAGATTAATATGATACAACAGATTGCAGTATGTACGTGGCATTGGACCACCATTGACCTCCCTGATGACATCACAATATTTCTGACTCACTGCATACAATTATAGGGGAGCAATGCATACCTAGGGTGGGATTGAAGTTGGAGTTCCATTCTGAACATGTATATCTTTCTTTCATTGACATGGTGGAGTACAGAGACTATCACTGCATATTATATATGTGTATTGTTATTTTTCATTTACAGCAGCAGATTTGAGCCATGCACACAGATCCACACAGGCTGAAGTTAATGAATGTACGTTTAATGACATGCATTCTTACAACTGTAGTACAGACAGAACAACCCAACCAACATGTAATGCTGTCTGCATTAATATTCACAGGTCCATCTACTTTGGTACAACACCAGGGAATGGCAGGTGAGTGTCTCCATGCTGTGTTACTGTGACCACTACCTGTTATTGCCATAGCATCATTACATGGCACTGCTGTTTATTGTCATATTGTTATTTTCCTAACATTGTACACTGCATGTGTAAGTTGGCCCAAACCATGCAGGTTCATGTTCAGAGAAACCAGGTATGTTACTGCAAATGTTTCATAGCTTGCATCAGTGTGCAGCACACATGTGATATATGATGATAAAGGCAATATTTTTCAACACAGAGCCATCTGGTGTACAGGCACAAAGTCCATCATGTAAGTATCTGCAGCCCTTGTTAATGTGTTTTATATGTGATACTGTCAGTACTGTTTTTGCTTAGTACATGACTGTCTTGTTTCTCTTTAGTTTCCCACTGCAGGATCCAGAGTACAACCCACAGTCTCTCCACAGCAGGAGTCTGTTAGTGATGTGCTATTAACTATGTTTCATACCAGTCGTTGCTATTAATCCTGTTGTAGTCTTCCATTAATACTGTGTCCTTCTTCCCATTCCTGGTCCAGACTGCATCAATCATACAGATCTTCTGTATGTTTTAACCGTGTTCATATGGCCAGTGGTGGCAATAATGTGATCACTAATGCTGATTTTTTTCCCCCATACAATAGTTGGAAGTTCACCCCTCTTCAATAGCATCAACATCCTTGCTGTCTTGCCAGGTATGAGTTTTGTTTGTATTCCTCAAATATGTATGTTGGCTATGCATACAGTAGACCTCATGTAAGGTCATTTTTATTTGTAACATTGCAGTGAGATATATATGTAATATGTCTTTGATGCTATTCATCACATGATGTAAACACATTGTCCTGATCTGTTTCATCTGTATCTTCTTTCAGCACATCAGATATTTGTATCATCCACCAGCCCATCCAATGATCATGTAGCTCAAGATGTGTCTCATGATGGCATCATTGCCCCTAGTACACAGGACAATCATGTGATGATAGAGTCCATCAAAGATGTTGATAGTAATGTTGCTGCAGCTGTAGCATCAGAAGTGGAGGATAACTTGTCTGGTCATTTGGATAATGATGGGAAAATGGATGTTGAACAGGATAGTTTCCTCTAAAAAAGCTAAAAACAAAGCTGGGGATTCTCTCTTCTCAAACACTGCAGGAAAAATCTGGAACCAGCTTCCCTCAGAATTATCTTCCCTTGCTTCTACTTCTCTTTTTAAAAAACACCTAAAAGAACATCTAAAAACTCATTGGGTTTGCCCATGCACTAACCCTGACTGACATTGGTCTCTCAACTTTTATTTTTTAATTACCCCTTTTCCCTACTCCTTTTACCTAACTATCCGATTCATATTACTTCTCCTTCTTTGAATGATGTATACACCACTTGTCCTCTCCTCCCTACCTGTGACTTGCACATACCTTCTATTGTGTGATGAATTATCAGTTAGTAGAGTCTCTATTAAACTTGCTATAATTTGAAATGTATTTTATTTACTCCTTTAGACTATTCTACTCTGTATGATAGCTATGTATGTTTATAAATTGTTAACTGTTGTAGTTCAATAATGTATCATGAATTCTCCTTTTAAGACTAATACTAAATTATTCTGTAATCCTTCTTATGCCTATACATTGTTAACTTTCGCACCGTTCATGCTTGGAGCTTTTCTCCCCGGGCCTCTACTGAAAATGGACATATATCCAGCTAGACTAGCCCGGTTAACAAATGTAAAATAAGTAAATAAAATAAATGAGGTCTTTGAATGAAAGTGCCAAGATGAGACTGTCCTGTTGGGAGTTCCCCATAATAATCTGAAATGGGGCATCACAGTAGATGTAGGCACACAGATGGCATACATGGCCAGGTATTAGAGGGTGTCTGCCACCTGCTGTAGGAAATAAATGTTCCCAGCAGCATCATCAATCAGGCATCTATGCGCTTGCATGTGCCACAGAACGTATGAAACACAAGCTATGTGTAAAGCATTAAGATCAGGAGCACAGACATGGTGAGATAATGATAGCTTTGCCCACTGAAAATGATAGTATACTAGCTGTGCCATGGTCTGTAGAAACCCCGGCCTTTATAGTACTACAGCATTATTGTAGTAATAGCAGGGATCTGTATGCCATGACTGTGTCCAGCTAATTGAAAATGAGAGACAGGGCACCTCCCCACAGAACAATGATAGCCCATTGATTTAGTGTCTATGATCCAACATGTACACAGTTCCACTGCTGACCCATCTGCTGTGGTCCCGAAAGTCGCAAAAAGGTCTGCAACTCACAGTCATGCTCCTTCACGTCAGCATGGTGTTGTTACCACATCAATCTCATCTATGGAGCAATCTTGGCCACATGTTTCAATACATTGTAAGCCCAGAGCAGACCATCGTGTGAGATGTCAATGAGGTCACCCTAGACTTTGTTACAGTGTGTCCAACAGTGTCATAAGCATTGCTGCCTTCTTGTATTAAATTATTAGTTTACTGTGATATATTTTTCTTTGGCTATTAAAAGTTCTGCATTATGTCTTGTGTTGTTTCTCTTTTTCCATGTTATTATATTATAGATATTTGAATGCATTGCACTGATATGTGTCCCTTATTATTTTCCATACAGTGATACAACAATCTGAGAGTGTTTGCATACCTGTGTCAGTTATGCTCTGAGTTGATGATCCCTGTTGTGACACATTTGCATATGTTCATGCTATGTGTTATGATTAAGGTGTTATGTGTGATTCTCAGTGTGTACATTTAGTGGATACTTGCCATTAGATGTGATCTATGCTGTTGTGGTGGGGCAACACCTGTGCATCGATATTTAATCTGTGTACTCATGTACATGTGGCTTGTCATGACTCAAAATTGTGGATCAGATGCTGCCATGTTTCCTAGGCCTGCACTTGTGGTCATGCCCTACATTGCCTATACTTGTGTCTTCTGCCCCAAAATCCTCCCGCTTCTCCTTTGATACCTGTAGGATGTCCTCTTCAGACACCTTGTTTGTTGATGTTTGCAGATGACATTGCAATCTGTAGTGAGAGTAGGGAACAGGTGGAGGAGACCCTGGAGCGGTGGAGATATGGTCTAGAGAGAAGAGGAATGAAGGTCAGCAGGACTAAGACAGAATATGTATGTGTGAATGAGAGGGAGAATAGAGGAATGGTGAGGATGCAGGGAGTAGAGGTGGTGAAGGTGTATGAGTTTAAATACTTGGGATCAACAGTTCAGAGTAATGGTAAGTGTGGAAGAGAGGTGAAGAAGAGAGTACAAGCAGGGTGGAGTGGGTGGAGAAAAGTGTCAGAAGTGATTTGTGACAGACGAGTACCATTAAGAGTGAAAGGAAAGGTCTACAAGAGAATAGTGAGACCAGCTATGTTATATGGGTTGGAGACAGTGGCAATGACAAAAAGGCAGGAGTCAGAGCTTGACATGGCAGAGTTGAAGATGTTAAGATTTGCATTGGGTATGACAAGGATGGACAGGATTAGGAATAAGTACATTAAAGGGTCAGCCCAGGTTGGAAAGATTGGAGACAAAGCCAGAGAGGCAAGATTATGTTGGTTTGGACATGTGCTGAGGAGGGCTGCAGAGTATACTGGGAAAAAAGATGCTAAGGATGAATCTGCCAGGTAACAGGAAAAGAGGAAGGCCTAAGATAAGGTCTATGGATGTGGTGAGAGAGGACATGCAGGTGACTGGTGTGACAGAGCAAGATGCAGAAGACGGGAAGAAATGGAAACAGTTGATCCACTGTGGTGACCCCTAACAGAAGCAGCTGAAAGAAGAAGAAGAAGTATACAAATAGCTATGCTACCATTTGATGGTACCAAATTGCACAATAAAGTAATATGGGGCTGTACAATATGTGCAGCTATAACACTCACCATATCTGACCTAGAGCATGACTGCAGTACATCGTCAAGGCAGTAAAGAGTGTATCGGTGGAAATATGGCCCTAATATGGAGATGGTATATGAGCATCTTGCATGAGTGTTCCCACAAACTAAAGGCAGTGAAACTTTTTTGACCATAATGTGCAATATCCCTGCACGCCAAGCATGCTTCTGAAATGGTTTACCTTTGAAAGGTTGAAAATCAACCTACCGAATGGCCCTTTGTGCAAACCAGAATGATGAAAACATCATTCCGATTTGCCCCAAAGTTCGAAAATCAGCAAATCGAAAACGAGGTTTGCTGATTTTCAAACTTCAGTTCAAAGACAAAGCATAATGCAGGGGGGCTGTGCCCCCCTGTGCCCCCACACCCCCTATTTTATAATTCTAACTCCGAGGTGGCGCTACAGTGGGGAAAGGGTCCACTTTCAGAGCCCCACTATAGTGCACCTTGCACCAAAAATGCCGAATCTGCAATGAGCAAACTTTACTGTGCATTCGATCATTGCACATTCGATGCATTCTGTTTTCAGCCTTCCGAAAACTTGAAAAAGTCCTTTCAGACTTTTGCATTTCACTCATGTGCATTACACACATGTAAAGGTAAACCTCTGAAACATAGGGTTCTGAGTCATAGAATAATGTAATTTCACCCCACCAATAAATAAGTAAATAAAGAAATAATACACGTCCACTTCACCCATATATACATCTGTGGTAACTACAACTCGGTCTACAATGCAGATGGTAACTGAAGCATGAGACACTTATACTTCCAACAGACAGACAGACAGACACCAAGTACAAATGCAACACTAGCATGCAGAAAGTTGTTTCTCCATTTTGGTGGGTAGCTGGACAGCTGCACTTAGCAACATTCCACTGTGTAAGTGCATTACTCATGGCTGTACACTTGTCATGAACCTGGCAGTAAACGTATAGTCCCTTCCTGAATATCCCTCTTCACAAGTGTAACAAGAAAGAAAACAAGACATATGCTGTTGCCATTTACCATCAGTGGCACACCACTTCAATTCCATTCTCAAGAGCACTGTCTTTTTGCTGTCTAGAGCATCTTCTTTTTTCTGATGCAGACTGCCTAGCCTCATCCAAGGGACCATTTAGGCGAATGATACAAATTCATCATAAGTGACAAACACTGATCTTGCAGTCACCTATACAATCCATCTCACCCTCCTGCATATTCTATTTTTAATATGCATAACAAATCCATCTCCTAACCACTCAAGCTATTATTGTTTTTCTTAGATTTCCAAATTAATGCAGGGCCTTTGGAACTCAAAATAGCATGACTAAGTACTTGTAATATTAGTAACAAGTGGTCAAAACTCAAACAATGGCTAAAGCATCACAGCCCTACTATCATGGCCATTTCTGATTCATGGTTTTAGGATGATGCATGCAGACTGCTATTCATTTGCAAATTGCAGTAACCACTTCACTTTCCACAACAGTTATCCAGGAAAAAGAAATGGGGCAAGAGTTTTAACACTCTTCAGTAAACAGCACAACATCAGCCCAATCATGGTCACAATAAGCAATTTCCTCATTAATTGCAGCTATACCTCTCCACTTCTTAGAGAAAGAAATCTGGACAAAGCCATACATAAAAGTGGGAAAAGGGCCCAAAAATATGGACAATTTTTAAATATTGCTCTTACAAACTTAGAAAGTTGATATAACAATAGTTTTTTTTGTATTAGCATACATTTACTGAAGGGTATGAAGTCTGAAACTCAATTGTATGTCATTTTCTAACTTTAGACATTAATGATTTGCAGCTAATTTACCAGAAAAAGACAATTTTATGAAAAATAGACAAAAAATCTGGACATTCTGTGAAAATGTGTACAGTTGAGAATTATGATTGCAGCCCCAGCTGGACCATTATTCATTTAACAATATCAGGTAACACAAAGAAGTTCCCTACTTCACCATATATCTACTCTTCTACCCCCCACAAAAAAAATACTTCAAGAAAAGTTAAAAAAAGACATCCCAGCAATTACAAAGTATAAGAAACGCATTGCAGTGGGTAACATCAAGGCCCTCTACAGTCCAAATTAAATTATCTCACCCCTCTAAGAAATCTCACCTAGCTTGTCAAGAGTAGTACTCAACCAAATATCTTTGCCAACAAATCCTTATTATGAGGTATCATCCTCACAAACAAAGTTCATCTCTGTTATGACATAAAAATCTTTCACTGCATTCTTATGGATCACAACCCTACCTATGCACTTAAACCCAAAAGGCTTTCACCTATATGCATAACCACAAGAAATATCCCAAACAGTTCAGAAGATGCTTTACTGCATGAACCAAGACACATTCATTGGTTGATCCAATATGTCTCTACCTGCTCTCGCTCACCTCTGATGTTGTTCGTTGACTACCCAAATCCTATGCAGAACAAAGTTTACCCCCTTACATCTAGAAGGCTCCTGTCAAGCATAGTCCTTGGACTAACATGACAAATCTCTCAAGTTATAACAGAGACCAAACTTGGCATAAATGGAAGAATGATCCCTCAGATCATTGAAAACATGTGGTGCATAAACAATTTCAGAGGGATACTAGAATGAATGCTAATACAGCCAGATCAGTGTACTGTAGGATGCAAAATGCAGAGTCATTAAGAAACCGCAACTATTCTGGTCTAGCATAAGAACTATTGTTAACTATAAAATATTCCATTCTATGAGCACTGCATGATTATTTTTCTGCAGAAGTTATTAACTGCATAAAATATAACATTACTAAGGCCCCCCTCCCATTCTTCTTTACAATAAATTCACCATCACAGCCCATCTACTCTACGTGCACTTTTATATCTTGAATAGTCACAAATTTATTTAAAAGTAATGGTCAAAAAAATGGTAAAACATCTTGAGCAAATATCACTTCATGCTGACAGTAGTATCCACATTATTTACCTGACCCACTTACACCTGGATAGGAAACTAAAAGACGTGCTGCATATACAACAACCATCTCTCAACCACTAAATTAATGTCCTTTTTCTTCAAGTTGACATCTTTTTCACCTCTGCCTAAAACAGCCAACCCTAAAAATGAAAAAGACTTCAAAGCAATTAGATCCACTTACTAAAATCCTGGAGTAAACAGTATGTAACCAAACATGTAAATTAATTTCAAGTTATGACATTTTATTTGATATGTGACATGGACTCAGGCCTAAAATCACCACTAGTACTGCAATTAAAGTAAAGGCCAATCACTGCCTGTAGTAGCAAGCAATAATATCTGGGGTTACTTCTTGACCAAACTCTTTCTTTTTCACCTCATGCAAAAATAAAGTGTAATGGATGCAGTGCCATAAATTCACTCCAAAATGGCTAAAGTACATCCTGTTTCAGCACTGCTATAGCACGATAATCAACCTTAATGCTACATGGAAGCACCCTTATGCACTGTTGAAGAAAGAGCTGATAAAAAAATAGTAGCAGCAGCACATGAAAAGACTGTTTCAACTCCCATCTCTGCCTGCTGTCTGCTGTACACCCACTATTTTGATGACAATTGCTTCCCCTACACAGTGAATCTGTAAGGACATCATCCACTTCCACATTGCTTTTCTTGCTTTCAGTGCCAGCACAGCACATTATGTTTTGCTTTCTTTAATCTTTTGACTAGTCTGTAGTACATTTACTAGATAAATCTCCATGCAGTACAAAGAACCATGATTGGATCTCCGAATGTATCAAAGTGTGAATCAAGATTCACCTCACGAGCTTCACTATCAAGGTGAGTTTCTTGGCATCCATATCCCAAACACAATATAATTGTTACAATAGATGACTTGATCATAATTCTGATTGGCAAATGCTCCAAACGCAACTCAAGATCACATATAGGATTTCAAATCTCCAGACTATAGCTAGACAAGCCATTGAGAAGGTGGTTCTTTTACCTAGCGTGGAATATACCCTCCCTCTTATTGCCCTCAGTGATCTCAGAACCTTAACACACTCTGAATAACAGAGTATGAATTACGTAGGTTTATATACCTTAGTCCACAGTAGGAGCATCCCTGACTCACAATCAGCAAATCTGAACAGATAGTTAATGCTAGGGCTACCTTCCTGATAAATACACTTCCATTCGCATTAATAAATGAGAAATACGGGCACATCCCATTGCAAATTCTGAGTATTCAGCTGCTGTAAAACCTTCCATCAAAATTGCTCCTGCGCACTAGAATAAAATTCTGCAAGAAATGAGAAATATTTCTTCCTTGAATTCTGGAAATCTCTGAAAAAATACATAAAACTTCAGTGTCAATGTTTTGATAATAATTGATAAATTCAATCACTGCTGGTCTACAAATTCTTTAATTCTTGCAACACACTATTAGTAAACGGGGCCATTTCTTTCTTACTCCTAAACTGTGTCTCATTTGTGCTGTCTAGGTATGCTGCTCTCATTCACATTTTTATTTGCCTGATTTATGCATAAATTTAACATGTGTCTAGGCTTGTTGCTGCCATTTGCATTTCAAATGTGTCTAAATTATGTACAAAAGATGCAGATATGTCTTTCTTATGATATTACCTAGATTTAATACTTCATATATTCTGCAACTATATTGATATGGATTGTACATACCTTTCCTTTGAATCTATTACATAAACGTTTCGCAAATAAATTTCCATTTTGTATGTTAACTCTGCTTTTGTACCAGTTGCTGCTATTTTTATTAGTCGTACTCTATGCTACTACGGCCTGCTTTATGGTTAAAACAGGTTTTTGGACCAGATCTCTTAAAGCAGTTCACAAAATCAATAAAAAAATGGAGAGGGGAAAGAGAGAATGATAAATAAAGTCATTTTACCACTAAAGATTATGCTACATCAAAGCATGATTTACAGCAGTCTGTCAAGGAAAGAACAGACCAAAATAATGAATTATATCTCATTGAGTTTGAGACATTTACACTATCTCTCCATTAAAGGTATATATATCCTCTTCTTAGGGCTTTTAGTGCAACAGTATGCTTTAAAATGTATCCCAGCGCATCATCAACTAGAAACTGCAGGTATGTCATTGCCCCATATAAAATGAGCATGCTGTAATTGAGTAACTGCTATTGACCGAAATAGAAAAAGTGAAAACTCATACCACAAAATATCTAAGTGGAGAAATAGTTGAAAACAGCGGCAGGACAGTGAGCCGACAACTCTGGAAGGAGATAAAACAAATCATAAACTAGAGGAGTTTCTGTAGAAAATGGAAATTTAGGAACATAAAATAGTTGTCCAGATCACATGAAGACACACATACCAGACAAAAAAACAGTACTAGGGTTGAGAAGTGGTGAAATCTAACTGAATACTCTAGTCTGGATATGCAGATAAACTTCAGCACAGCTATGACAATAGAAACCATGTAGAATGTGATGGGAGATAATTGGATTTATATTGCAATAGCAACACATTGTTCAAAACCAGAAATAACGATTAAGTACAGATGTACAGGAAACTAGCATGGCGATCTGCACACAGCATCTCCCGAAAAGGGAACGAGACAGACGTGGTAAGAACAGAGAGCTTTACTGAACTATTTACCTAATTTTACAAGTTAACAATCAGGTCCTTAGATGCATGCATGCCCCACACACACACACAGGAGATCAGTCCACAATATATGTATGGTTACACTTTAGAAACACAGGATATTTAAAACCATTTGATGCCCATAAACATTAAGGTACCTGCAAAATATTCTACCTAACATCCAAATCAAAGTGTAAAAAGATAAGCCCTTAAGTAAAAATTGCAAAAAAAAAAAAGCTAAGCTACAGTTTTTACTGTGTGATACATTAAACCTCATATGATGGGGTTCCATGGGACATATGCAAATGACCACTTAAGAATATCAAGTGTTTCAGGTACCTTAAGAACATCAAGTGTTGCAGGTACCTTAATGCTTATGGTCATTAGCTGTGTTTAAATAACTTCTGTTTCTTAATTATATTCAAACTATCCACCCATGCTGTGTTGATGAGATCAAAAAAAAGGCCAAAGCATGCACATCCACAGCTAGTGAGGCTTAGCCTTATTGGCCTGAATATAACAACAAAGACTTAAAAAGTAAAAAAATGATGGATATTCAGCTGCCCTGTAGTTGAAACAGTTGATGTTCTTAACGGTCATTTGCATATATCGCATGGACCTCCATCACGGGAGGTTTAGGATATAAACAGTGAAAACTGTAGTTTCCTTTTTTTTTCTTTTTTTTTTAATAACCTTAGGGTATGAAAACTTTCAGTGATATATTTGGGAAGCATGGCTAAGCTTGAAAAGGCCTCTGGAGCTGTTAGTCTGCTATACACTTAAGAACCTAAAAGAAATGTCCCTAATGCTTGAACAGAAGTCATTGTTCCCTGTCAAAATGGTGAAATCTATGAATGATGTTTGTCCTTTAATTAATTTTTTCCCTTTGATTAATCTGTTCCACTTGTAGGTCATTACATTAGGCATGCTATACCTTTCTTGATGTTTTTATAGTTTGATAATAGTGTCATATGTATACATATATATATATATATATATATATATATATATATATATATATATATATGGAGCATTTCTCCCTGGGCCTCCACTGAAAATTGGTTTTGTTCCAAGTCAGACTTTCCCAGTTAACAAATGTTAAATAAATACATATATATATATATATATATATATATATATATATATATATATATATATATATATATATATATATATATATATATATATATATATTTAAACTGTATTTTCAGATTATGCAGTTTCACATAGTGGTTTAATACTGAAAAGGATGAATTAAATTAAGATAACTATGAAAATGTCATAAGACCATAAGATTCAAAGGATGAGGGAGGCTTCACTGTGCTAACTTCATTACTTATGTTTTATATAAAATGATTTGCAAATGCATAATGATGGGTGTTTCAAAAAAGAGATAGTTGTCTTATTTTTACTAGTGTTACCATCCTGCAGATATATTGCGAGTTCACTTGCAAAGGTACTTTCCTTTCACTGAATGTGTGTTTAGCATTAGAATGCTAAACTCTTGTGCAAAATGCATACATGAGGCAGACAAGTTGTAATTTTAAATCGGTATGTACTGCATATATTAGGTAATTTACTTTTGAATGGAGCATACTCTAACTTCAAGGTAAACTTGACTTATTCAAAGCAACCTTAAAGCCGAAAGACATTCTTGTCCAATGTGTGAAAATGATCATTAAACAGTTAATTCATGTTAGGTAACCTCTTGAATAGACAATAAATCCAGCTCTAAGTGCTGTGAAATAAATCAGTGCCACTTCATTTTGCTGCTGATCCCTTTGAGCAATGCAAATGTATTAAGCCTGCAGTGACATTGTGTTCTCCTCAAAGCACAAATGAGACTTGATTTTAAGAATTATATGGGGTACTTAATTCCTGAAGGTCATAGACATGCCAGTATTATTCAGCTTTATCTACAGCCATCTCATCTATGGAAATTTCTTAAATTCAGTTTCCACATGTCAAGGACTATCTGACCTGTGAGATTTCTCTTTTATCAGCTCTTGAACTATTGCTTTCTTAACTTGGTTAAAAAGAGTTTTATTTAATTTGGTATTTAATTTTTTAATCGGTACAATAATGGCAAACATGAGCACTTACTTATTCCTTATAATGTGATTGTCAGCATATTCTATTATGCTCAAAAGAATGTTTTAAGTAATGATTACCTTTCTCACTCACTAGGGATGTGTCATCAAGAAATAGTACGGCATAGTCTACTACTAACATAGCACAACTAACACAATATGACTGGTAATAAGATATAACAAAACAACATTGTTTAAGCTGACACAGGATAAATGAATGAAACAGACAGCAAAAAATGGGAGAAAATAACAAGATAACACCATTATATATGAAGAAATAAAGCATAATTGAGATAAAAAACACATACTACCATGAAAAAGATATAAAGAACAATAGAAAACACATCAAGGGTACTATTTGTAAGACAGGATGCCAAAACATATTAGTATTTTATTAGTGTTACTATTAATTTATTTACCAGTTAAGCTCTCTAGGCAGAACTATCTCTTTTCAGGTGTGACCCAGCAGCATGGTATGTGTTACTGACTCATTCAGAGTTAGCCAGTGTTCAAAATGAGACAGATTCAAACTCATAACTACAAGCTGAAGTCTGTTAGTAGCCCCTAGCTTTATATACTGCAGGGACAGACAACATGCAAAGAGGTCTAGCATGCAGGATAATGTCATAACAGTCTTAACAGTATCTAATGTAAGGAAGGACAGTATCCAATGAACATGTGATAAGCTTGTGTGACTGATGTGGCATTGCAGAAAATGTGTAATGTTACAAACCAGCACATAGCAGAGCACAATAAAAGAGATCTGATGTATAGCTACACAAAACAGAACAAGTAAATGAGCAGACTGGGGTAGGAGAGATGATTCAAAGGTATAGTTAGATATACATACAAGGTGTACAACAGAGCATGCCTGGTGCACTGGTGTTTCTAGAGTATGATTCATGTAGTGCAAAGCTTGTCCGAAATGGAAATGTGTAGTATGCTGGGCTCAGCACATAGTATTTATTAATACACCAGCAACAGCTTCACTCATAGCTGGATTGCCTGCACAAGAGCAGCAGGGTACACAGTATGGCACAAGGTGTATCCAGAAAAAAAAATACATACAATAACTTGTCCTGACTTGGTGGTGTCTATTTAGGAAAGATACACATGGAGTGGAGAATTGATGTAGAAGGAAGTGGTGTAGGAGGAGTTAAACTATGAGGCTCAAAGATAATCAAAAGTACATAAAGGGAAGCTTGGAAGACTACCAAAATGAGAAGTCACACACAGACACACACACACACACACACACACACACACACACACACACACACACACACACACACACATTACTCACACAGACACATGCAAACACAGACACAGATACACACACACACACACACACACACACACACATATATGCATGCGCACACACACACACACACACACACACACACACACACACACACACGCGCGCACACACATGCATGCACAGACACACAGACACAGATACACACGTGTATGCATGTGCACACACAGAGAAACATGCACGCAGGTATGAATACCATCATTCAAATTTTCAGAAGGACAACTGCTTCAATCAGCAGGAAACTGGAGTCATTAATAAAGACTTTTTATTCTGCCTCTTTACTACAGCTATTAAAAGCCAATAAAGGGTCTCAAAAACATCTCATATGTCAAATGCTCTCACCAAAACTGCCTAGCTCTATTCAGTGCTTCAGCAGCTCTCAGAGGTGACCTGCTTACAATCAGAGGCCATGTCAAAGATTTGATGTGTGAATAATATTTCACAAAAAAAAATCTAGATCAGAGCCAGGCGGGGCAAAGGAAACCAGACTTAAACGGCTATTAACTGGACGGCGGAGGATAGGATCATCACATCAAGACTCCTATGCTGTGGAATAAAAATAAAAAAGTATATATGAGGCAGAGCATAAGCTGGCCTGTTCAAGAGAAATCTTGGACAATGGATGAGAAATCTTGAGATATACCCAGGGATTACCTCAGTGTCACTGCTCAACCTCAGGCACAGCAAATAATGGGGTATAGTTCCCATACTAAAGGGGGGTGCATAAGTAACAAATATATGGCTAGGCTTGTAAATGCCCTCGGGCAGATAGCCTAGTATGAACCTATGAACCTATGAACCTATGAACCTTCCTAAACACTTCTGATCTACTAAGAAGGATCACTATAATTGCAGTTTTATAGAACAGTGTATAAGCTAGTCCAGTGTGTATCCCAGCTGTTTCTAAGGTTCCAGTCAGGTGTATGGTATATGCAGAATGGAAACAGTATACATATAATCAGGATGAAGAAGTAAGAGTTAGCAGCATAAGTAACACTATTTCTATATGTATATCACGTCATATTCAGAGATACAGTCAGTAAAGAAAGACATTTTAAATGGCTTGCTCAAAATCCATACTAGATATTTGCATACTACCTATGTTCAGTCATTATATCAATATACATTTGAATTAGTTATCCTTATTTTGAATATTTTATATGAGATTTTGAACAGTATTGTAGCTTATAGCAGTTTATAGATGTGATACAACTCGGTCAGATCCCAACTAAGTTATACCAGAGTTATCAGCTTGAAATGATTTATCATCAGTAGATGCATTTTCTCTTTGAAAAGTTGGTGATGATTTAGGTTCATAGGTTCATAAGTGTTTACTATGCTAATGACCACAAGGGCCTTTTTAAGTCTAGCCATGCATCTCAAATCTCTGACAAAGTTCTGATACCCTTGATAAGTGTAAGCATGGGCCTGGGAGATGAAACATTTACAGGTTACCTGTGTCCACTAGAGACTTAGGTGCTAAGCCAGGGATGAATATCCAGTTTCCCATCCAATTGTCCAAGTTGCACTTAAATAGGATTAGATAGGAACTCTGCTTCACATGGATGGGGAGCCAGTTCCACAGACAAGGTAGTTTCTGGGATACATACTTATGTCTCCAGTATGTCCTATTTATATCACAGGCAAGGTTTAAGTCTTTACAACGGGTAATTCTAGTGCTGTTTGTTATGTGGATATGCAGGAGGTCCATCAGAGTGGGGACTGACAATGCACTGTGTGCCAGGCATAGATCTCCCCTCAAAAGCCTGTAGGAGACAGAATACAGGGATAGGGCCTTGAGGCAGTCTGCACAGGACATATTACTTTCGCCCTGTATTCTTTTAGTGAGGAGCCTCTGTGGATGTTCTAGTTGTTGGATATGCCTGGTTAGGTACATACCAAAGGGGGCATTGTACTCAGTGATAGGTCTGATGAATGTCAAATACAGTGGAACAATGACTTCCTTGGACTTAGATGACATACCTTTGTTTATAAGTTGTGCAACATAGAATGATTTCCTCACCACTATAGACACATGATGGTCAAAGGCTAGATTACTATCTGTGTGTATCCCTAAGTCCCTGACAGCTGGGTCATCTCTAAGGGGTGTGTTGTCAATATGATAGTTACCAGGGATGTATAACTTTCCAAAGGATACTACTATGCATTTCTTAGCATTTAGTTTTAGTCCATGACTCTGATATCAGTTGTTTGTCTGTGTCAGCTCCTCCTGGAGAACATTTGTGTCAGTGTGAGATTCAATGACATCTCCTAATTTGCAATCATCTGCAAATTTAGTCCGCCAGAGACCATTGACATTGGCTTTGACTTCTGAGATTTAAATGCCAAAAAGGAGCGGTCCAAGGAGTGATCCCTGAGGGACTCCACTTATGAATTCTGTATCTCTAGTATGTAGCTAACTATTCTGAGTTTTGACACATAGATAAATAAGCACCTGAATAAAGTGATTTCTTAATCAAGTGTTTCCTGTTTTACACGTTTGAATTAGGACCTTGAATCAAATCTAAATTAGGGTGTTTAGTAGAACCAATTACACTACCTGGAATATTGCTTTTCTGTCAAAGACCTGAACAAGGATTAAATCTAGGATTAACTGAGTCTTCTTAATCTTGTATTTTTTTATGTAAAACAGAACAGGTTTTGGATGATCTGTCATATCAAAACATATGTTTACTTTGTTTTTCCTGCAACATTTGAACAGCACTTTTCTCTTTGTCATTCACTAGCAATGAGACTGAAGTAGGTAGTTCAGACTAAAGATGTCTATCCTTCAAAAATTGTGTTGGTATAACACCCGCATACTACAATACTTTATTTATTTACACCAAAAACAACACATTCTAATTCAACGTTTCTGAGCTGTCACACTTTCGTAATAATTTTTTAACTGTCCGATATATTCATTCCACTTACCCCTTGTTTTTGCAATACCAAGGACATGAGGTGATGTGCTTGAATTCCCACTACTGTCTCTCAAAATACAAACCTTATGATTCATACACTAATGAGCATTTGTTCTAGAAGCAAACCATGGTATAGTTATAACTCAATAGAAAGATATATTTCTAACATCCATTTTACACACACACACACACACACACACACACACACACACACACACACACACACACACACACACACACACACACACACACACACAAACACACACACAGAGCTATCTGTATTCTACATATATATATATATATATATATATATATATATATATATAGAGAGAGAGAGAGAGATAAAGGCAATATTTCCCATCAACTTCCCATCATCAACAGGAACGCCAACTGTAGCAAGATATACGAGAAACATATTCTGGTATTACTTCATCAGGAGTTCCATCTAAATTTAACAATATAATAATAATCAGACTCAAGGTCCCATGTAATTGCACTGCTTCTGAAAAGTTAAAGTAATAGGCAACTCATAACAGATAATACCTCAGGACTGTAACACGTCAGTACTCACTATCAGTCAATATACATTCAGAATATCATGACAAATCATATATACCATTTGAATCTGATTCTTGAACATCTTTTTGGCCTTCCCACCTTGACCATCCAACCTTCCTAGCATCACTGTTGAGATCCCACTAATTCAATTAGTTCCCTTCAGGGTTAGAATTGGGCTCTGGGAGTGGTGCCATCACTGGACCATCTATACTAAAATTATATGACATTTAATAATGTATTACTATGATACTAAAAAATATCTTACTGCAGTATTATTGCAAGTAGGTAGTCAACTTATAGCTCAAGAGCTTTGACTGATGCTCAGTCATTGCAGTATTTGCAGTGAATTCTGCAGTCACTGACTGTATGACTGACAGACAAGCAGAACAGATGAAACAACGAGTGCATGTGGTACTGTTATTATAAAATATTATCATTATGATGCGATAACTACAGTGAATGCTTTGCAAATGTTGTATTTTGCCCATTATTTATGGTCATGTCATACTGACTTGAATTTGACAGTGCCTGCAAATGTCAACATCTATATTGTTTTAAAATGCCATATGGACTATCCATATATGCCTATCAATCTGTTAATGTAAATGTTTTGTACAAAGCCAGTAATAATGGGGGACAAAGGCCCAAATTCAGGAATAGAGTTTAAACAGTACTCTTATAAACTTATAAAGTTGCTAGAATAACAGTTTCTGCATTAGCATGCATTACTGAGATATGAAGTCTGAAGCTGAAATGTCTGTTATTATTGCATTCCTCAATGATTTACCAGAAAACTGCAAAATTTAAGAGAAACAGATGAAAAATAGGATTCAAAAATCTGGACATTCTGTGAAATTCTGGACAGCTGAGAGGTATGTTTCTAGGACTAGATACTTGTATGGCCATTTTTATATAATATACTACATGAGCTAATAACTTTAAAAGCAAACAGTGAGCCGCATCTGAAATATGCGCACGTTTGCTGGAATGGGTAACATGCAGAGTTTACTATAATAGTTAAAATGAAAGAAAATTGCTTTTCTAACTAAAAGGTATATTGTATGTACTCCAAGTTAAACAAAGAAAATTAACTGAAAACACCCAGTAAAACTCCATAAATTAAAGCAATTAGCCCCCTTATTGATAGATACCCCATTTATCCCCTGACATCAATATATAAAATACGTGTGTGTGTGTGTGTGTGTGTGTGTGTGTGTGTGTGTGTGTGTGTGTGTGTGTGTGTGTGTGTGTGCGTGTGTGCGTGTGTGCGTGTGTGTGTATCATATTGAGTTCTACATAAAAACACACATACTCTATGTAGCACCTCCTCTGTAAGTAAGCAAACAAGATAAATTGTAAGTAGACACCACAATTGTTCAAAAAACAAACTTTGAAAGTTATTCCTCCTGTGAGTGAGGGTTGATGAGCTAACTCATCTCTTTATTTGGGATGGAATGCAGTGGAGGTTTGACTCTGTTTAATTCCTACTCATGCCAGTGCCATGCAATTTCAGTGGACCTTGCTGATACTTCTTAATTTCTGCTGGCCCTGGGTTGCTACCCTCCTCATAATAGTATGTAGATTCACTGATGACACATGGACCTTGCTGTTACTACTGTTGTTTACAGTGGCTGGGAACTTTAGCTATTTTGGAGCTCTGGCTCCATGCGCATTCTCAGTAAACATACATGTGGAGGCTATGCAAGGGGTGTGATGCAGGACTGCTTCACAGCTCCATGAGCAGAGTAAGTCTGCATGCATGCCTGTCCCTAATATTATGCCTATGTGCCCAGACCCCTGGTCTCCACCAGGAATCAGTGTAAAACAGGTACCCCAAAAGATGTCTCTCCATATCTTGTGCTCCATAGAGATGTTGTGTGGCAAAGTTCTTTCATTTTCCCCTCCCCACTGACTCCAACTAGTGCATGAACCACTAATGAAACTCAGGTCACGTGGGTTGTTGTCAAAGCTTTATACCCTTGGCTAAAAAGGCAGGTTGTCTTATCTAGACTTTGGCTTGAGCTGCAAAGCAATAGAAAGAAATGACATACTCCTCCTCTTTGCTGTACTAATTTAACTGCCAGCAAATGAAAGATAAAAAATCTTCAGCTGCATTTATTTTGACTGGTGCCTCATACTCTAAATAGAAAGTATGTCAAGGTGATTTTCTACAACTAGTGAAATCATCCATTGTAGGATAGTGGATATTTGTATTGCACTTAAAGTCACTTAGCCATTCAAATCTTTTTAGACTGTCCTGTGTATATGTTATTTATATTTTCTATGATCCTATGATTGTTTGAGTTTTCAAGAAAAACAATCTAATTCTTTGAGTCTACCACAGCTAGAGAAAAACATTTACCTTCAAACTGTATGCTTCCCTTTCTCTGAATACCTTCTGGACATAACCAGGCCTCGGCAATTCTTCGTTTAGAAAGCAAATAAAAGGGACGTCTCCACATGGGCTTGAAAAATAAGTACAGAATGTTTGTTTATCTAATCTCTCTTTTGGGGGTATAGCCCCATGCTCCTGTTCTTTCCCATTTAAAAATGCTAGTAAAGCGAATGCATTCACATGGAAACTAAGCACTCATACATTGTATGTATCTTTTTAAACTACCTTTTGTAAGTGGCACAGCATTCAGTATTGTCACCTCACAGCAAGAGGTGTTCTGGTTTGATTCTCAGCTGGGATGCCTTCTGTGTGGAGTCGACATATCCTCTCTGTGTTTATGTGGGTTTCCTCGCACATTCCAAAGACATGCAGTAGATGGATTGGATACTCTAAATTGGCCATAAGTATGAGTGTGTGGTGTGGACAAAGTACTGTAACAAGGCTAGTCACCTGGCAGTGTAAACCTTGGCTCTAGATGATTGTCACTGTTGAAGTGACATCCCGACCCCCATGTGCAAAAAATGGGAAAAGCATTTGTGAATGGACAGATGGATTTTGAAAACAGAGAAAAGCAAATGCATAAAGAGTGGCAGAGTTCTAAGGCTTCTTTAAATTGCTAAACTGTTTAAAGGTATGATAGCCGATATGAAAGAGAGGGGTATTAAGCTGTCTTCCTTATTCTAAGTCACTATGTGTCCAAAAACCTTTTTTTCTTGACTTATAAATGATCCATCCATTAGTATTTGAAACTGATTTCTAAAATTTCTCTTACTATCAGTCTTTCCTTCAACATGTATTTACTTATTGATTGATACAAATTAAATTTAATTTAATTTATTTATTTTCACTCACATTTTCCTTTTTAATTTAAGGCAAAGCTCATTCACATGAATAAGACAATTTCAACATTATTCACCTGCCCACCAGCCTTCTAAAACAATGCTAACTTTCCCTGAAGAGAAAGTTAATCTGATATTCCAATCCATAAAACTTAAATCCAGAGCTTAGAGACCCAGTTCCCTGAGGCCAGCCTGGTCCAAGTTGTACTACCTCTGCTTATAACCTTCACTACTGAGACCTTATGTGACATATTAAAACCTCCATGCTCATACACACTCAGTAAATGTGTAGAACTAGGTAAGTTTCTGGTGTCATTCCAAGGAGATCCAGTATCTGTCTGCCTGGGATGACATGAATGACAGACCTCGATGTTTTGCCAGAGATGGCCTGCATCTGTCATCCATGGGCTTCCGGATACTTGCCAAGTCTCTTGCCACCCCCATAGTGCCTTTTTTAGGCTGTGTTCCAAAGACCAAATTACCACTGTAACAGCTACAGGGTCATGCTGCTCAATTCTAGAAGTCTAAATCTCAAAATGCTATTGCTCGAAGCATTCCTTGAAATGGAAAACATCGACATTTGTGTTGTAACATAGACCGGGTTCAAAGCAGCAGAAAGCACCCCTGTACTACCAGGCTATAACTCATTCCACACCTTTCAGCCCATGAACTTTGAGCAAAGCTCCAAAGGTGGTGGTGTTTCCATATTCATAAAGGATGTGCACACCTCTAGACTGGTACCCCAACATAATGCACCAGAGATACTTCAGATGCAGCTAACATTGGGTAAGACAGCGATTCAGGTCATAGCCTGCTATAGGTCCCCAACCATGTCCCAAGACTCACACTCCACATTCCTAAACACCCTGGAGAATATTAGGGTCCAACCTAACACTCTCATACTGGGCAACTTCAACTACTCCTCCATTGACTGTGAAAACTACTCATGTACCAATATACTTGCCCAATGTTTCCTGGAATTCATTAATTCCAATGCCTTGGATCAGCTTGTTCTTACCCCCAATAGAGGTAGCAACATCCTTGACCTGCTCATTACTAACATGGGTGACCATTGCTCTACACCAACAGTCAACTCCTCCCTGGTTAGATTAGAACTCAAACTAATCACTTTGGAAATCCACATCCCCCCCCCCACAAAGGTAACCACCATGAAAAACGTATCCATAGCTAACTTTGGGCTCCTAAAAACAGAGGTGGCTAACTTCACAGCACCCATGCAAATGGAGAATAGTTGCATGACCGCCGAATCATACACCAATGTACTGTACGTGCATGTGCACACATGCATGGATCTTGCCATAGCCAATAGAACCAAGGAGCTCTCCTTCAAAAAAGAGAAGCCAATCTGGTGGTCCTCTGCCATAAACAAACTCTACAACAGAAGAAAGAAAGTGATGCAGAATAAGGTAAAGCCCCAAGTCTGGAAAAACTCCCTTGTCAGCCTCAACAAAATGTTGAGATCCCTCATCAAATCCTCTACAGCTAGCTATGAAAACAGTTTTACAGCAGATAGTAAAGACAACCACAAGGCCTTCTATAGTTATGTAGAGAATCTCCATGGCAATACCCAGATTTGCTCTGAGCTACTGCACAATGGTACCTCCTATACCGAGCCAACAGATATTGCCAATATACTGGCCAACAAATTCAGTGCCAACTTTACCCCTCCCCCCAAATGACCAATCACAATACCAGTAGATTGCCAGGCACCCAGTATTACTGCTACACAGGTTAAAACAGCACTGTCCAAGGCCAAGAATACAGGTTCTATGGGACCTTACAATTTTCCTGGCTGTGTTCTACATAAAGTACAGAGTGAACTGGCACCACACCTGTGTGCCCTGTGCAATCACAGCCTCACCTCAAGCTTTGTCCCTACCAAATAGCACACTGCTACAGTCATCCCTCTCTACAAAAGAGGGGCAACTACAGACCCTGGGAACTATCGCTCCATTAGCCTGACAAGTCTGATATGCAAAGCTATGTAATGCATCATCAAGGACCTAATAAACAAGAATATAGGGAATCTCCAAACTCTGGATCCCACACAGTTTGGTTTTGTGAAGGGTAGATCATAAATTAGCATATGTTACATATGAATAGGAAACTTAGCTCATCTTTCACATTACTCATGCCTATTATTTACCCATTTTAATATAGAGTCTTTTCACACAACATTTTCTGTTTAACCTTGAATAGTTTTAAAATTGTCTCATTGAGACAGAGGCATAAAGATCTGATTGTAAATCAGATGACCATGTTTAAGTACCGTCAGTGCTAGAAGTGACCATAGCTGGTGAGAAATGAGTGTGTTTCAACTTTGGGGAGATTAAGTGGTGTTTTTTCTGTGACCGAGTTACTGCTGAGCAGGCAGAAGCATGCATAAACACCCCAAGCCATGGATGGTAGCCCTTATGTAATATGTGTTGGACTGTGCTTGTGACATGAGATATTATAAAATGTCTCTTTAGGGATGGATGTGCTCACATCAGCTACTAAGAGGTGGGTTTATGGCCAGAGTACTAATGTCCCCATAGGTGATGCTGTCAGTGAGAGAGAACTTCTATGGGGAGTGATGCAGAATATTTCTCTGGCCTATGAACAGTTAAGATCTATCTGGAAAAAAAAGATGGCCTTGGTCTGATGGAATGAAATCAGACCCTTAATCCATAAGGACAAAGATGCCCTCCAATGGCAGTTGGAATATAGAAATAAACAGCAGCAAAGGCACTGACTCATCCATGGCTGCCTGGATGACAGCCTCTTCCACCAGCTGTCACATGGATACATTAATGGGTATAAGACCTATGGAAGGAGGGATAAAGGGATGAAAATAATGAAGGGAAAAGCACTTAGGACAAAGTACTGTATAGCAGCAGTATCATAACAATTATCAAGACCAAAAATAAAAACAGTGTGAGGGGGCTGCAGTTAATACACAGTATATCACTGCTTAGCACACCTCAAAATGCTGCAGTAATATCACCTTATGAACACTAACCAGCACACTGCATCAACCAAAAGTTAATCAAAGATTCTAACCATAACAGCAGAAAGGAAAAACATCAACCAGTAAATATTCTTAAATAAAACAATCAGGACTGTAAATCTAACAGCATGTTTTATCATAAAACCTGGACATCTAATCATGTTTTACTAAACTTTGCTTTACAGTAATTACAGTACTGTGTCAGCCTCATAGGTTCAACCACCGTTAATTGAGACACAGCTGCTTCAGTTCTAAGGCAGTAATACAGTAAATTATTCTAAAAGCCAGACAATAAAGATTCTTGAATCAAAATTATTTTTCATAAAAGCAAGAAATGTGCATAAATAAATGGAAAAGCCCCCTCCTATACTTCTAGACCTTACCTCATGTTCCACACTCAAACTAGCCTCCAGTTACAGCCTGATGAGCAGTATCCATTCAAGGAGAACTGAATAGCTGCATCAGAAGTCTCTGTCTGATCACTACATTCCACCAGTCAGATGCCAGGCTACCATGGTCCCTTGGTTATATTCCCTTAAGAAATCAGTTTTCCCACTGTTGACATATTCTTGCTTAACTTGTAGAGTTCATAGGCCCAGGACAATGTAGTCTGTTACCCACCTTCCCCTCTCAGGGACTGTGTAAAATTTTAAAATATGCTATGCTAGTTTGAAAGTCAATGCTTCTGGTACTTCTATGTATTACAGCTCCACATTGCTATCTCAGCATGTTGAAATCCGGTCCTTAACCTGAGTAACTAAACAAGATCTGTACAAATGTTGGTAATAGTCTTTATCATAAAATTAATAATAGTAATAATAATAATAATAATAATAATAATAATAATAATAATGCTGGGCTTACATGCAGTAGATTTGAGAAATAGGTCATCGTGTTAAGTCTTTGGTATTGGAATTTGTGGGGTGGCTGAGATTTTAATTGCCATCACTCCAGAAATAACATTTTCAGCATACAGGATATTATTTTGCCATACAGCTGTGCACATAGAAAGAAAGGACCTCAAAATCTTTCATGAGATACTTACTACCTCTAAGTTTTTATTTCTTATTCTGAAGGGGAAAAAACCCTGTGCAATCCTAAGGATTATGAATGGAGCAGCAGTTGCTTGTAAATTGCAAGGTTTTCTGAGTAAGAAGTCTTAGTGCTTTTTTGTTATTAGCATACTTCAGGATTTGATTGTGTGTCTTTTCTCATGGAAATTATTTTGCTAGTCTTTCAGCTTTATAAATAGCAGTGAAGTTTTGATGTTTATGTTTTCTAACATGGCCTCCCTTGATAATGTACATGCTGAGGACCTCGTCTGGTGAGTCTATGAAAATTATTAATAGCGAGACATCACTGTTTTATAACAGTGGTAAATATTTGTTGGTTCTTCACTTTTTTAGTCATTTTTGCTAATTTATATATTTGTCTATGGTAAAAGTGACTGTGATGCAATGTTGCATTTCACTGTGTTTTACTTATGTGCAAAACAAGCAGAAATGTTATGATGGTTTATTATTTTTGGAACATCAGAAAAAAAAAAGATTAAAACTAAAATTACATACATTTTCTACTTTCATTTTTTTATCAGACATGTAAATTACTTTCCCTAAAATATGCAGTAACAGCAATATAAAATCAATTAATCTGTTCATTTATTCCTGAAGCAAGCCAAACATTTGTCAGTAAAATATATTTGATTTTGCATAACAGCTGGGAAATTTGTTTAACACGTCTGACATCTTAACTCAAGATATTCAGTATATGTCTATCACAGTTATGCAAATAATATTAAGGTTAAGCCAATTTAATGAAGGGTGTGAAGAATCATGTTATAATTTACCTGCATTTCCTGGCTTGCCAAAAGGCAAGATAAGTCTGTGGGAACCACAAAAACATGCATATCAAGAACAACATCCCCCAATTCTGTGTGCCTCAAGGTTTTAGAGCATATTTCACATGCAAGGAATGTTATCTACTTCAAAGTACATGCTGCAAGTATGAACATTTTCTAAGGATGAGGTCTTTAAGTAGGAAATAACTTTCAGATTCTTAACTCCACAGTGGTTCAAAGTTAGTATGGACATGGCACAAGAAAAAAGAAATAGTAGCTCTGTCAATGTTTTCAGTTTGAGTAATTTAAAGAGACTGCAAAGAAAGAAGAGACTCACATTGACAGTCATTATTTCCCTGCCTTTGCGGTCATTCTGTGCACTTATTGTTTGCTGGTTTGTTCTTTAATGAAATATTAAAATCATTTTTGTACTATGAAATAACTTGTTCTCAGATATAAAGAGTAAATAAAGCCCTGCTACTTTGGAAGAAGCTCCGACTAAACAGCTCCATTAAAACTCAGCATGGGCATGTTTGACACACCAGGAGTTATAAGTTTCAGTGATGGTGGAGTTGGCATAATGGCTAAGTTTTTTTTTTTTTACTTCATAGATGCAAGGTACAAGGTTTGAGTCTAAATTCTGGTTATTGACTAGACTTGTAATTATCTGCAGACGGGTATATTATTATGAACCTCTAACTGGGTTCCTTTACTAATTTGGGACAATTTATCTACAAGTGGACAAAGATTAAATCCTAAACCTCATTGTCTCAAAATTCAACCTTTCGAAGAACAGACCTCCTCCACAGGAAATTACTTTTGGGAATTGCGCTGACAGTGATGTCCTCCTGGGGAGAATTTCCCTCTTTTTCGATTTGGTGTGATTGTGGAGTTGTTATATATAAGTTTGGGGTAGGGGTTGCCCTTCTGCAAAAACACTTTAACAAGTGTTTTTTGGGGAGAATTTAGTTTAGGGATTCCAGTCATTGGCAAGTTAATCTTCATCACTCATAAAAGAAACCTTTGGGGTAGGGTTGGCATAATGGTTAAAGTGTTTACCTACCAGATAGAATATCCAGGGTTTGATTCTAACCACTAGCTGTTGGCTTGGCTTGTAGTGGTATTTATACTGGCAGCCTAGTACTTAATTATGCACAATAATTCTCTCCACCCATCCACTGCTACACTTGCCAATCATACATATTCTGTTTACTTAGAAAACTGCTACTCTTAGCCAATCATACATATTCTGTTTACTTAGAAAACTGCTACTCTTAGCCAATCATACATATTCTGTTTACTTAGAAATATTTATTTGGTTTCTTTACTACTTCTACTACTATTTTGTAACAAACACTGACAAGTATCATTTATGTTATATTTACTTGTTTTATCTATATCTCTGGTAATAAATTACTGAAATGTATCTTATTTCTTTGTTGATTTATATCTTTGTATATATTTTATCATCTTACTCTTTAACACCTCTGTGCCTGGGGTTGTGGCTGAAAATGGTCTTCAGACCAGCACACTTACCTACTTATCAAATAGTAAACAAATGTAAATAAAATAATCAATAATTAAATATATGTGGTACCTCCTTGCATTACTATTACAATTCACATCTCTCATCTCATTCCCTCGGCAACTCTCAAATTTTACCATGTTTACACCTCTCCTTCCTCAGTATACAACATTATAGCAATAACCCACAGCTGGGTGTGGGTAATGCTGGATTTACCCATGGTTGGTGTGGTTTGGTCATGAGGGTGAAGCCCAAGTGGCCAAACAAAGACAACCGTGGGTAAATCCAGCATTACCCACACCCAGAAGTGGGTTATTGCTATTATACAATGACATTATTTAAGAAAAAAAAATTACTTTTCTTAAATAATGGCATTGTATAATGTCTCCTTACTGCCCATCCGCAGCTGTCTGGTATTCTGTGGCAGTTTTGATGTACTGCGCATGCATATGCTTACACAGTACATCAGATCTGTGGGCGGAAGCAACGGAGAAAGCAAGATCTCCATTGCTTTTTACAAACTGTCTCGCTATGTTAAAGGAGTTTAACATAGCGAGACAGATTTTAAAAAAGTAACGGAGAATCTCCATTGCTTTTTTTAAAGCTGTCTCGCTATGTTAAACCCATTTAACACAGCGAGACACCTTTATAAAAAGCAATGGAGATAGGAAGATCTCCGTTACTTTTTTAAAGCTGTCTCGCTATGTTAAACTCGTTTAACATAGTGAGACAGTGTGTAGAAAGTAACGAAGATCTTGCGTTCTCTATTGCTGTAAAAAAAAAAGTTATACTAATGGAAAAAGTCCGGGCGACCGGACCTTTTTCCATTACTATAACTCTGATTTACAGTGTGCATGCTGACCAATCAGCATGCACATTTTGGAATATTAATGGGGGGGTCATTGTATAATGACCCATAATGTTATATACTGTTATATACAGCATCTTTATTATACTTTTATCAACACTGATACTTACTTATATTGCTTCCTTATTATTCCTTTTATTGAACTCTTTACTACTTATTATAAAACTGTATTCATTGTATTACTTGTTAATTACCTACACACAACCTTTATTGTAATTTTCATAGAGCTTTTCTCCCTGGGCCTTCGATGAAAAAGGTCTGTTTAGCTCAGTTGGACTATCCCAGTCAACAAATGTAAAATAAATAAATACATCAGAAAAAGAAAACTCCAAACATTTTGGAAGTCAGACATCTAGTTTATCTGAGGTGTTCTTTAAAAGAAAGGTGTGAAAAAAAGACTGCAATATAGGTAAACCTCTACATGTTTAAAATGGATCTTTCAAAAATATTGTGTATTCTGTCTTGAATGTATTAAACTGTGTTTGGCAGACTGCAAGCAGACATTTATAAAAGAATTTTCACTACAAAGTGCTGGTGTTAGTGTGACATTAGTAGTTGCATTTTGACAGGAAAAAGCCGTACCCATTTGGGGTGGATATATTTAGCTCCCCACAGCTGAACATTAGCAGCTTTCAGAAGCATCTTCTCATTCACTGTTTCTACTGAACCTGACTATATTCATCCTGACTATCTTCAACCAATGTCTGGAGCTCGTTAGGAGATCCAGCAACCCCATGGTCAGCATCACACTGCTACTGAGGATCATTTCCTGCATTGAGCCATTGCATCCCAGAGAAGAATGTGTCATGGACTTTGCTAGTATATCCCACTTCTGAGTAGTTCAGCCAATGTCCTATCTTCCCTAAATATCTGAAATGAACTGTGAGGTATGCTCAGGTTTGTGTACCTACCCACCCATGATGGGCATACTCATGCACTCTGCTTGTGCCGTTAGACACCCAAGACACTAACTGAATTTAGATCACATGGACTGTACTCAGACCTGTATCCATTTACTTCATTAGTGGAGGCAAGAAAGCATACCCATTTAAAACAGTAGTCTTGTATTTTCCACAATATATATAAAGCAATTAAGGCACTTCTGTTTATTTATGTTTGACTTTATGCTTGCATAAAGAGCCTTTTTGATCAGTTATGACACTTTAGTCAAATTTCAAGGTTCAAGTGGAAATTTAGACATACTAAATAGATGTGTCTCTAATTTCACAAGAGAAAGCAGAAAAAGTAACATGGGGATGGGAGAAAATGCAACATTCAAGCATATTGTTCCCTTCAATGGATAAGGAATTAAATGGGCTGCTGACAAGACAGGAGTTGTACACAACAGTTGTAGAGACAATTATGAAATCTGTGAATTAAAGACTTGACATTGTGGAATGGTCAAAACAAGACCATTTAGGTTTGAAACAAAGTGACTGACATTTATATTAGTAAATGCAGGAAATGTTTGCTTAAGCTGTTCATTTATTGACCTCCAGTAGAAAAACAGACTTTTAAACTTTAAACATTGATTTCACAGATGCCAGAATGAAACAAAATTAAACTGAT
>NC_056732.1:647787516-647845016 GCF_019279795.1 Protopterus annectens
GTGAATTCAAGCCTCAGTGATTTGTAAGAAAACAACAGACTTTAAGAGGAAACATATGAGGCAAAAATCTGGACATTCTGTGAAAATCTGGACAGTTGAAGAGGTATGTTTTGTATACGGATGTGTTACAAAGTATGTATCACAATGGTAAGTAGAATTCAGTGACTTTGGAAAGCTGCAGTGTTTTTATAATGGTGTCTTTCTTCCAATTACCATTCCATTCAGTATATGCAATCCTGTGCCCTAGAGCTGTAGATTTAGCTGATGGGTGTGGAATTATGGAGTGACAAATCAGGAATGAAAAAAACAATAAATAAAAGGAAATGCCCATCACAGGAATGGTAAAGCATTTGTTCTGACACAGTCCCAGTTTTAAGCCGAAGCGGCTTGGGGTTAATATCCTTTTCAAAATTTCAAGAAATGTTTAGCTTTTATGTTAAGCATGTAGCCGAGCAGTTGTTAATTTTTTTTGTTGGGTGTGAATGATCAGTTTGTAGTTTAAATTTGATTTCTGGAAGGAAGCATATGCAATGTTTAAAAGTGTAAGACTGCTTTCAGGAATAGTCTCCTAGACAGATCCACTCTTTAGTTGCTTTTATTTTGGCGATATCAAGAAATACATTTTGTCATCATCAGCCTTGGTCATAGAGAGTATAGACAGAGATACAACAAAGGACACATGCACATACACACACACACACACACACACACACACACACACACACACACACACACACACACACACACACACACATATTGGAAAGGAAAATGTATACAGAGAGAGAGAGAGAGACAGAGAGATAATCTGAGAAAGATACTCCTACACACGCACACACACACACACACACACACACACACACACACACACACACACACACACGGAGAATGGATACAGACAGAGATGAGATGTGAAAGTGGCAAATGAGTAAGAATGAGTGAAAAAGGTAGAAGGGGGTGAAAATTGCAGTGGAAGTCCAGTGGGAGATTTCTGAAGAAATATATTTTGATATTTTGTTGTTGCATGTAATATGCAAAAATAAAGCATAATATGTAGAATATGGACATATCATCGTATGATGGACTTGGTATACTAGAATGCATAATTGCAGCCTATAGTGTAAAAGGGAATTCATACAAAATACTAATGAAAGAATTCCTCACAAAGCCATGTGAAATGCATGGTATCGCATGAGTAATTAATTACATGGGATGCAGTGAAGTAAAATTATACTGTATGCCATACTGCTGTGCCTGGCTGTTATGGTCCTGTCATGGTATTCAGATGTATATGATCTCATAGCCAGAAGGAAGAAGGAACATCATGTTTAAGAGAGTTTTCTGATGTTAAGCATACCAGGACTTTTTGAACTAAGTAAGGCATATCTACAGCAGATGCAAAAGTGCAACACACAAAGCTTTTATTTCACTGTATTCATGAACATGATGGTGCCTGTGCATGTGTGTGTGTGTGTGTGTGTGTGTGTGTGTGTGTGTGTGTGTGTGTGTGTGTGTGTGTGTGTGTGTGTGTGGGTGTGTGTGTCTGTCTATGTGGGAGACTGCAACAATGGGAATTTATATTGTTTTCCTCAAAATGCACAAGATTTCGAGTTGATTATACTTTGGAATATGAAGATATTCAAACTTAGTCACTAGGGCCAGTGTCAAGCTACACTATCCACAAAAATATTTATGACATATAACCAAAAATAATTTAATCTAGCATATTGAAAGATCATGCTTTGATGAATCATCTCTTAACTAAGCAAAATCCTAAATATTTCAGAAGTAGTTGTATTGTAACATGTCCACTTCTAGTGCATTACAGTTTTTTTTTTAAGTTTTCACATTTGCTCATGGAAAAAAAAAAGGGGGGGGGTAAAGTTTTTGAAATATTTTAGCTGATTTACAAATCAAGTAATGATCAATTAATATTATTGATGGGAATCCATTTGTTAGTGGCCAGCTGACTGAAACTCAGAACATCTTTACTGGGATTCCAAGATGGTGGTTGTCTGAATAGCACCCTCTCCATAAGGCTCTGTTATAATTTCAGTTAAACTCAACAAATAGTCAGAACTGTGATCTATAAAAACCTTCTATAGAAGAGAGAAGTGTGTGCAGATTCTGGATTCATCTGTTTTCCCTCCAAAATTCAATATTACAATATTTAAACGAATAATCTATCCTTCATCAGAGAGCAGTTCTCATTTCCACGTGGAGAATAGAGGCCTAGTGACTTCAGCACCTAAGCAACAGACAGCAACTACACAAGGAATAATCTAATCAAGACTGAATTACCAAAATGCCCAAGGAAATAGATGGCATGGACACACAAACATCTAAGAAAAAATTGTCTGCTATAGCATCCCCTGAGAAAGAAGTCACAACAAAGAGACAGAAAACTATTAAGTTACAACAGGAGCAATTAAAAGATAGTCCTAAACAAAAGCCAGAATGCATCATGAACATGGAAGACCTGAAAATGCTCTTTTTCCACTTCAAAATGTTAGTCAAGGATTTTCAGAACAACTGAATACTTTTGGTACTACAATTAACTAAATAGCTGCAATAATGGAACTTGTGGAAGACAGAGCTAAATCCAACAAAATGGAAATTGCCAATCTAAAATCCGAACTGGGATCCAAAGATAAAGCTCTAACTGATATGCAAGCAAAAATCTTGGATCTAGAGGCAAGAAGCAGGAGAAATAATCTCATTGCAAGAGGTCTGCCAGAAAAATATGAACAGAATCAACTTCTTTCTACTCTCAAACAAATCTTTAAATCATTATTACCACCAAGCGACCCATTCTCTGATTGCATATTGGAGAGGGCACATCGTGCACTTTACAGAAATCAAAACTCTGACCTATCTTACCTAGATCCATTTAAGTAAAGCTACTAAACTATCAAGATGTGCAAAGCATCCTTAATGCCTACAAAAGACAAAAACATTTCACTTGGAACACGTATAAAATTTCAATCTCACAAGACTTCCCCCAAGAAATCAAAGAGAAGCATCGCAAACTTCCCCCTTCTACGCAGATCTCATTAAGCAATATAAAGTTTCAAATGCAATTCCCAATACATTAACATTCCAGCATAAAGAAAATAAGTTTACTGTATCCTCACCCATGGAAGCCCATCCTATATTCGTTAAATGCTTTGGAAAAGCTCCGAAGGCTTAAAAATAATCTTTTTCTCCAAATTTTTACTCACCAGAGTGCTTATCAAGCTTTCCAATACCAAGTATCTGCCTTTTCTTGTTGGTGAGTTTATTCCTGTTCAAATAATCATCATTTTTATATTAACCTAAATTACTGTCAAATCCAGTCCTTCAGAAATGAAATTGCCTAGTTGGAAGGTTTCATGGGACTTATTCTTTGATACTACATCTGGTTTCACAAAGCGATGGAACTTTTAGTTATGTACTCACCATAACTTCAGATGTTTGGGATCCATCTCGCCTACATTCTGAATGATGGGTTGATCCGTCGACTCGCACGCTTATGCTATAGAGCGAGGCCTCTTATTGGCTGAGCTTTCTTTATCCCAGGATGCACCACCACTAATCCCCCAGATCTTGTTTGTCCGCATTCATGCACACATGCACAGCTTGTTTATATAACATTGTTAGATGTTTCAAGATGAAACAACAGGATTCGGACCTTCTGATATCCTCTGATCTCCAAGGAAGGGGGAAGGAGGGTGGGTTATTAGGAATGGTGAGATGGATCCCAAACATCTGAAGTTATGGTGAGTACATAACTAAAAGATGTTATGTGATCTGATCTCGCCTACATTCTGAATGATGGGACAGCGTCCCTAGCACCTAAATCCCGGGTGGCTCATTGGAAAACACTCCTGAGCACTGTGGAACCAAATGAAGCTCGTCCTCTAGATGCCACATCTAATTTGTAGTGAGAAATGAAAGTATGCGGGAAGACCATGTAGCCAGCACAAATGTCACCAATAGCAAGCTTAGAATGAAATGCTACTGAAGTAGCCATAGCCCTTGTAGAATGAGCCTTGACAGTGGTGGAAAGCTCCTTGTTAGAAAAAATATAAGCTTGAGTAATACAATCCCTGATCCATTTGACAATAGTGACCTTTGTGACTGCGTTGCCCAATTTGTTTTCTGCAAAGGACACAAACAATTGATCTGTATTCCTTGACTGTTTGGTCCTATCCAAATAAAAACGTAACTGCCTATGGACATCTAGTGTGTGGAAAATAAATCCCACTTCATTGGAGTATTTTGGGAAAAACACTGGGAGCTCTAATGACTGTTGCAAGCATAAAGTAGAGCAGACTTTAGGAACAAAAGAAGGATTCGGTCTGAGGGAAACTCTGTCTGGATGAAAAACCAAGTACGGAGGTTTTACTGGCAAAGCTTGAAGTTCTGAAACCCTTCTGGCTGAAGTAATTGCCACTAGGAAAGCTGTCTTCCATGATAGAAACTTTAAATCACAGGTAGCTGCCGGTTCAAAGGGGAAGAAGTCAAGGCACGTAATACTATATCCAGATCCCATGGAGGTGCAGGATGAGAAACTGGAGGTCTTAATAGAGCAGCACCTTTCAAGAAGGTCTTACACAACCTGTTGCTCATTAAAGGTGGGTCTATGGATTCATGAAAGTTAGAAATTGCTGCCAATTGTACTTTGATGGTAGAAACAGAAGAGCCTTGGTTGAAAAGAGAGGTTAGGAACTTAAGTACTTCTGCTACGGGAGCTGAAATGGGGTCCAGGCCCTGGAGTTGAGCCCAAATAGCAAATCTTTTCCATTTGCTAGAATAAAGTTTCTTCACTTGTGGGCTGAAGACAATATACTACCTCTGGGTCTAGTGTATGTCTCCTGACTATGGTTGGAAGAGGAGGAGCCAGGCCGTCAATCTTAATGTGTGTAGGGACTGGTGTAGTAGTCCCGACTGATGAGTCAGTAGGTCTGGGATCTGGTCCAGGAACCATGGACCTTCCAGAGCATGTTTCGAAGAAAGGGAAACCAGACTTGATGAGGCCAGTAAGGAGCAATTAAGATCATTTTGCTCCCTAAGAGAAGCCTTCTGAATTACCTTGGGTAAGAGAGGAACTGGAGGAAGGCATAAAGCAGGCCGGTGGGCCAAGGATGGACTAACGTCCATAGGGCTCTTCCGGAGCCGGGATAGGGAGAAAAATCCTTGCATTTGCATTCAGAGGAGTGAAGAGGTCGCAACAAGGAACTCCCATTGCTGAAAATCTGTCTTATAATAGTTATGTTCAGAGACCACTCGTGAGGAGAGAGAATGGTCCTGCACAACCTGTCGGCTACGACATTGGATTTGCCCGGTATGTGAGTTTCCACTAGGAAGCGATTGGTTGAGATTGCCCATTCCCAGACCCTCATCGCTTCTCTGCAAAGAGGATAGGATCTGGTCCCTCCCTGCTTGTTCAGGTACCAGACAACTGACATGTTGTCCGTGTGAACAGCAATTACGCCATGAGGAAGAATACAGTGAAGGGCTTGAAGGGACAGAAGTACTGCTCTCATCTCTAGGATGTTGATGTGGAGAGAGGTCTCTTCCGGATGCCATTTGCCCTGGACTGACCTGCCCAGGGAATGCCCCCCCCACCCCATCTGGGAGGCATCCGAGGTCAACGTGGCTGCTGGAGGAGGAAGAGCAAAGGGTCGTCCCTGATCCAAATTGGAAGACACTAGCCACCAGCGAAGGTCTCGTCTGCAAGATTCTGTGATCCATATTAGATGATTGAGAGGGAGTTCCTGAAAGGACCATTGAGTTGAGAGAAGCCACTGGAGGATTCTCATGTGTAACCTTGCCAAGGGAACTAGCAGAACTGTAGCAGACATCGATCCCAATAGTTGCAAGACCATTCTGGCTGGGGCTTTGGACTTGGGGAGTAGGGCTCGAACCTGACTTTGTATGATCTGAATTCTGTCTGCAGGTAGATAGACCCATCTGGTTTGAATCTATCTCTGCCCCTATGAATTTTATCCTTTGAGATGGCCGTAACACAGACTTTGGCCAATTGAAGGTGATTCCTAGAATTGCCCAGTGATGTTGTGGCCTGCAGGCTCTGTAGAAGTAGATGCTTTGAGGTGGCAGTTAGAAGCCAGTCGCTAGTCTGGAAACACCTGGAATCCTAGACTCCTCAAGTGAGCAGTCACTACTGCCAAGCATTTGGTGAACACCCTGGGGCTGTGGTGAGACCAAAGGGCAGCGCATCGAAACTAAAATGACTGCTTCCTAGGCTGAAGCGCAAGTGTCTCCTGGGCGTTTGATGTATTTTGATATGGTATCTGGCGTCCTTAAAGTCTATGGAGCACATCCAAACACCTTTCTCCAACAGGGAGAATGGTTTGTAAAGTGACCATTGAACTTGGACTTCTTGACTGAACGGTTTAGGTTGCTTAGGTCCAAAATGGGCCTCAAGTCCCCGGTCTTTTGGCACTAAAAGAATCTTGAGTAAGTCCCTAATCCGATCTGGTCTCGGGGACTTGGATGGCTCCTTTTGCAGCAGTTTTGAAATTTCTATGGCTGGTATCCCATTGACTGGGTGGCGGGTCCGGAATTCTTTTGGACTGAGGGGGCAACAGAATGGGATGGTGTAACCTCGATAATTGAAGCACCCATTGGTCCTGAGTGATCCTTTACCAGGCATTTAGGTGCTTGAAACAAACCAAAAACCGACTGGCTCGAGCAGCACAGCCAGGCAATCCCTCAGGGACTATGAAAGTTGAGGAGCCACGAAAGGACTACGCGGTCTCCAGTGTTGCGGGGCCTCTGCCGCCTCTGGGATGGCGTCTTCCTGATGAATTTCCCTTCCTCTGCCTCTGGAGGGGAATCTTCCTGCTGAGAGGGTAAGACTTCTGCGATCTCGGAACCACATCTTCCCTCCTCTTTTAGCCTTGGAATAAGGCCGAAGGGAGTGGAAAATCGTGCCCCGGCAGTCAGAGTCTTACCCTCCTGTTCACAGTGGGTAAGTGTGTCTTTCACCTTGGGCCCAAACAGGAGGACCCATCAAATGGGGCGAGGCGAATGAAGACTTGAAGGCCTCTGCAAAATGACACAGGTGAAGCCAGGCTTGTCTCGCGCAATGCCTGCACTTCTACTCGCCCCTCAGCCGGAGATGAGCCTCATGGACGAGTTCGAGATGGACGACATCGTAGCCAGCTGAGATCCAACCGTCTGGGCCAGCTCCTCAGGCAGGTTACCTAAGAGGGTATCGGATAGCTCCTTAATCAGATCCCTCTGGAATCGTAAAAAAGTCGTTAGGTAGTTCAGAGACCTCAAAGTAAAGGCCGCTGAACTAAGGGTGCACTTGCCATACCGATCCATGCTCCTAGACTCCTTATTAGGAGGATGGATGAACGTAGAAGCCTCTGCTACATCCAGCTGTGTAGCAGATGCCACCACCATAGCATCCACAGCCACACCTTTCGTGAGGAACTCTCTATCTGGGGGTGCTGAAAGAAATTTGTTTGGACGAGTGGGCACCGGTTCCACAGAGTCTGGGTGACAGATCAAATCCAAGAGCTCGTCAAGGACGGAGACACCCAGGAGGCGGAGGGCTGAGCCGGAAGGCCTTAGGAACACCGACTCATCAGCAGAGGGAGGTTTGGACTGCCAGCCGCCTCGTTGTTTTAGGGCTTCAAGGATGTCTGCAAAGGAGACATCATCACTTGGGGACCCCTCTGCATCATCGAGATTGGTGTCAGATGTCAAAGACTTCGTCGGGGAGTCAACGTGCTTCCTCTTGCACGTTTTTTCCTGGGAGGTTCATCGAAGAGGCTTCAGAAGGACCTCCAGGAGGAGGAGAAACCCCAGTGGGGGTAACCTGAGGCCCAGGGGCTCCGCTGTCTGCTGACAGGGGAACTGCTAACGACCCAGTCTCCAAGAGTAGGGAAGGAGCCGGGAAACCGTGGAGATGGCCAAAGAAGATTTGGCTAGAGCACTCCTCATTGCCCTGAAGGCGGGACCACCAGAATCCTGGGAAAGTCCCCCCTCCATGGCCACGACAGTAGAGGGTACTCCCCCCCGACGCACTTTCAAGAGGAAGACTTGGGACGAAGGCATCAATCCCGAAGGAAGAAGTCCGTGCACTGAACTCCGACCCAGGAGCCGGAGTCGGAGCAAGGGTCGGTCTGACCCTAACACCTCCACTGGTTCCACCAACACCCGCTCCAACGGTGCGAAGCTGTTGGAGGAGGAAGAACTGTAAGGAGTGGACCATCGGCTCTGAAGCCAAATGGGCTGGAGCGAAACCATCTTTTGGAACACCGGAGACTGGAAGAGTTGAAGGAGTACCCTGTCGATGTCGAATCAGACATCCTGGAAGATCTCGAGTGCCGATACCGATTTCTCCATTGGCTCGAAGGGCCTGAGGACCGGCTCGAAGGATTCCACTATTATTGGCTCGAGGAAGCCTTCACCGAAATTTCTCGGCGGCTCGATAAAGACTTCGGCTCCGAGGAGGAAGTGTCTGAGCCGATGACCCTTATCGGCTCCAATATCAGTGGAGCCGATGAGGATGACCTGCCTCTCGATGCTCCAGACCTTGGCTCCGAAACCAGAGGGGTTGAGGTAGGAGGCATCGAGGCAGACCTCGGCTCCGAAGTCCGTGGAGCCGATGGAGAAGTCTGCTTGCCTTTCTTAGCCGGCTCTGACTGAATGGTGAGCCCTCTTCTTAGAAGGAGAGGAAGATAAAGCCTCCTCAAAGAAGGCTTGATTAATCCTCTAAGGATTAATTTGTTTTCCTCTCCTGGAGGACTCGAGAGGAAAAGCATGGCACACACTGCAGGATTCTTGGAGATGTTTGCAGACAAAGAGCCATACGAGAGGAGTGGTCGTCCGTAATGGACATTTAAACCCACACCTGGGTGTGCTTCTTAAAACCGGATGGTTTATGTTCCTTAGACATAGTTGTAAAAACAGGAACAACAGTAAACTTTAAACAGCTTAGGATACAGGTACAACAAATATGCCAAAAAATATATATAAATACTGAAAGAGAAACTTTTCCCTTTTTTTTTTTTTTTTTACTGTAAGAAAAAAGAAAGAAAGAAAGCAAGGAGGGTCAAGACCCTCTAACTCAAATGGGTACTTGACCCACACACAACCAATAAAGCAGTTAGATCAGGGAAGGCCCCTCTGACTGAAAGGAATCTTCTCTGACAGGAAATTTTAAGTAAAAATCAATAAATCACCAAGAAACACACTCATACACAAATAATAGCCATTAAAACAGCTTTTGGGTTGAAAAAAAGAAAATTTCTGACAGGAAAAGATACTATTAATATAGTACTTAGCCCAGCCAATGTTGAGACTACGTCCAAGCTCTGTAAGCGGCAAACGAGATCTGGGGGATTAGTGGTGGTGCATCCTGGGATAAAGAAAGCTCAGCCAATAAGAGGCCTCACTCTATAGCATAGAGGAGAGCGGGGATCGGCTCCGAACCCATCATTCAGAATGTAGGCGAGATCGGATCACATAACATCACTCTCATCACTCAGCATTACTTACTAAATGCCTGGACTGTTTGAGATTCATCGATCCTATCTGCTTTATTGGTGAGCATTGTTAATTGAGCCCTATTGATCATCATGGCTAAGGAGTTATTACCTGAAGAGGAAAAAGGTATCGGGAAAGGAAAAGAGTAAAGAAGGGGAAAAAATAAATAATAAGAATTAGAATAAAAAGGAAGACCAAGGAGAGACAATAAGATGCTCCCCAGTGGCTGTTTTCCCCAAAACTGATTTTTTGATTGGTCTTTGTGCGATCATAACATTCAGTATTTTATCTGACTCCAGGGTATCTTTCTAATGCTGTGATTTCTGGTTTTAAGTAGGAAATTGCTTATTATATAACTGAGTATTGTAGCAGTCTATGATGGTTTATCTAACTGATGCTAGTGTCAGCCTGAAAATGTTTTGTAATAGCGGTTAAAGCTATTTAGTTGTATTAGCATTAGGGAGCTGCTCTCTGTGCTATGAGTGCAAGTGGCCAAATATTAGCATTAGAAGAAGAGATCCTTGTGATAGACTTTCCACTACTATTAGCGACTTGTTTGTTTTGGCAACCTGATGCTACGAGAAGGATAGGAGCTCGAAGGGCTTTATAAACATATCAGAATTCCCTTTTCATGAAAAAATATAACCTCCAAAAATTTTTATGATGTAGAGCCCATTCATTGATTGAGCTGCTTCCTACTCCATTGATAGCAGCTCAGAGAGTGCTAGATAAGAGATATCAATGTTTGGATAATATGATATGTTCTGAACCCTCTTCCAGCCATACATGTCGGCGATCAGCTTAATATTAGTACTGCTGTACACATATTCTCCAAACTGCTCAAGCTTATGTCACTGTTTTTAAACAAGTCTAACATTAATTATTGATTTTGTTCCCTAATGATCTCGAGTGGCAAAGTAACTTTAAGTATACGTAAGGGCTTTTGAACAATATCTTGAGCGTAATACAAGCTATTTATCTTTATATATGGGACACTACTGTTATTAGTTTTCAAATCTAAATTCGGGAAAGAGTTGTTTTAAAATAAATCTCAGCTATTTTTGATGTTTCCTCACCCTCTTCTATTATTGATGGAAATAGCACTAATGGGGCTCCTTGTCATAACAAAGCATTGAAAACAGCAACTTAAGCAGAACTAAGTTGGGTACTTTAATGTTCAACTTCACGGGCGTCTTCTCTTGATGCTGCTGCTGTTTTAAAATGTATCTTTTCACCTCATGTGCCATCTGTGGTATGCTCTTGTACTGTAAGGAAATAAGGCAACCTAGGAATAAAAATGTGTTTTCAATTCAGGAATAATTTGTGTACATTAGGATTGAATTTTGGTAACGCAGAATTTTAAATGCATCTAACTTTTCAGCATTTATATATACTAAGATGATGGTTACTACTGAAAGTCTCCTGTTTACCCTTTTCTCTGTATTAATGAGGTCTTTCCAGTATGTCAGGACTCCTTTAAATGCAGATAGTGTTTTTGCTTTTTCCAAAGATTCTGTTGTATTACTATCTTCTAGTTCTCATGGATTTTTTTCCGCTAGGTATTAGGTTCAAGTGGAAATTATTCTAGATGGCTTGCTGAATGAATACTCATTGGTTTTTCATTTAACATGCACTCGAATATGGTTGATACTCTACTCTGTGTTCTCTGAAACCAATGAATAATGGTCTAAAACCTGACAATATTTGGGACATCTACCTATTACTGTCTTGTTGTGAAAGGTGAACATATTTGTTTAAGGCATTTTAGCCTAATAGTTATATACTCTGTGTCCACATTGTTATGTTTATTGATCTGTTATTAACTGTCCAGCTTAATATATGGTTAGCTCTCTGATGGGGACAGTTTTAGACATTCTATTGGTCATATTTTTTGTCTGTACAATTATTTATTGCAAGTGGTTAGACAATTTACACAATCTACAGTTACTAGCCTCTTATTTTTGTGTATTAGACTAGAAGGACAATTCCTTGGCACAACGTCTACAACACTAACATGCTTTATATACATATAAGCAATTTGTGACTACATTTTCCCTTGTTAAGCTTTACAGTTGTTCCCTAGTAGATACCAGAGGCATTATATTTTTGATTAATGTAGTATTTGAGACCTTGGCCTTGGGAATCATTCACGACCCTCTATCGTTTTGTTCTCAATGTATGTTGTTTATTGCTGTTGAAGATCTAAACTTAGGTTAATATCTCAATAGATAACTTATAGGAAGCCACCTTTATATACTGATTTTACCCTACACATGTTCAATGGGCAAATCTAAGTTTTGTACCTTTGTGTTTTGAACATACTTATTTTTACAATAGTATAACCTAATATGCAGATGTATAAAACACTTTTCTTAGTTACTTCTCTCTTAAAGTTGACCATCCAGATTTGGTTTTTCTTCCAGTCAAGAGCCAAATGGATTTGTTAAGTAGGGTTCTGGATGACGTCATTTGGAATAGCTGTATTCTTGTACATAGTATGTATATATATATATATATATATATATATATATATATATATATATATAGTTATTGTTATGATGTTAATCAATTAACATGTTTAAGGTCAAGCCTAACTTCATTTTTGTTCTTTTTTCTCTCTCAAAAGCAGGAGTTATGTGGGTAGGCACAGAGTTAATTTTGAAAGGGTACAGTGCTGCGTTTTTATTTAATTTTACATGCTTACTTAACTTTAATATAATGTGTGAGCCACACGCATACTTTTCCCCTTCCCATTTATCATATACTTACTTTCAGGTTAGTTAGAAACTATCTTAAGTATGGATAAAGAGTGGAAACTTATTTCTTGGAATGTCCAAGGGATTTAGAACAAAAATAAGAGAAATCTATAATTGCACCTTATTCTCAAATCAGAAGCTGATATCTCCTTTATTCAAGAATCACATATGTTAGATGATGACTGGAATATTGAGAAGAATAGGAAATGGATAAAATATATTATTCCAGCAGAAAACAGTTCTAACTTGAAAGGGGTGGCAATTATTACTAAATCCTCATTTAAACACAATATCACTGGCAAAGGTGCAGACAAAGAGGGAAGATGGTGTTATTTCACGTGTCTGATCCCATCATTAAACAAACCGTTAATGTTCCTAAATCTTTAAAGTCCATGCTCAGATCAACAATTTATTATAAAAATCTATAATATTCTGCTAAACTTCCCAAATCACTATTTTATTTTAGGGGGAGATTGGAATGCAGTAATAGATCCTAGTATTGACAGATCTAACAAAAATAAATTATACAACTCACAAGCCTCCCTTACCTTGTTAGACCTTATATCTGACTTTGGTCTTGTTGACCCTATATCCTTTGGGGATGAGTCTCAAAACAGCAACAATTGCACATACTTCTCCAGGTGCCATAACTCTTGGTCTTGGATAGATTTCTTTCTAATTTCAGAAATATTAACAAACAGGCAACTAAAGTATACAAGTGAACCAAGATTTCTTTCGGACCACTCAAAAATCACCCTAAAAATAAGTTTTACCCAACAGTCCCTTGTATATCATAACAGATGCAATTGGTCTCTTAATAACAATATTCTACTTAACTCAACCATTAAACTAGAGATAGCCCAAGCTATAATAGATCTTACCAATGACCCTCAGAACTCTGGTATACCATGTGACATTCAATGGGCAGTGTCCAAAGCAACACTAAGAGGAATTTTTATTCAAAAATCTTCATACTTTAAAAACAAAAAAAAGGAAGAACAAACCGTCTCATGTCCGAAATCAAAGAACTAGAGGAAAAACTTCAACTGAATTATTCTTCTTTATTACAACATGAAATGATAGGTAAGCAAAAAGACTTATTAAAACTCCATCAATCAAATTACTCCCTGTAATAAATAAGGTTTATTACTAAATATTCTGAATGGTTACAAACTCCCTCTAAGTCACTAGCTATTTTAATTGATAACAAACAATCCTCACCCAGGATAGCTTTGATTAAATACCAAGACAGGCTCTACAAATCGGACGCCCAAATCCTAAACTTATTTTACCAATTATACTCAGGGATATATGCTAACCATCTACACCCAATTTCAGCTTCAGTAATAAATGACTACCTTAACAACATCTCATTCCCAAAGCTTAATGAAGAACAGAAAGAAATATTAACTGCCCCATTGCGTCAAATGGAAATATTAGAAGCCATTAAAAATCTTAAGTCAGGAAAAGCTCCAGGTCCAGATGGATATTCCCCTGATTTTTATAAAACCTTTAAAGAGACCCTAGCTCCCATTTTCCTTAAGTTATTTAATAGCTTATCGACTTATGGAGTTTCAGACCTTTATATCAATCACTCTAAAACCATTCTAATCCACAAAAATAACTTAGACAAATCAAATCCTAACAATTACAGGCCAATTTCAGTAATGGACATTGATATAAAAATGTTATCATCCATACTAGCTGAAAGTCTTAAAAAGGTGATCCCCTTCCTTATTTCTGAAGAGCAAGCAGGTTTCATGTCCAACAGACACACATGGGATAGCACTTTAACAATGGAATCTATGATCTCTCTTACCAAGAAGGACATTAATCCTAGATATGCCATGATTTTGGATGCATCAAAAGTTTTTGATAGGGTTGATTGGAACTTTTTATTCACAGTGCTACCCCACTATGACATTCCCATCGAATACATTAACATCATCAAATCTCTTTACAACAGCTGCTATACGTGTTTATATATAAATAAAAAATCGTCACAACTGATAAAAATCTCAAATTGAACCAGGCAAGGAAGTTCCCTCTCTCCCCTTCTCTTTAACATATACTTAGAACCATTATTCTTATCTCTAAAACAAAGAACTTACCATTCATTTCCCAAGGCTCTAGATACCAAAGTTTCACTGACAGCATCTGAGGACGATCTGAACCTCTATTTTGAACATGCCTTAACTGACAACAAAAAATTAACCACCACATTGAATACATTTGCTCGGATTTTGGACTACAAAGTTAACAAAGACAAATCCTGTATTTTCCTGATTAACCCACAAGCACATTCCTTCTCCCAGACTCTTCCACCCATACTGAATACTCCTGAAAATATTTAGGAGTTTGGTACGATCATTCCTCATCTTCTATATTACAATTCAACTTAATGAAAATATGGATGGCCATATCACAAGACATGTCTAGATGGCAACAATTGAAACTTCCTATGTTCTCGAGAACCTTAAGTATCAAGATGAACATTCTCCCCAAAATTCTTTATCACTTTCATGCATCTCTATCCTTCATCCCCAATATATTATTTTCCAAAATCCATAATGCTTTGGCTAAGTTCATCTGGTATCCAAAGTCTGTAAGGATGTCTTATCAAAGACTTACCCTCCCGAAAGATAGGGGAGGTCTTAAATTGCCAGACGTACAATTGTATTATAGAGTTCTACACGCCAGCAGACTAATTGAAATTGCTAATTACAGGCCCAACAATCAACCATGGACCCCTCTTTAGATAAAAATGTGGTTTAACCATACCTTTAAAAATGGGATGAACCCTAAAGCTCTCCCTTTCTTAGACCCTTATGTTCTTAGAAAAATAAAGCTGCACTATATATTAAAAGAGAAAATAAAATCCTTTCATGGACTATTTAAATCAATGAATCTGGACAAAGCACTCATGCTACTGCAGCCTTTACACCTAAACCCAAATCTCCAGTTGAATAGGAATATGATTAACTTAAATAACTACTCACCTATCAAAGTATGCACTGTATGGGATATTCACAGACATAGAGAGTTGTCACTTATGCATCTATGGCAGGTTCTAAGTCTATCTAAAAAATATACCTTAATTCTGCAACAATTAAGGGAACTTATTGCCATCTTCCCCTTTGATTTCAAAATAGATGGTCCAGCTCTAAATCTAGTCTCTAAATTATTAGAAATTTTAACCAGTAATAAGAGTATGTTATCCCTTGCCTATAAGGCTGATTAGTACAATCCTACACCAAGATAAACTATTATTTGTGAACTACTGGAACCACCAAGGTCTGAATTTTTCTAAGCAGCAGAAATTATCAGCCATTAAAACTATTCTTTCCTTCTCCCCTTTAAAAACTTACTTATACACAATTTATGATTTCCAATAACCGATACTTCACTTCTGTCCACCTAAATAAATTTAATCCGAAGGTCTCAACTGTTTACCCCTGCTGCTCTTACCCCAAAGCAGACACCATACACATAGTTTGGTTTTGTAGATATTCACATAATATTTGGTGTTCTCTTAAGGCGAGACTTCAAAAAATGGGATACCAAAATCAACCCTTTCCTGGGAAATGGCAGTTCTACATATCACAGACATGAATGAAGGTTAAAATATCACATTTTAATCAATCTTTGTCTTCTTGTCAAACTTTACATTACCAAAAATTGGTTGGATCGTACTAAATTGTCATGGATGGGTTTCAGAAACATGGCGACTAAATATATTACCTCACAAAAACTTTTATTAATTAGTCCCAAGAAACGTATTTCCTTTCAAAAGTTCTGGGATACCTTATTTGAAGTATTATCCAGTAATTAGCATACTACTTAACTCTGAGGTTGCAGGCTTATAGGCTGCTACCCTTTTGTTGCTTCTTTCTCTTCTTTTTCTTTCTTCGTTTCTCTCCCTTTACACTGCCCAGTTGGTGTGTGGCTCAGTTAGCAAACAATCTCCCTAAATATGATTGCTGCTTTAAATTGTACATAAATGATTATACCATGTGTTCAGGTGAAATGTTTATTTGCTCAGCCTTGTGTTTTTTATTTATGTTAATCCAGATGTATATCTACATGCAGCACTGCTGTATATAGATTTTATTCACCTACTACCTTGTAACTGAATGACACTCATATTCTGCAGTGTTTTGTGATGATGCTATATTGAAAAATCAATCAAATCTCTATTTTCAAAAAAAAAAAGAACATCATTACTGAAAGGTCATCACTGTCTTGTAATGGCAGTTAGACAGACGGGTGCAGCATTATCATTATTTTCTTTCTTTTTTTCATGTTTTCATGATCTCAGAGTTAGTATATATATATATATATATATATATATATATATATATATATATATATATATATATATATATATATAAAACTCCATAAAACTTTTTGGATATGAAAGAAAAATCACTTCACTTCATGTAGTAACTTTGAAATCTTTTAATCCAGCAGTAAAAAATGTCCACCAAGAAAACAGTGTAAGAAAACTTGAAATAAATTTCAAATAAAATGAAACACTTGTATTTAAGCACTTTCGTTCATTGTCAAGTTCATTTTAAAGTTATTTAACAGTTAAACTTCTTCAGAAATACAAAGGTTATCAACTGAACTCTGTTTACATAAAAGCTGCTGTATAATTAATTCTTTATGCAAAGAAGGGGAGGGGAAAGAATTCTCACTAACGAATCCACTTAAGGATGCATTTTACATTAAGATTGCCATTAAGCCCAGGGGGCGTGTCAGCTTGCAGTTTAACCTGCCATCTAAGCTCCTTAACTTCTAGCTGGGGGTTCTCATCTCCATAGATCAAGGAAATACTGTCTAACACTAGAAATTTAAAAGTGGAGCTGGAAGGGTTGGTTAGCTTGTCTTTAGCTAGAGCATTTTTTTAATCACCTTTTCTTATGGCCTGGTAATGTTCCTTGATTTAATTGCTGAGCTTCCTAATAGTTTTGCCCACACAGAATGCCCCACAGTTACTGCAAACAGCAAGGTACACTATGCAAGTTGAATTACAATCAAATATGTCTGAAAAATGAATTACTTGTCTAGGAGTGTGTAAGATGACACAGTCTCCACTTGCAATGTACTGGCAGCAAACACATTTCTCACAACAAAACATACCAACTGAAGGGGAGGTGTGGTTAAATTTCTCTGACAAGCTAGATCAAATACTGATTTGAGAGACTGGGATCTCTTGTAACTGAAAGATGGAGCAGGACCTAGTGCCTTGCCTATCTCTTGGCAACTGGAAATAATATCCCAGTTCCTAGAAACTATGTCCCAAACGATTCTGTTGAAATTGGAAGAGGAAAACACAGGCTGTCATTGGAAGATGGAAGAGGGTTTGGGCAAAAGCCTTTTCACAAAATGGGGGGAGGGTATTTGTTTTGTCTATTCACTGCAACTTCCTCCAAGAGGGTGTCCACTAAGTGTGCTGGGTAGTGTTTGTCTGTGAATAACTGTTTAAGAAGGAGACTTTCTTTTGTGAAGCTTTCATTGTCACTAACAATGCGGCTAAGGCATAATAATTGCCCCTTGACTATGTTCTTTTTCATAAAAAAGGGGTGTTGGCTGCCAAAATCCAAATAGTTATTATGGAAGGTACTTTTTCTGTGGATGGTCAAATGGAGAGGTCACATCTAAGAAATGGACAGTTTCTCTCTTACCTGAAAGGGTAAAGTCTAAAAAATCAGTACTGCTGTTAAATTTGTCTAAGAACACATCAAGCTCACCTGGTGGCCCTGTCCAAAGGAAAAAGATATCATCTATATAACATTTATATAGAGAGACATATTCAAAACCATCTAATTTGGTAAGCACATCTGCTTCCCAGGAACTCAGAATTAGGTTGGCATAGGACAGGGCCATCTTTGCCCCCATAGCTACTCCCTGTACTTGCTGGTAGATGGTACTGTTGAAAGAAAATAATTTGTTTTCCAACACTTATTTCAAAAGAGCTAACAGAACTGGGACTCTCTGGGGGGGGGGTATTAGTGTGCTTGGCAAGGTAATGCCCCACCATAAGTAAACCCCTTTGATGCAGGATGCTGGATTAAAATGCCAAAATGTCCAGGGTGACCAATGTACAGTGACCAGTCAAAGGAGGGCAATTATGGACCTGATTCAAGAATTCCCGTGAATCTTTTAAGTAGAACTGGGAGGACTGAACTAGCAGGTTTAGGACAAAATCTAAAGGAGCTGGTATGTATTCAGTCTTTGTCTTACCTGAGGCCACAATATGCCTAAGAGGAGGATTTTTTGGATCTTTATATGTTCTGGGGTCCCGAACATCCTACCCACTAATGGGGACTTTACCTCCATAAATTCCAACTCAAAGTCTGAAATAAGTTCTTTATGATAGAGCTTGGTAAGAGTGTTGTCTATCCTACAAAAGCTTTCCATAAAATCAGAGGATACAGTTTTGTAGTTGTCAACGTTAGAAAGGACTTCTTCCATTTTGCTAACATAAGAGCGGTTATCCATAATGACAAAACCTACTCCCTTGTCTGCCTTCATAACCCTGATGTCTGGATTAGCTTAGAGATTTTTGAGGGCTGTCTTTTCTTTAACAGAAAGTTTAAATCTCTTAGTGGGTGGCTTTTTCTCAAGGGCTGCTCTTACTTCTTTCTCACACACTTTAGAAAAAATATTTAACTTGGGATTAAGGGGGGGGGTTGAAAGTGCTTCTTCTTCTAGGGAAAGAGTCACTACCATCATCAGAATCAGAATCCAAACTGTCAGGGAAATGGAGGGAATGGGAGGCATTGGAAGTAACAATCTGGTCTCGCTGAGGGCCTGCACCTAGTGTGGAAAAAACATTTGTGTTAAAAACATCATCAGCTTGTGTAACAACAGATTGACTAAAACATACATTATTATTTGTAATGCCTTACTTTAAATTAAGCTTTCTACAATAAAGCTTTAAGTCTAGTACCACATTAGTCACTGGAGCCCTCTGTGATGGAATAAAGTTCAGTCCCTTTCACAAAACTGCTAAACTGTCATCATCCAACACCAAATCCGTAAGGTTGAAAATGTCAAGGGTAGGAGAAGGAACGGGAGAGCAGTAAACCATTACCATCATCTCAGTCTTAGGCGTCTCCCTGTGCTTCTCCCTCTCACCCTCCCTCTTCCTCTCTCCTTTCCCCTGACTGTCTCTGAAAACAGCTGAGTAGTCTATGGACCTGGGGATAAAAAAATGGTCTGATGTAGTGAAAGGATTGGAATCCAAACTCACTTTGGATGCTTGTACCAGTTCTCTAGGAGGCTGAATATTAAAGCCCACTGGACTAGCTGAGGTATTGGTAAGAACAGTACCTGAAGACTGATTCTCCTCAGAAAAAAATTTCATTGCAGGGCTCTTGGAAGGCAAAACATTAATTCTCAAAGCCACTTGAGGATTGACAACAGCTGGGAAAGTGCTATGCTTCTTAAATAGTGAAAATACCTTCAGTTTGGCTCTGAAAGGTTTTGATGGGTATGTAGCCTTCCTTCCATATTGGTCTAAGTCCCTGGACAACTTTTTTGACTTTCTCCAGACAAGTGAAGCCACTTGTTTGGAGACTTTAGCTTCTATGCCAGTCCATTCATTTTAACCACTTGGAAAAATGAGTGAGACAGGATGGTATCATTTATTGGTCTTATCTCATCACCTAGTGCCCCAAGTCTTTTGATTGTAGTCGATAAGCACTTCAAGCACCTTAATTCCTGCCTTATTAAAAATCTCACAAAGCAATTGATATATTTCACTGTTAACATCAGTTCCATTGGGAAATTTACTGAACCTAAGGCCTTGCAGTACAATCTCCTGTTTTACACAGCTGGTAAGATAAAATATATCATATTCAATGCTTTTGTATTTTGAAACCAGCTTTTCTAGTTTAAAAAATAAATGTCTGTGATTACCTTGGGTAGCAATTTTGGGTTCAGGTATCATACTGTTGTCAGGACTAAATGTGAAAGTTCCAGCAGCTGTACAGTCAGTGAATGGATTGACTGTATTAGATGCCAAAATTCTTTCAAGAATATCCTTGGTATCTGTATTGTTTAATGGCTGCTGCTGTGTAGTACTGCTGGATGAACTAAGTGGTGCTCTTTCACTGGAAACCTTGTGGGTACTCCTTCTACTGAATAAATCTTAAGCTATTTCAAATGTTTCATTGAAATAATCTAGGGTGAATGCCATTTCTGATGGAATGTCATCAGTAGAAAGTTCAAGGAGAGCCTGGCTATCACCAGCGAGTTGACTCTGAACAGATCCTTCCATATTCTGGCAGAAATATATACTAAAAGAACAGTAAACTGTCAAAAAGTTGTCCAAACACTTATAAATCCATAAACCTTTTTGGATATGAAAAAAATCACTTCATGTAGTAGCTTGAAATCATTTAATCCAGTAGTTGAAATATTTTAATCCAGCAGTAAAAACGTCCACCAAGACAACAGTGTAAGAAAACTTGAAATAAATTTGAAATAAAATGAAACACTTGTATTTAAGTGCTTTCATTCATTGTCAAGTTCATTTTAAAGTTACTTAACAGTCAAACTTCTTCAGAAATACAAAGCTTATCAACTGAATACTGTTTAAATAAAAGCTGCTGGATAATTAATTATTTATTTAAAGAAGGGAAGGGAAAAGCATTCTCACCAACAAATCCACTTAAGGATGCATTTTACATTAATATTACCATTAAGCCCAGGGGGCATATCAGCTTGCAGTTTAACCTGCCATCTGATCTCCTTAACTTCTAGTTGGGGGTTCCCATCTCCAACAAAAAAAAAAAAAAAAAAAAAAGGGTTAACGCCCCTGTATTTTTACAGTATAGCCAAACAGTCCACTTATGCTGTGTGGTGAGGTTGCAATAAGGCCAATATATTAGATAATAGTTCATATATGTATATATAGTTTGGGGTGTGGAGCTTGCTTTTAGCTCAAGGTTTCAAGAAGCTTGCTCCCTGAAAAATAAAATTTTTTTGTGTTTTTTGATCTTGGGAGAGTTACTGTTCTGGGTTGTATCCTCCTAAAGTTTTAGAAATGTTGGGGTCAAACAATTGCATGGCAGTTAACCAAGAGGAGATTCACCATCTTCATCATCATCATCCCCCTTTTCCTATTTTCTGCATGGTGTCAGGGTGCAGCATCAGCTGTCACCATTTCTCTCAATTCAATGTCACATTCCTTTTTTCTTTGTGACATTTATGTATGACTATCGTAAGTCCTGTCTCACAAAATCCATTCATCTCAGTGCAGGATGCCCTTGTTTCCTCTTGCCTTCTTCCTTCCTGTCTCTCTCAAAATCTTCTCCACCAAATCATCTTGTGCTTCTTGCACATATGCCTGAATCACAATAATCTAATCTAATCTAATATAATCTAATCTAATCTAATCATAAAATATGATTGTCCATATTATACCCATTAATTGATATTGATACATGCTCCCAAGACTCATGTTCACAATCATCTGTGGTCCTGTCTTGCAGGAAGTGAAAGGGATGATTTTTTCCCAACCTTTTATCCTTGTTTGCCACATAAAGCTACAAGGAAAAACCTAGTCAAGCTAGAGTTTTCACTGTATATTACTTTAAACCTCCTGTAATAGAGGCCCATGGGATATATGCAAATGATCCCTTAAGGGCATCAAGTGCTTCAGCTATATGGCTTCTGAATATGACTTTTTCCATTTTTTTTTGCCCTTAAGGACTCATTTGCATATTTCTGATGGGCCTCTATTACAGGAGGTTTAAGGCATCACAAAGTGAAAACTCAAGTTTGGCTAGGTTTTTCCTTTAGTTTTTTTAATAATTGGTTTGTCTGTGTGACTTTTTTCCTTTTTGGTTTACTTGTTAGTTGGAATATTTTTTCAGATACCTTAATGATTATGGACATCAGCTGGGGTTAAAGCCCCTGTATTTCTAGAGTATAGCCAAACAGTCCACTTATGCTGTGTGGTGAGGTTGCAATAAGGCCAAAATGTCTATATCCACAGCTAGTGGCATTTAGTTGTGTTCGCTTGACTCTGCCCATAAAGACTCAAAAAGTAAAAAGGCATGGACATTCAGAAGCCATGTAGCTGAAACGCTTGATATCCTTAAGGGGTTATTTGCATATATTCCACGGCCCTCTCACAGGAGGTTTAAGGTATCACACAGTGAAAATTCTAGCTTGGCTAGGTTTTCTTGTAGCATTTTACTAATTGGTTTGTCTGTGTGATCTTTTATTTTTTGGTTTAGTTATTTTGCCATAAAAAGAAAAGAGAAAGCAGAAGTGAAGTACACTTTGCTTTATAGATATTTTCTTCAGTAACAACTTTTGAACTCAGTAGTCCAATATATCTGGGTATTTTGTATTGTTTAAACATTAATTATAGTATGTTAAAATAAAAAAAAATACTAAAAAGAAAAAATATCAAAAAATAAAAATAAAATTGCACATGTAAGAGATGTGTAATTGTATATAAAAACTTTTGCTGAATACTAGAATAATTACATCATGCCTCAGCTTGTGTTAGTCTTAAGTTATCGGAAACTGGATACAAAAGTATTGCTTATAATTTTGTTTCTTTTAAGCAACCTATTAACTATTTCAAGGCTTTACTTGATTATAAAATCAATGGAGTCATGTCAATTGCTACTGGAGAGGATGCAGATAAGGTTGAATGAGTCACCAGCTAAAAAGCAGTTTCTTAAACATGTGTATTGGTTTTATCATTGCTAATTGTTTGCCTGGGAATAAAGACATATTGAAAAAGATAAACTTTAGGCCTCATTCATAAAGATTGCTACAAGATGTACATGTATATTCAGATATAGGGCCAGATTCAGGAAGGCTTACACGGAGTTCAAGAGTAGTGTAAGCCTCCGTGTAAGCCTCCCGATTCAGGAACAGCCCAAATCTCCGTGTAAGAGACAGCTAACACGTCTCTTACACAGACTGGATGTGGAAATGCTCAATACCTCATTTGCAGCTCAAAGATATGCAAATGAGGTATCTGAGCGATCCACGAAGCAGAAACCAGTCTGTGTAATGGACGTGTTAGCTGCAGAAATGTACTCAGCTGACAACTGAGTACATTTCTGCAAAATTAAAAACGGAGCTATGTCAGCTCCAAATAAAGGGTGCATTTGTTTCATTAAGCATGCCAATGGCCAAATATGTGGCCATTGGCATGAAAAAGTGTTGCAAACATATGTTATATAACCTTTTTTTATTTTCACGGGATTTTGAGGTTTAACTGCAGCGCACACCCGCGCAAACGGGGTGCGCTACCTAAAACAAAAAAACGAAGCTTATAAGCCCACAATTGTGGGATTTATGTATTACATGGAATGTCAATGGAGAGACTTGCAGACCAAAAACAACATGGCCTCCGTTTAGTGGTTGTCAAGGGGGGGAAGCTCCGTGTAAGACATGTAACTAGTCATTACTAGGCAATCCTATGTAAATGAGGGTTACAATACTGAATCACACTGCCACATAGGTAATGAGCACTTTCTGAGTAGTGTAAAAGTTAGAGAAGGGGGAGGAACAGAGTAAGAGGTAGGTGACATCACGGGGGGGGAAGGATAGATACAAATGTACCAGATTGGAGGGCAATGTAAGGTGAAAGATGACAGACAGACTTCAGGGAGGGAGGTGTGTCCCAACAGAACACTAGAAAAGTCAAGAAATGGAAGGTTTACGCTATCCCTACACTCAAAGTTTCTTGATATACGTGCATGCGCGCGTGTGCGCGCATGTAAGGCAGGTTCAACATGTGAGAGGGTGTTGCAAACCATTTACAATGGTTTGCACGGGCGTGCACGTGTGGAAGGCGTTTTAACATGAATCAACCTAGTTCACACCGTGTAAGGATGTGTGCACGCGTTTAACACCGTGTAGGAATGTGTGCGCGTGTTTAAGTGACTGTGAGCGTGTTTGAGCTGGTGTGCACATTGCTCCCCTTTAGGAAACAGAGAGGAAACAGGGAAAACCAAAATACAAGGAAACTGCCAGGGAATACTGCTGGAGTTAATTGGTGGAAACAACTGGAAGCAGGCAATTATGCAGGCAGACTAGAAGCCCAACCCAGCACTTAAAACATTGCAAAGAGCAGTGCAGGGTGTTTCTCACAAGAGATACTGCAAGAAAGTAAGCTATCAGAATTGAAAACTGAAAAAAGCTGAACTCAGAGCAGAAATGCTAGGGGCTGCCATAGCTGTTATAATCAGGCATAGGCGAATTGCTGAGGGTGGTGACAATGCAGATGCTGACAGACAACCCAGAGTGAGGAGAAGGAGAAGAGTATACAGGCCCAGGGTCACCTACCATGGGTTACATGAGCTGGAGATAGTAGAGCTACAGAGTGGACAGAGACCTTCTGCAGCAGATTGTTGAGCTGTGCAGGCCACATCTCACACACAGAACCAACAGAGGGGAACCCATCCCAGTGGAAACCAAGGTATGTGTTGGCCTAAGAATACTAGCAACAGGTACCTTCCAGAGACCAACTGGTGATATGATGGGGATATCACAGGCATCAGCCTCCAGGGTACTGCACCAGTTCCTGGATGCCATGTCAGCACATGTCGGTGATCATATATATGTCCCTAATGACCGTGAGGTTGTGGCCAACAATATGCGTCTCTTCCAGCAAATAGCGGGATACCCTGAGGTGCTGGGTGCAATAGACTGCACGCACGTACGCATCAAAGCACCAGCTGGTGAGCGGGGTAGAGTCTACATTAACTGCAAGGGATACCCCTCCATCAACTGCCAGGTCGTGTGTGATGCCCAGGGCATAATAATGAATGTGTGTGCTGGCTGCCCTGGGAGCTACCACGATTCCCACATCTGTCATCTGACGCAGCTGTACCAATCATTTGCCAGTGAGGACTTCCCACACAGACACCTAGTGGGGGATGCAGGTTATGCACTTGAGCCGTGGCTGATGACACCCATCAGAAATGCACACACACCTGAACAGGAACACCACAATGAGGCACACGCACAAACACGTAATGTCATAGAGCGTGTGTTTGGGCTGCTCAAGTCACGGTTCCGGTGTCTGGACACATCTGGTGGAGCCTTGCAGTACACACCAACTACATGTACCCAAATGGTCATGATATGTGCTATGCTACATAATATGATCCTGCGGAAACAGCTGCAGCAGGACCAGCACAGGGCTGGGCCTAACATCCCCCCACCATTGCCAAGGCCACCACAGGCAGAGGATGACTCGGAGGAGGAACAACCTGACCTTGTCCCAGTAGGCAGAAGGAGGCGTGCCCAGTATGCCCTGGCTTTGGCAAAGAGGCAACGCATAGCACATACACTTGGTCAGTAGGAACACTGGGACTGATACCCGCTCTGACTCACTCATATAGTAACAGGGATGCCTAACATGACACAACCTGCTTCCAAACATGTACAGGGAGTGTAGTATGTGCATCCGACAGAGGCAGCCCTGCAGCACCACCTGAGGCATGAATGCCATGTGTTAAGTAATGTAATACCATGTACCAAATGCACACCTGAGGACCCGACTAACATCCACCCACACCAATCATAAACCACAAAAAACACAAACCTACCTCATAGGTACCACAAGCGATAGTAACCTAGATGTAATGCTACCCAATGCCAGAAGTATAAATGCGTGCAGTGTAAACGCACACAGTATAGAGAATGTAGATATCAGTGCTGTAATAGAAAACAGGGTCAAAGCCCACATCAGCACCCTGACACTACCAGGTCACACCTCTGTCCTAATAGCAGGAACTGCCCCAGGCCTACTCTGGCAACGTGAGTGTCAAACAAAATATTACTGTCAACCTGGGTGCCCAGGACCCTGATAACCTCTTCTGTGCTTAGAGGATTGCCACCTAGATGGGAACTAGGGGTAACCCTGTTGTTCCCGAAGGGTATGACTATGCATTGTTTAGCGTTTAACGTAAGGCCATGGCTCTGGCACCAGTTATCTGTGTCTATGAGACCCTTCTGAAGGATGCCTGTGTCAGATGGGTTTCCAACTATGCTTCCCAGTTTGCAGTCATCTTCAAACTTTGTCAACCATAATCCTCCTGTGTTTGCTCGTACTTCTGAAAAGTAGATGCTGAACAAATGTGGGCCCAGGACTGAGCCCTGTGGGACACCGCTTGTGACAGCTCTGGAGTGTGACATGGCACCAGCAACTTTGACCCTGTGTGTTCTGTCACTTAGCCAGTTTGCAACCCATGCTGTGATGTATGGGTTCACAATTAAGCTGGTGATGTTTTCAATGATACCTGAGTGGGGTATTGTGTCACAGGCCTTAGCCAAGTGCAGGTAGGCTGTGTGGACTGCGTAGCCCTCATCGATGGCCCTACTGACAGTTTCATAGTAGTCAACTAGGTTCAAAAGGCAGGATCTGCCCTGTACAAAGCTGAACTGGGTGGGAACAAGGGTCCATAGGTCAGCAATGTGTCTGTGTAAGAGCTCCATAATGACTCTTCCCATAGCTTTGCATACAAGGCTGGTTAAGCTTGTGTGGTGGTAGTTGCCATGGTCTGTGGAGGCATCTCCTTTGTGGAGTGGGACCACTGTTGCCGTACGCCAGTGTTCAGGTACATATCCTGTAGCAAGACTAAGGTTAAATAGCAGTTGTATATACGGGTCCAGCTCCTTCTGGAGTTCACATAGCATGCAACCGGGGATACCAGCAGGTCCCATTGATGCTGTGTACTTGTCTTTGCTGAGTGCGGCTCTCACATGGACATCCAAGATGACAGTGAGGTTACATACAGCTGTGATAACTATCTTCTTTTGGGGGTGAGGGAGGGGTAAATCGCACTGAAGCTGTCCGCCGGAATGTTGCCAATATCTGTCAGGTCACTGGAAAATATGTTGTTGTGTACCAACTCTGAGCATATCTGAGGGTTCCCAACCAGGTGTCTGACATAACTGAAGAAAGCAGTGTGGTTACCTTCATTGTCTTTGGTGATTTATGTCCCCAAGTTGACCTTGCATGTCTTTATGAGATAATGTAGCTTTCTACTAGTGCTGATCACAGCTGTCTTCCCTTTTGGAGATGTAGCTCTGTCTTGCATTAGTAACCCTCATCTGTCATGCAGTTTGTTTATGGCTGGGGTCCACCAGACAGGCCACTTTCCCTTTGTGGAGAGGGTCCTGTTTTTATTTGTGATTGCATGGTCCATGCTTTCTGACATCTAGCTAAGGGGAGGTCATCGTGGTTCTGCAGTTATCTTTCATCAGCATTAGAAATGACCACAACAGCCCCTGTGGGGTGTACCTCATGCAGACACATCCAGCACCTGTAAAGTCCACAACAGTACCTCACCAGGAGTATAAAAGTGCTGAAACACATGTAATGTGTCGCCTGATTAAACAGAGTGCAGCTCCACACACTGCCATGCTGTCCACCCAGATGCAAGCTGTGCCTGATGTAGAAAGCCATGTCCAAGCTGGAATCAATGCACATGCTGCACCTTGTACAATCTGAATGGCAGGGAGCTATGCACATGAGGGACCTGAACCCCAGCACTGACATACATAGGACAGGCTGTACTGCATTATCCATAACACAGAAGCCACCCCCACGCATGAGTAAACTACCAGTACAGGTTGTCCGTAGAGACACTCGTTGATTCCCCTCAACAGGAATCCTAATGAGTGGATGGGAGATGGGAGGTTTACCCTGGGTATCAATGTTATGTCACAGGTAGACAGAGGCACAGTATACTAAACAAGACATATGTCATGGCAAACTACACTTACAATGTGTTGACGGACAAACACACTCTCCGACTAGCATTAGAAATGGCCTAGGGCACATCGGTAGTGTTTGCCAATGTACACCCATGTTGTGGAATACACTACTGATGTTGGATGAGGCTGTTGTAAGTAGTTCACATCTGAACATAATGCAACATGGTCAGATAGGTTCATAGGTACATATCTTCCCTAAGGCAGGTATAAGCCTAGCCCAGAGTTTGTTGGCGTACACCACCCCTTATATGGAAACAGTACTGTGCCCATTATTTTGTCATGCCTCTCTCCAGCAGTGACACAGTGACGATCCCCGGGTTAAACGTATGACCTTCCATCCACAGGTCAAGATACCTCTTGAACACAGCCAGCAAGGTGCTCTGCCTCACATGGACCGGGATTGTATTCCACAGCATAGGGAGTCTCCGGGTGATAACTCCATCCCTCCAACATGTCCAACGTACATCCCTGCTAAGGTGTAAGTCACTTGCACTAGTGGTTCAGGTGGATCTGCCGATTCTGAGGTGTCCATGTCCATTAATCCCTGTTTGGACATGGCCTTGCATGTCAGGCACATGTCACCTCTAAGCAGACGGTATGTGAGTGAATAGAGTGGGAGTGTCTTCAATCTGGCAGCATATGACAGCTGTTGGGGTTCCTTGATCCTTTAGGTGGGGGACATTCAGGGTGTCTCCAATTGCTGCAGATGTTGGGTGAGATACATTCAGAATAGGACATTCTACTCGATCACCGGTCTGATAAGTGAAGAGTACAGGGGAACAATGAACCACTAGATCTGGATGTGAATCCCATCCTGATCAGGTGGGCAATGTAGAAGGTCTTTCTAGCCACTTTAGCAATGTGAGTGTCAGAAGAATGGCGACTGTCAACCTGGGTCCCCAGGTCCATGATAACCTCCTCTGTGCTTAGAGGATTGCCACCTACATGGTAGCTTGGGGTTACCTTGCCTTTCCTGAAGGGTATGTCTACACATGTTGTGCACTTTGACTTCAGGCCATGGCTCTGGCACCAGCTATCAGTTACCGTGAGTCCCTTCTGAAGGATATCCGTGTCTGATGCACTGTCCACTATGGCCCAGTGTGCAGTCATCTGCAAACATTGTCAGCCAAAGTCCTCCCATGTTGGCCTGTACTTCTGGGAAGTACATGACAAACAATAGGAGGCCAAGGACTGAGCCCTGTGTGACACCACCTGTGACCAGCCTGGAGTCTAACATAGTGCCAGCAACTCTAACCCTGTGGGTCCCGTTCTTAAGCCAGTTTGCAACCCATCTTGTGACATATGGGTTTACATTTCAGTTGTTAGGGTTTTCCACAATACCTGAGTGGGGTATTGTGTTGAAAGTGTTTGCAAGGCCAAGGTAGGCTGTATGGACTGCCTTTCCCCAACAATGGCCTAAGTGACCGTTTTGAAGATGTCAACTGAGTACAAAAGGCATGATCTGCCCTTGACCAAGCCAAAATGGGATGGGTACAATGTCTGCATGTCCCCTATATATTTGTTTATGAGCTCAATTATGATCCTCTCCATAGCTTTGCGGACTAGACTTGTTAAGCTTATGGGGCAGTAATTACCAGGGTCTGTAGAGGCACTGCCTTTGTGCAGATGTGCACAACTGGACCCTAACCAGGCTGTTGTGCACACTATGGAAATGTAAAGCAGTGATAGGACTAAAGCCCAGGATACTGACCACCACAGTGAAAGTACTGAAACACTACACTAGACAGTGCTACAGTGTTAGGTCAGTATGAATGGATGTTGACAATTGTGTGCAAAGTATCCCATGCAAAACCTGCAGGCACAGTATACTCCCTGTTGTGTTCACACAAAAAGCATTTGGACAGTAACTACACAACATGGCATAGAACACACAACCATAAACTGGAGGTATTTGTTGAAGGTCACACTCATCCACAAATGTGATGGGCTGCAGAGTTCAACATATGGAAAGCCCACACTGGGCATGCTCACACACTTAGATAAATGAGACATGTTTCACACAACATGCCATGGGAAGGCTGAACTGGGCATGCTCACACACTTGGTCCAAATGTTACTCCTAGCAACTGTGAAAACACACCAGAGGATGCTCATTCCCCTTTCTAGACACTGATTATGTAAGCACCCTATAAGTATATCAGGAGAAAAGGAATCTCTCAGTAATCTCTCAGTAATCTGAATAGTGCGCTCCGCTAATGCGTCCATCTCTAGTGTCATAACATAGGTAGGTAGGGGTTTGAATCCAGCAAGTGGCAAGTGTGTGTGAAGGGGGATAAGTGTGTGTGTAAGTGTGTATGAAAAAAACATCCCTTTTGGCAACTGGGAAAACACACCACAGGATGCTCATTCCACTTTCTAAACTCTGATGATGTCAGCACCCTATAAGTATATCAGGGGAAAGAAAATCTCCCAGTAATGCGAATAGCGCACTGCGCTAATGCGTCCGTCTCTAGTGTCATAACATAGCTAGGTAGGGGTTTGAATCCAGCAAGTGTGTGAAGGGGTGTAAGTGTGCAAGAAAGGAACATCCCTTTTGGCAACTGGGAAAACACACCACAGGATGCTCATTCCACTTTCTAAACTCTGATGATGTCAGCACCCTATAAGTATATCAGGGTAAAGAAAATCTCCCAGTAATGCGAATAGCGCGCTGCACTAATGCGTCCGTCTCTAGTGTCATAACATAGTTAGGTAGGGGTTTGAATCCGGCAAGTATGTGTGAAGGGGGGGGGGTAAGTGTGTATGACTGAAATATCCCTTTTGGCAACTGGGAAAACACACTACAGGATGCACATACCCCTTTCTAAACGATATCACAATTATGTATGGCTTTTGATTACAGACATGCCACGTGTGTTTTGCCCACACAGAATGCCCATGTGTGCGGGTTGTCCCTTACAATAATGCATGACATTGATTAAACCAGTTATGGCAATGCACACATGATGTATGTGTGTGCCAAACACACATATGTACCTGTGACCTTCAATAGTTACCATGTGTGATGCATGCCACATGTGAATACATGGTATTTGCACAGGGTAACATTATGACTGTGGTCTTCTGTGCAGGTGCTGCATGTGGGATGTGTATATACAGTGTGAGATGTAGATGCTATCAGCCTAGTAGTGAGGGATACACACCTGGTCTGGGGCATATAGTCTACTTGTTGTTGATGTACAGGTGCTGCATGTTTTCACCTGTTGTGGGAGTGGTAAGACGTTATTCCATAGCAATGCAGTGACTGTTTGCTAAGAACCATTCAGCTAGGGTGTTGTAGCTACACTAATTCATTAGCATTCAGTAATATGTCAGAATCCCTGGTGAGGGTCTGATGCCAACCAAGGTCAGGGGTCTACCAGCCTGTGTCACTTGCTCAGTGATCCCTTCCATGTTCCCTATCATGTATCCCAGTGAGGGGCATCCCACATCAGCTGTGGTGGCATGGACAATGACTGAGTCATATGTGTCCATGCATCTGACTGACCTGTATGTTTGTGTTATGTGGTGGACCACAGTGCCCCATGAGCATATCACTGTGACCTACACCTTGTCCAGCCTGGTGAGCATGTTCTCACTGTACTGGACAATAAAAGTACCTAACACAACTGCGGCAGTAGTGTTGTATAGCTGTACAGACTGTGCTTGTTTGACACACAGGATTTGTGTGCTATGTGTTATGCGTGCTGTGTGCAGGCCTAATGTATGCCTGTGTGCCAGCTGCAGAGATGTCTGCCAGTCATGCAGGATGCTATCCTTTGGCTCCACAACTGACCCGGTGTGTTTCCATGCTTGTATTGCTGTCCGTGTAGGTCCACATCAGATTGGTATTGCTGTCACTGTAGTATTTCATGCCACCAGACAGGTTATGCCAGTACTGGGTTCAGAGTGCTTAGTCCACTGTTTGGCCATGTGTTTCCATCTCATACATGTGTTGTACATCCATGGGTAGGGGATAAGGTTGACTGTGTACATGTGGCAGCTGTGACATTACTACATGACACACATATTCCACAACTGTACCATAGAGGTGACTGACAACTGACGTTTGCACATGCTACCATAGTATTGAGATTGCATTGGTGATTAACAGCACATAGGGCCAATGGTGAACAAGATACATAGGTCCATAGGTTCATACAGGGATGTCTGCCCAGGGCATGTATCCACCTAGCCAGAATGTGTGTGGCTTTCAACATGCATTGTAAATCTGTCTTGCTATGCCCTTTTCCAAGGTTAGTATACTGTGCCTCTGTCTCACAGTGACACATAAGTGATACCCAGGGTAACCCTACAATGTCACATCCAGTCATTAATATCACTCTTGAAGATAGTCACTGAGTCACTTGCCTAACCTCTATTGGGATAATATTCAAGAATGAAGGGAGCCTCTGAGTTGTGAATGTGCCCCTCCAGCATGTCCTATGTATATCACTCCTGAGGTTCAAGTCTTTCCAGCGTGTATCCTGATGGGATCTGGATATTCTGAGGTGCAGCATGGCCATTAAGTGAGGGTTTGACATGGCTTTATATGTCAGGCACAGATTGCCTATGAAGAGGCAGTATGCCACTGAGTAGAGCTGCTGTTTCTTTAACCAGTCAGTATGTGGCATCTGTTTGAGCCCTTTGATCCTCTTGTCAAGGTGCGTATGTGGTATCTCCAGTTGCTGCAGGTGTCTGGTAAGGTGCATGCCGACAGGTTCATCATAGTCAATTATGGGCATGATGAGGGATGAGTAAAGGGGCAGAATGTCCTCCCCTGATCTACATGTGGATCCCATCATGATGATGTGGCCCATATAACATGCTTACCTAACCACTTTGTCCATGTTGTTGTCAAATGGTAGAATGCTATCAACCTGTGTACCCCAAGGTCCATAATTCCTTCATCTGCACTTAATGGATTAACACATATGTGGTACTTTGTGGTCACTTTGTGTTTGACAAAGGGGATGACTATATGCTTTCTGTCATTCACCTTGAGGCCATGGCTGTGGCACAAGTCGTGTGTTTGCAAGAGGCCCTTTTGGAGGATGCGTGTGTTAGCTGGAGAGTTGATTATGGCGTCCGGTTTGCAGTCACCTGCGACTTGCTCAGCCACAGTACTTCCATGTTGGCCTGTACCTATGATAAATATATAATGAACATGACAGCTCCCAGGGCTGAGCCTTGTGGGACACCACTTGTACCAGGTTGGAGGCTGACATGGCTCCAGCAAGTCTAGCCATGTGTGTTCTGCCCTTGAGCCACTGTGCAATAACCATAGTGACATAGGGGTTAATATATACACTGGTGAGCTTCCCTAGAATGCACAAGTGGGGTATTGTATCAAAGGCTTATGCAAGGTCCAGGTAGGCTGTGTAGACCTCCTTCCCCTTGACAGTGGCCTTGGTGACTGTTTCAAAGAAATTAAACAGGTTTGAGAGGCAGGATCTGCCATTAACAAAGCCAAACTGTGTATGGTGACATGTCTGTAGGTACACAATATCTAGATATGTGAGGTTCATGATGATCCTTGCCATAGCTTTGCAGACAAAGCTAGTCAGACATATGGGGGAATAGTGTCCAGGATCCGTGAAGGCACCACCTGAATGTAGAGGGACCACTGTTGCTGTACGCCACTCTCTGGCCACATATCGTGTAGTAAGTCTGGGATTGAACAGTGGTGTTATGTCTGGGTGTAGCTCTTCTTGTGGTTCATGTAGGACACAGCCTGGGACACTGTCTGGTCCCATTGATGCAGTGTTTATTGCTTTGGGAAGGGCATCTCTTACCTAAGCATCTGTGATGTCAGGGGGGGCAGCACTCTGCCGCGAGACATATTTGCCCTTTCGGTGTGGTGGGGGGGAGAAGGCAGTAGTGAACCTGTCCACTGGGATGATGGCAATGTCTGTGTGTTTTGTATTTTGTGTGACATCTTGGATTACCTCTGAGCATATCTGGGTAGTACCACCCAGGTTTCTAACATAACTACAGACAGCCTTGTGATTATCCTCAGTGGCTTGTGGAATCTTCTCTCAAAGATGGCCTTAGACAATTGTATGGGTGCCTGTAGTTGTCTTCCAATACTCATCAGTGGTGCCTTCACATTTTGGGAGGTTGTTGTATCATGTAGTGGCGTCATCCTTCTATTGTATAGTGTGTTTATGGCTGGTGTCCGGCACCCAGGACATCTGCCTTTGGAGAATTGGGTCATGCTTTCATATGTGGTGTCATGATCCATGCATTCCTGAATGTGTCCATAGAATGCCTTTATACAGGTATCTGCAGTCTGGTCCATATTTTCAACAGGCCTGGGGCCTTTGAAGGTTTCCACATCATTTATGAGGGGTGTGAACTTGCTTGACATGAGCTGTTGACAGACGTGCCACCCTCCAGACAGAGCAAGGTGAGGGTCACATTTAGCTACCTGTCGGGTGATAGAATGTGCCACATAACACAGGCACACACGTCACTCCACAGCAAGTACAACTATGAGGCAGTCATTGTCCATGCTGGTGCAAACAACCTGAGATGTACCTCCCTGGACCACATGGAAAGAGACACAGAGGAGCTCTTACAGCACCCTCTCAAACTCAGGACTCCCACACAGCCTTCATGCTGACACAGGAGAGTATAGATTTCTCTGCAAACACCATCATACTGGGTGACATCAGCTACCCAAACATAGACTGTGAACATTACACAAGCCACAATACCCAAGCTCTAGGGTTCCCATAGATCAGACATTCTTTAGCTATGGAACAGGTAACCAACCTTCCCACAAGAGAGGCAGATATACTAGACCTGATCATCACAAACATGAGTACAAAATGCTCACCACTGGGAGTATATCCCTCATTGTTGCAATCAAACCATATACTAATGACACTGGAGTACTGGATCCCCCACATATGCAAACCTCGAACACATCGATGTGTGTGTGGGAAATGCCCCTATTAGCAACTGTGACAGTACAGTACAGGATGCAGATCCCCTTTTGAAACACTGATGATGTCAGGACTCTATAACTATATTACCTGTATTAAAGTCCTCCAGTAATTTGCATAGTGCACTCTGCTAATGTGTCTTTCTCCAGTGTCATAACATAGTTAGGTAGGGGTTTGAATCCTGCAAAGGGAATGTATGTGTGTTAGTATGAGTGGGGTTTATGTGTGTGCACTATGCTGGGAGGAATAAGTGCCTTTTGCCAACTGGGAGAACACACTACAGGGTGCACATCCCTCCTACTACACACAGATGATGTCAGCACCCTCTAAGTACAGCATTAGAAAGAATTTCCCCAACTACTGTAAATAGCGCACTCTGCTAATGTGTCTGTTTTTACTGTCATAACACAGTTAGGTATGGGTTTGAATCTTGCAAATGGAAAGTATTTGTTTTACTGTGGGTGGAGTTAGTGTGTGTGCACAATGATGGGGGTGGGATGTGGCTTTTGCCACATGGGGCTATGCACTGCAGGGTGCTCATTACCCTTAACAAGCAGTGATGTTGACAGCACCCTATACAAACAAAACTACAAAAGAGAAGGTGGTGGTACCAATAACACATGTAAGGTAACACTTCTTCAAGTAATGTCCACAAAACGAAGTAGGATAATCAAACAATTCTTTTATTCTATACAAACAACATGACAACAGACAACTGCCAGTACTCAGTATAGTGTTACATGCTACTGTAGCACGCACATGTACCAGAATATACCTAGATAGTGTTTTGAAGCCTGAATGTGGCAAGTGTGTGGATGTGGGATGTGTCTGTGTGTGCATTTCCGTATGGGAAACATGTCTGATGTGGCAATCAGTGTACCACAGTACCTGATGCACATTACATCTTTGAACTGATGAGGTTGAGGTAGAGAAGAGGAAGTCAGTAGTAAACAACATAGTGCACTTCTCAAATGTGTACCTGTCATGTATCGACAGCTACTCATGTAGGGTAATAAATAATGGGAATGGCAGGTGAGCATGTGCATGTGTGTGGGTAGCAGGGTGTGTATAAATGCATGTGTGACAGAACAGATACATATAGCTGAATCTACATAACAGCACATGATGCGCATTCCCATGGTCAATGTTAGCATGTGATGGTGTGCAGCTGGTACACTTTGGTAAGTAGTATGGGTGCAGATAACAATTGAGGACATTCATACAGTTACTGCAGCAGGACTGCTGGGATATACACACAATCATACTGGAACAGTGAACAGTTACCAACATGTTACTACTTATACACATCTATGTAGTCACCCTGTGCATCAGCAACGTGTTTACCTTTTCCTGCACCAATGTTGTAGTATGCAGGAGGTGGCACAGTGTCATCATATGCACAGGGTGTGGGTTAGGTATGCCCAAGCCAGCCACTGGTAACACCAATTGACATGTGTGTGTATGTGTGTTTGTGAGGGGCAGCAGTACAGGGTGGACCAGTGTTGGTGCAGTGTGTGTGTGTATGTGTTTGCCCTAGGTGTTAGGTTTCTGCATGTGTGTAAGCACGCACACTGTCCCACATAATGGCTGCCATGTACAGGGTTTTGTGGACAGCCACAGACTGCACCTGTCAGGTCATCCAGATCAGTGTCTGTGGGCACGGACACGGTACCTGTGCCTGGCACGGGCCGTATCCGGTACTAACCCAGACTGGGTACTGTCATCAGAAGCAGGTGTGCATTGACTGGACACAGTCCCCTGTTGGGACTGTCCAGAGCCACGTGCACGTGGTCTCCTGGGGCGTCTTGATGACAGCACAGACCCAGCATTGCTGGGGCTGGTGCTGGCACTTGAGGTTCATGAGTGGGCCTGTTGTCGTCCGCGGCCACTGCCAGCTGGTGCTGTTGCTGGCATATGGCCACGTCGACGTCGCAAACGCACACCATCACCCTGGCCCATGGACATCTGGTTGTGGAGCAGCTGTTCTATGCCCCCACAACGTCTGTCAACAACATCTGTGAAGTTACGGATAGCATTCGCAACATCACGCATGCCGTCTGTCATGGCTGTGCGACATGCTCTCAGCTCCCTCAGACCCTGTCTGGTGTACCTTTCCATACGTGCCTGTGCCTGCATGACAGTTCGAAACATAGTGGAGGTTGACATACCTCCTTGGGCATGTCGGCCAGAGGCAGTACGGCCACGGCTGCCCCCACGAGAACCCATGGGCGACTGTCTGCGTGGTACCATTGGAGGACCCTGCTCATGGCTGCCTTGTGGGGATGCATGTACCACAGGTACCACATTACCCTGATCTATGCCCACTGCAGACTGTCCATCACCTAGGGACAATGGTGACAAAGGATGTAACGGCAGGATGACTGTGCGCATTGACGGGGTTGACAGCTGTGTACTGTCAATTGGCTGACCAATGGTGGACCCAGACACACCTTCCTGCACCATTACAGACATTTCATCATCATCAGTACCTGGGGCACAAGATTCAGGTTCCCTGCTACAGGTCACCAGAGCAGCACCAGAACCTACGGGAGGAAAACAGGGAACACAGATTACAGTCTCAACACATATTTGACAGAGATGCACTTCAATACTAATGCACACATTCAGAAATGGACACATGCACTCATGGACACACACACACATGCAAACATGGGCACAGGCACACTCGCACACATGCACACCCCACAGTAAACACACACATCAGTACCGTGTTACACTACTCTTAATTTAGTACAACTGGGTATTACAGGTATTATTAACACACTCACCAGCATGTCTACTACAGAGTTACACTACTCTTACTAATATTATAAATTGTTTTTCAGGTAATGTTAAAAACACTCACCAGCATGTATGGCCTGCCTCGTTGCTAGATGGGAGGGACCTGGAAGTGTGAAGAGAGTAATGTCAGTGGGCAGAAGTGTGCCATTTGTTTTGCACATGATACAGTACAGTAGTACACTAGTTCCCTTATACACATCAGCTGCTCATAATGTCTGTATCACACATGCACAATTACATATCATGACGACAGATACATACCACATGCACACCTTATGCGTGCATGAAGTAACAGTGTACAGAACAGTCATATGTACATACCAGGAGTTAACTCTAATCTCACCCTTACCTCTCTTCAAACGACAACTCAAACTGTACTTCCAAAACCACTGGCTTTGTACTTGTTGGACTCCAGGCTAACGTCCCTCTCCCCACCCTCTCTTTACCTTTAACCCCTCATTGTGCATAAAAACTAGCTTCTACCCTGTTTCTTTCACCTTGATGTCCTTCTATGCTCTGACCTACTTCTCCCATCCCTCCCACCTCCTCTTGACTGTCTTCCTTCTTTTCCTCACTTCCCTTCTTGACTCCTGCCTCTTCCCTATTATTTTATCTTTCATACTCCTTCTACTTCTCTACCCTTCTGAGCCCTAAGTATTATCTATATGGCTTTTGCCTTATTGCATAACCGTTATGCTTTAGGTAGAATTGCTTTGAAACCGACAGTACATTGTGTATGACTCTAAACTGTTTGAGTTCCTTAAATGTATGTTGATTTAATTAACAGGCTGGTGTATATTTCTATTATGTTGGCTGCCTGTATTAACAACTTGTCTGTCTGCCTTTATTATGTTATGTGTGGAGCTTTTCTCCCCAGGCCTCTACTGAAAATGGACATATATCCAGCTAGACTATCTTGGTCAACAAATGTAAAAGTAATAACAATAAATAAATATGGCATCTTACCTACACGCTCGGTGTCTTGCTGCTGTGTGGATCCAACCTCCATCATGATGCATGACTGTTGCTGTTGTTGTTCTGAGGCTGGATCCACAACACTTAGCAGTAGCACCTCCTGTCTGGTGAGGGGGGGATGTGTGGCCACCCCCCCACCTGTGGCAACCTGTTGCCTGCAGATATCTGCAGCACGCTGGCGGACATTTCTAATCAAATCACTGCAGTGATGTCTCACCTGCTCATATGTCCTATCATGCATGCCAACATCATTTATCCTGCTAACTAGGTTTTGCCACAGTGCAGACCTCTCCTGCTGATTCTGGGTGGTGCGTGAGAACAGGATGGCATAGTCACGCACCAGGCTCTGGTGAATCACGTCATCCTCTGCAGCAGAATATGCTGGGTTCCTTTTTGGAGCCATGTTAATCTGGAAAGGTACACAAACAGGTTATCAGCATAGTATCTCAGCAATACATGGTACACATTCTATACAGGGAGTATTAAATTGTACTTATTACTGCTTGGTTGTAACTTGATTACAGTGTAGCTATCATTCTAAGTCACTTGAACTAAGCACTTGGCCTTCAGACCAGTTGTTTTATATTAGGGAGGTTTGTGGCAAGCACTGTGGTGGCAGGACACATATCTTTCATCCATTGAAGTTGGGAACTGCTGATTGAGGGCCCAGTGTACAAGTGTATTAGTTCTGGTATAGGCAGTTGGCCTTCAGGCCAGTTATTTAACATTAACAAGGTTTGTGGTCTGCACTCGTGTGTGACAATAGGCTGTACTCTGCCATTCATAGCTGGGGACATCTGGTTTCAGGTTTATAGTGCCTGCATATCTGAGCTGTATCTTACTGACATTGCTACACCTTGTTTGCTGTAGCAAACACTACATCCAGGCCTCCTGGATCTACCTTTGTTTATATGCTTGTTATTTGTTAGCTTGTTATTTCACTGGTATGCTACTTCCACATAATACACAGCTTCTCAACACGTCTGTGACTCACTACTGATATCTGCATTGCTTACTGTACATATTTCCATGTTACACATGACAGCAAGTGACTGCTTGTCATTGTTGCATTTACTTAATTGTGACACATTGCACTTAGGTTACCTGGCACTTGCTCAATGACGCTTTTAAATCAGTCAGCAGTTGTAGGTAATAGTACACCCTCACTCCCCACTGGACCTTGTTTTCAATTATTACGAAATTCACAATAGTATTCTAGCATGTCCAGAGGTCAGTTGTCAGTTCCCTCCCCAGTCCAGCTGGTAAGTGTGGTACTCCAGAGACAATGTTAGAACAGCTGCATGTACACAGACAACCCCCTCCTCCTAACAAAAAATTCAAACTCATGTGAGTGATGCAACCATATACCAAACTGGAGGCTAGGCTCTGTCTACTCAATACCGCCATAACCAGTCAGGTGGCGAAGGAAACCACACTCACTACACTTCCAGTCTCACATAGACCTACCACGACAGCAGAACTAACACATGATCACACATGAACATACTTGTAGGCTCGGACTACAGGTCTGCCTACGCAGCAGAGACCTCCTAAGCAGACACTCAGGCAACCACTACCACAGAAACGAACACGTGCAACACATATCACACAAAGCCAATGTGCTGAACACTCACAGCCATTAACAGTAAACAAGACACCTCATACACCTGTACTAGGTGCCTCTATCATCAGGCACACTAACATCATGTTCACCAGGCTTAACAAGGTGAGGGTAATGGTGTGCAGCCTGTCGGGCACTATGACCTGCCACATAACACAAACACTCAGGTAACCCCAAGGCAAGTACAGGTATGACTCAGTCAATGTCCATGCTGGTGTGAATGACCTGACACATACCTCCCTGGACTACATGACATGAGACAGTACAGAGCTCTCTGAGCACGTAGCCCAAGACAGTTTGACCCTGACCTTGAGTAGCATCCTACCCTCACCAAGAACGATGCCACAATATCAAGGCACGATGATCCCTTCCATCAATTGACTGACATACTGGTGTCATTCACAGGTGTGCCAATGCCTGCCATCTTGGGGTGGTATGCTTTGCTAGGGACAGCTTGCACCTGTCACCCCTGTCCTATTGGAATTTGGCGGAGCCTCTTGCTACACCCATAGTGCCTGTATTAGGCAAGGCTCATAAGGCAAACCCACATCCATTTGTATCACAAAGGATGAGGAAGTAAGAGTGATGCTACTCAACACCAGAAGTCTAGACCTCAGGATGCACACACTCAAAACCCTACTTAGCATTCTGGACATCGATATCTGTGCAGTAACATAAACCTGTTTCAGGTTTCACAGGAGCACACCAGTACTACCAAGTTATAGCTGTTACCATTCTCGTCGGCCCCAACACTTGAACAAGGGAGGGGGAGTATCAGTATTCAATGCAGATTCCCACGCATCCACATTGGTGGCAAAGTACAAGATAGGTGTTAGGCCATTGAGTACAGAAGACGTAGTTGGGGAGCTGGGGAAGAAACATGGTAGTGGTCTGTCATTTGTCAACTACATGGCCAATGTGGATTGAAAGACATGTTATATAGCCCAGCTAATCATGAGGGATTCACATGTATGGCAGGGGAGGTCATTGTGCCTCTTTACTCATCCATCATCAGGCCTATAATTGTGTACAATGCACCTTTTGGGATGTACCTAACCAGACACCTACAGCAACTGGTACAGGACAACAGTACCTCATCAAGAGGATGCAATGGCTCAAGCAGATGTCATATGCTGCCCAGGTAAAGGAAATCCAGCTGGACTCAGTGGCATACTGCCTGTTCAGAGGCAATCTGTGCGTGCCATATACAGCCATGTCCTACCCAGCAGTAATGAACATGCTGCACCTCAGGCAAACAGAGTCCCATACAGCCACATGCTCAGGAGACCTGGACCTCAGCACTGACATACATGGACATGCTGGAGGGGCATATTCCTAACCAAGAGGCTCCCTTCACTCTGTAATGAGCTCACACTACAGGTTAGGCAGAGTCCCTCATTGACTCTCTTCCATAGGAATCTGGATGAGTGGATGGAGATCATAGTTGTACCCCAGGTATCACTTCTATGTCACTGTTAGACAGAGGCACAGTATACTAACGTCGGACAAGGGCATAGCAGCATAACTTGTAATTGGGTGGCGAAAGACAAACACATTCTACTAGGCTTATCAATGCCCTAGGGCAAATAGCCTACTATGAACCTATGAACATGTGTGTACTGCTATAGTACTTCTGCCATATGTTGCATGTGTGTGTGTTGTGGGGGATGCACAGGTAATGGCCAGATATTTCTGCACAGGTGACACGTCTGACACACTCTGGGTGTTCATCCCTACATACTGGATGTGTGTTGCCATCCAACCCTGTGATGTGGACACACATTACTCAGCCTGGATATACATATCCGAACAACACCACAAGCACAGTACACTACCTTGCTATGTATGCATGTAATTACACAGTTATTCACTAGTTATGACAGTGATGCTATCCATGCAGCCCATTTAGCCAGTGGAAGCCACAACACACACCGCCGGCCCCTTTGCATATGCGTACCACAGACATCCCACATACTGCATGTACTGTGCACACACATATCTAACCCAGAACAACTTCACACCACTTATTAATCCTGTCCAGTGGACTACAGATGCAGGCATATTGTATAACAATAGTAGGAGGCTACTGCAGCACAGGGCAGATTCACATGAAGGCAAGGCATCTGTGGTCAGCAGTGTTAAGATGCTTCACATTCACCAAATGCACAGATATTGGCAACATTGTTGCAGACAGTTTAGGTGCAGGTACCCCCCCATTCTCCTACACATGTGGTATTAGTTATCCCAGATGACTGTAACCTCCCTATCCTCTCACATGTCCAGGTGAGAGCCACCCTCAACATTGCAGAACACATAGCATCACTGTTACGAAATGGTATCCCTGGATGTGTGCTACATTCAGCCCTGGAGGACATAGCACCACATGACAGACTGATATTAATCCCTGGCCATACTACGGGATATGTACCTGAACAGTGCCATACACTACACAGTGGACCCACACCAATGAGGAGTAACCTCTACTGACCCTGGTAACTACTGCATCATATGCACAACTGGCCTTGTGTTCTAAGCTATGGAAGTTTTAAGTATGGGCAACATGTACAGCAATATTACACATGTATATATTTCAGGACTATGTACACACAACCTATCTCATGGACATACCTATAGATAGTGAACTATGATACATTTGGAGGTGTCACAGTAAACACAGTATTAACCTGCTACTTTGCATTACCTGTGTTTGTGGCAGCTGCTGCTGTGTCAGTGGTGCTGCTTGCTGCTTTCAGTTTTCTGCTGCTGCTGCTGCTGCTGGTTTTGCTGCTGTCAGTCTGTTTATTTTCGTATTTCTGTTTCTCTCTCTCTCTCTTTCTCAGGTTTGTGCAATGATTGCATTGCATGTGTGGAGTGTGGGTACTGAATGCTTTTGTAGGTATCTGCATAGGCCCATGTGATGGCCTCTGCACCAATTGTAAGGCAGCATTGGCTAATTGCATACAGCCAGTTGTGTACTGATTGCATGTCTCACTGTGATTTCAGGACAGTGCTATAAAAAGGTATGTGAGATAGGTGTTGCCCTTTCAGATTGTAAGGGCGTGGACCATGCTGGTATGCTGTTGGAAAATGTTCTGTGAGTGTGAAGGTTAGTACATCTCTCATGCTCCATGCTGTGTTGTGAATTCAGGTTGCTGCATTTCTCCCACCTGTTCCCTGTAGTGAGTGTGTATGCATACTGACACCCACAACTATATTTATTATGTATTGCTATATATACATATGTGTACATATACATACTGTCATATATGTACATTAGCTGACAATATTGGGTACAAGCTAACAATTTTCAGGGCTGTTTCTGTTAACACACACTAGTATGGGAATCCGGTAATTGGGACAGTGAAAGTCTGTCTGCATGCTTAGGGTAGTACACATACTATATTGCCTTTATCTTCATTCATACTATTACATGTTCCACTTATTTAGCACTATATCCCTGTATGAGAGTCATGTCTTGCTGGTAGGTCATACAGACTAGTGTTACAATGGTCTTGTGGTAGGGCCTACTAGTATGCTTGTATTTTGCTTTCAAATTGAGTACAGGGTCTATCAATCAAAGTGCTGAAGCCACCTTTAAGCAGTTAAAAGGGTTAGTGGGTCTCCGAGGGGTCAGGCTGTGTTGCAGATTCTGGCTGCTGCATTTATCTTCACTGTCTCCTGTAGTGAGTGTGTATGGATACTGACACCTACGATTATATTTCATATGTATTACTATATATTTATATATATGTATGTGTACATTTACATATCTTCTTATGTGTACATTACCTTACATTATTATGTACAAGCGAACAATTAGTAGGGCTGTTTCTGTTAACACTGAACTAGTGTGGGAATCCAGTAATTCGGCCATTAAAACTCTACCTGAAATGTATTGGGTAGTACACCTCCTATATTGCCTTTATATTGATTCCTACTATTACATGTTATATTTATTTTAGCACTATGTTCTTGTATGGCAGTCATGGCTTAGTGGTAGGTCATACAGACTACTGTTACCAAGGTCCTGGGCTTGAGACTGGCAGTGGGAATTTATTTTTCTTTCCAGACTTTCAAAATGAGTACAGGACCTGTCAATCAAAGTGCCATAAAGGCACATTTAAGCACTTAAAACCAGGTCTGCGCTCGTTTGCACGGAGCTCACGCATGCGTACTGACGGTGAGCTCCGCTAAAACAAGCGCACACCCACGCTATTTTCTTTGAAAGAAAAGAAAAAGGGGTGACAGGAAAGTGGTGAAAAAGGGGTCACAAAGAGGGTAAGACAGTAGGGAAACAAGCATGGGATTTGCAGGAGGGATGTAGGTAAGGCCCATAGATGCCCATGTCTTTAGCAGCAACAGCTGTGCATTTCCATGTATTTTGGTGAGACATTTGAAACCTTCCACCCCTGAGAGAGGTGTCAGGACAACATTAATGTTTGTTGTAGAGACAATTGTAATTAACAGTTTCAATGTCAAGCGGACATGTGTGCGACATGGACAGCTATGTATGGGGCGTATTTTTTTTGTGGGTACAGAGTGCCCTTTTTTTTTTTTTTCAGGTGAGAGTGGTATGTCAGGTGAAGGAAGTCGGTATAGCTGGGGAGGTAGGTTGGGTAGGTTAACAGACAAGACAGACAAGATGCATACAGGGGCGGTGTATGACACATGTGGGGGGGTTACACAATTGACGGGGACGGAGGTTGGGATATCCAAGACGCATGAGCCCACAGATGGCAACAGTGGAACTGATATCCCCACCCATAGGCAGTTGCCACTGTTCCTTCACAGCCCAGGACGGGGCTGTGCTGGGGGCTGTGTAGGTGGGGCAACGGGCAGGGCCGTTAGCTGTGCCACACGAGCCTCGAGCTGGCATAGGGGCCCAAGAACGGAGTCTTGGATCTCCCTTCGCACCACAGACCGGACACCTTGAAGGGTTAGTGGACAAATTCCTCCGGCCACGCTTGCAGAGGGGGGACGGGCCCCATCCCCTGCAGCGCTTCCACCCGAAGGTGGCACAGGGCCACCGGAGGAGGGTCCGGCCTGGGCACTAGTGCCAGGTGCAGTCGCCAGCTGAGGTGGGAGAGGTGGGTCCACTGGGACCTGCCTTCCCAAGCGTTCTAGGTTTGTGAGTAGTTATGTTAGTTTGGGTTAGTGGCATATTATTCCATTCAGATTAGTTGTAACAGCATGCATTGGTATTCCCATTAAACAAACACCCAGATATTAACACCATTGAACAAGGGGCATATCAATATCACATGCATTATTTGAATGGAAATACACAATCAAACAACATGCAGGGTTGATTAATGGCAACAGGCCATCAGATTTGTAGGTATGAACAGGGCACATGCACGAACAGACATGCATATATTTTTGAAACGGACAAATGTCCATGGTTAATGAAATGTTCACATACCAATATTAATTGGGTGTTGTTATATGGAATTATAGGGTTGGGTGGAGATAGAAAGTGATGACACATTCATAAGTTACACATTGATATACATTTGTAATAGGTACACAATTAAGTTGAGGCTGATGTTTTATTTGACTGTCATGCTACACCTGTTACAAATACATCACTATCCTACTTATTTTTAATTTGATCAGATACATCATCCTGCTACACTTTGATGACAGGACAGGGGACAACTATGGCTGTTTAGTCTGTCAGATAATCATTCATTCTATCTGCAAATTGTTTACTGTTATCACCATATACAGATTTTGGCCTAGACATTCCAGATTCAGACACACTGAAATCAGTTTGGGATGTTAATTTGTACTTCCCACATGCATTTAGTTCTGTGGAAACACACTGGGGCTAATATATTCAGGGGTTATTACTACTTTATTTATTCATACATGACCCTTTCTGTCACTCTCACACATCCTGCAACTTCACAGTTCAGGTTGGTACTTCTAGGCTTTGTTCACATATTAGACCTGTGGTGATTCAAACACTTTCCATGACTTCTGTCATGATTCAGCATTTCAACAGGGGATAAATCTCACATGTGACTACCTCAGATTCTGAAGCTGTACTCTGAAGACTACTGCAGGTTATACTACATTTAATTAATGGTGGGACATCTGTATTACAGCACTATTTATTTCTATAAATTATTTTTCCAGTCACACTTGCATACTGATGAACTTGTTGCAGCCATACCTGCAAACTTTCAATTCTTGCTTGCACATTAGATTACTTTTAATCAATACACTGCAGTGTTCTGATACATGCTACACTATAATATTTATTTACAAGTACTAGATGGGGTTACTAACCTGCATGGTGGCACAGCCTCTCCAGCCTATGGTCATGCGTCTCGCGGTTCGCAGAGCGGACACCTGCAGCTGTAATACAAAGGTAGTAATATTGGACTACACATCTCCATGGTATCAGCTAGTTGAAATCCTTACATACACGAGTAAAATGTAACTTACTCAGTAGTGGGGCGTTGGGCATATCCCGGGCCTCCTGGATCCATTGGGTCAACTGTTCTTGCTTACGCCGCTTCAGGTCCGCATGGTGGTGACGGACCTGCTCACCAGTGCATGGAATGCCAGTAGCACTGGTCAGATCACGAGCCAACTGGTCCCATGCCTCCGCCCTGTACGCTCCCCATGAGACCTGGCCCTGCATGAGTTGGGCCTCGTGATGATGGACTAGGAGCCAGACCATGTATCTGGACTCCTCAACGCCCCAACGCTGTGCTCGAAAGCAACGTCCCTCACCTACTCCACTCATTCTGACTGCAGGTCTGTTCTACAATTGGTTCTGGTGTGTATTCCCGCCTATGGGGCTTATATATGCCGCTTTTCCCGCACATTTCTCTGATTGGCCATTTTGGAATTGTATCTACTTCACTGAAAATGCTTTATCATGCTCCATTCTGGATTTTATCCCATATATATGCTATTTCTGCAATTCTAGGTATTGCTGTCATGTCTTAGTGGTTTAGTACCTTGACTCTAGTGCATGGTATCCTGGGTTCGAATCTGACCACTGATTTTTAATTTTCCTGACAGAAATGAGTTGAGGACCTGTCAATCAAACATGCCATAAGCACTTTTAAGCACTTAAAAGCAGGTCTGCGCTCGTTTGCGCGGAGCCAAAGCATGCGCACTGGCAGTTAGCTTGTGGGAGTTGCGTGCAAACGGTGTGCGCTGAGATAAACCTTAATTGGCTAGTGACACACATGCTAAGCTAAGCACAGCTAGTTGCAAACAGTTTCAGCCTGTTAAACCGGTGCTTAGCAATGGGCATACAGTTTGCAGCTTTTTAAACACTACGCAGCTACGGGCACTGTGTCTCACAGCAGCTTAGCTATCAGTACATTTCTAATTATTTTTATTATTGTGTTACTTCAATATATCTGCTCCATTTCATTCCATTTTACAAAAGGGTATACTTTTACATTTGTACAATACTGTCAGGGGCTTTTTTAGTGCTTATTTACAAAAAAAAAAGGTTGTTGTGTGGTCTCGAACCCTGCCTGCCTACTCTTAAGCTGGCAACTCTACCGCTAAGCTATTTCTTCTTGGCTTACTTTGCATATTTAGTTCTCATATCCTTTTCCACTGATTGCTAACTGCAGTTGCGCTAGTAGCACGCGCACAGCACACAGTAGCACACATTTACGGGAGTTAAAAAAAATAAAACAGTTTTTATTTTCATTTTATAGCCTCTGTTCACTTTGTACACTGATGGTCTGTGGGTGTGGGGGAATGTGTTGTGTAGTGTGTTTGTTTACATTTCCATGGCCTCTCTCATGGCTGTTTACTTTCAGCCATTCTACACTTACGGGGGCATGTCCGCATGCAGGGCTTAGCCTACAGACACGCCCCCTACTCTCTTACACGGACCGTGTAAGAGTTACAGTGTGATTCAGCATGCCTCATGCACCTCATGCATATGCAGGACATGCTGACATCACACAGTTTAACTGCAGCCTCCGTGTAAGAGTTATAACTCTTACACGGAGGCTTCCTGTATCTGGCCCATAGTCTTAACATGGTGCTTTTGCACGAGGAAGAGCAGCACTGCATCAAGCTGTCTCCTCGGTAGCACTACATGCTAATGAGGGAGTCATGGTGACAAGCATATGCTTACTAATCATGTGACCCCCCCCTGAACTGCCTCTTGGAAGTCATTTATGCGCTGAGCAATTCATGGAATCTCTTGGCCATGTAGATTAACAAGACCACTCCTTGTACCTTGTGGTAGTGGACTCAGCCAAAAGACCATATTCCTCCATCTTGGTAGAGGTGAGTGTTGAGGAGTTGGGAATGAATGTTTGCAAGGGACTACATGTGTGAAAGTATGTGTGAATTTTTGAAGTGGGAGTTAGGCTAGCTTGGTGCGTGTGTGTGTGTGTGTGTGTGTGTGTGTGTGTGTGTGTGTGTGTGTGTGTGTGTGTGTGTGTGTGTGTGTGTGTGTGTGTGTGTGTGTGTGTGTGTTTGAAATGTTTGCTGCGTGTTGGAGAGTGAATGAAAGAGAGCTTCTGTTTTTAGGATGCAGCTGCCACACTGTTAACTACCACAGGAACTGCTGCTCTGTACTTCGTGGTAGTTAACTTGATTAAGATAAATGCAAATTTTCTCATAATGAGGTCTTTGACTTATACATTCCTACATTGTGAACTTAATGAATCCTCAGGATTATTTTTTTAAGAAGCCATTTATTATTAATTTCCAACAAGGAATACAAATAAGCAATAACATTCAACATAACATTGAGCATTATTATGTGTACAAGAAATGAATGCCAAGAAATGCATCTCATGAACAATCATAATTTCTTGCAGAGCATGAAGCTTTATATGCCTTTGAAAGCTGTTAACACACATAGTACTGTGAAACAGATTGACAGAAATAATGTGTGGCTCTGAAGCATAGTTTTAAACCTGTTAGGACATTTTTTTCTGCCATGTTTTATGTTAATAAGTGAAGTTGTAATAGATTTTAAAAGTTATTCCACCTTCTGCTGCTGTTCTTTGCCAGCCGGCACTGTCTGCTGTTAGACCCCAGTATGAGATCTGATCATATCAGAATGTAGCTGTATTTGAAAAGCTTTCGTTAAGCACCTGTAAGTGCTGTTAAGAGTGAATCTGGCCTTCAGAATGTCAGAAACATGCTTAACAAGCTTGTCTTTTTCCTAGTATTGGAGTATAATTGCAGTACTTTGTGTACCACATCCTATTTTTATAACAGATGAACATCATATTTTGTAGTATTATAACTTTCCTTCATTAATTGTTGCACCCCCATCTCTTGATACTTTTGTTCCATAAAATTCCTCAAGTGTTAGTTGCCTGAAGTGACATCTTTTCTTTCTGAATCATTTTAATAAACAAAAATCAAAGCAACTAAGATCCATCAACTACAGACAACAATACTTCTGTATTTCATGTTTTACATTCGCTTTTAAAACACCCTTACTGAGAATTCAAATGAAATGCATTAAATAATACAAATACATTGTATAATACAAATGTTCCTAATATAACTTGTTAAATCATAGTTATACATTTTCCTGGTTTTCCATGGCAAAAAGAAACGTATATTGCCAAATGATTTATCTTAACTAAATGACTGTCCTTTGCCTAACTCTTCGAAATTTGTATGATGTTCTAAAGAATTGATCATTTTCCATTTCCATGTAACACCGTTTTTTAGCAACAGTCATGAGCAAAAATGCAATACTTTCTTTCTGTAATATATTCAAACATCACATGCCTCTATTTCTGTGCTTTATACATAATACCTCATTTGTAAGTCTTCTTAAAGCCACCATAAATCTAGTGCAAAATCAAAAAAGTGTTACCAGGTGTCCAAAACAGCATAATCACATTTTATCATACTTGATGTCGATAATATTGATCACTGCTGTTGTAACCTTAGCTATGCGGTTTATATCCTGCTGAGGATATAACAGCCAACCAGCTTCCAAAGCTTTAGGGCTCCTTCCATGTGCCCAAGCTCTCTGTAAGCTTGAGCTGACCTGACTAAAAGACACATTTGGGTCTCAGGCCCTTTAGAGCTTTACTGCCCCAGAAGAGTTTGCTCCTCTGAGTGTTTCAAAGATTGATGGTTGGCTTGTGCTGTTCCTTTACTGGTCAGATAAGTTCATTCTGGGAAAAAAAAACTTCCATTCACTATTTTAGCTTATTATTAATACTTACCTCTTCAAGAAAGCTATTTGAAAGTTATGAGTTCATATTTTAACTGACTGCCAAGAAACTTCACTGTACTTTTAAACAGGAGCAATTTCTTTCCTGTTAGTTTAAAAGTCATTTAAAGTAAATGAAAACCATTTTTCTATGGAGAAATTGTGTTAATTTTACTTTGTGAGGCTGGCAAAGATTTTCTAAAGTGCACTTTACTGTTTTGTCTGTGAACAGTGACTTTTAAAGATTTTTAGTTTTCACTGGTATTTTCTGTTTATTTTCCCTGGGGAAGAGGTGCCATTTTTGGCTTGACCATGGAACAATCTGCTAGTACAATAGTCAGTCCTTCTTCCAGCCTTAAACAAACAAAAAAAAGGTTGAGCAAGCAGCCTTTGTCTTCACAGCAGGATAGTAATTTGCCTCAGCCATAGGTAAATGACTCTGCTGTGGCCATTAGCTGTTCTTCAGGTCACTCATCTTTTACCCCAGATCCCCCTGGTGCAGCATCTACAGCCACTATGGACCAGAGGTTATTCATGTCCTCTGAGGCTATTGAGGTCCCCTCAATGTACAAGAAAGAGACATTCTTGTTGGTCCTGGGAGAGAGAACAGGGAAAATTCTTTGTCAGAATATTATGCCCATCTACAGGGGAGCCACTGTTGACATTAATATCAGTGTTGGTCCTACTTTTCCTATAAAAAAGAAACAGAAAAATAAGAATGTATCTACTCCTCCTCAAACTTACTCAGACTTGAGTAATTTATTGGGTTTGTCTTGGGGTTTAATTCAGGCTATTAATTATTCATCTACAGTAGTTTCTGGTTAAAGAAAGAGTTACTGAAGATATTCAAGATCCTGAATCTGGGCAGGAGATCGAAGGAAAATGTACAGGATTTTCTCCTCAGATTTCTGATTCAGACTCAGAGGAGAGCTCAGTTTCTGACAGTCGTATTGGGGAGGGATCTTTCTCTGAGACTGTTTGTAGAATATGTTAGTTTTTAAAGTAGTAGAACACTGAGGTTTCTTGGTACCTTAAAAATACCATGAAAAATGTCCAGAAACTCCACCAATTCTTCCGGTTCTATCTGCTTTGGAGGATGTATGTGTCACTGCCTGCAATTTTCCTGACAGTTAGCCAGCTACCCCTAAAAAAGCAGATAGGATGTATAAAGGTTCTCAACCCTTTAAGTTTTTATATACTTTTCTCAGTCCTGATCCAGAAATTGTAGCTTTTGGTAATCCCTCTGCCTCTAAACATCTAGTGAATTCCAATTCTACTCTTTCTCTTAAGGGTGGTAAGATGACTGCCAAGTATGGGAAAAGGTGTATGCTTCTGCAATTTTGATTTCAGAAATGAATTTTTAGGCTTATATGTTAAGGATTATTCTAATTGTGAAAGTATGGAGAAATATTTTATTTACACTTTCTTGTGAGGAAAAAACTACTTTGAATAATTTAATGTCTTCTATTGTTCAAGTCACTACTCATTGTATACAGTATTTCGATGCTTCTTCCAGCACAATGGCCACTGGTACTGTTTTGAGGAGGTTTTCCTGGTTGCATTGTCAGGACCTCCCAGATGATGTTAAAAATTTGATTTTAAATTCACCTTTGAAAGAGATTTAATTGTTGGCCCATCTGCAGCAGAGGTGATCAGAAAGTGTGATGAAAGGGGTAAGCTGATACAGGGGAATCTGTAAGATTTTTAGCTCTCCTCTTCCAAGTTTCCCAAGGGAATTCTCTTAACTCTTCATCCAGTTTTGTTAAGAAACAAAATAAGCATTCTCAACAAAATATAGGTAATCAGATATTTAAGACTAGATGGTAAGGGGGTTTCAAGAAGAATTCTGTAAACTCCAAAAACCAATGGCAGTCCAATAAGTTAGATTGACTGTTTTAAGAGATGTGTTTTCCCCATCCACCCTGGCAGCTCATTTTTTTTTCTTCCAGAAAGTCAGAATCTCCACTTTTCTCTCTGGCAACAGGCAGCTTAATTCAAATGAGTTCTGAAGATTACTCATTGGGGTTACATATGGCAGTAGAAGGAAATTCATCCTTTCCAGGCAGAATTACTCATCCTACCCGACCAGTTTCCACCTGTTCATCACATGCTGTCACAGGGAGTGATACAGCCAGTTCCCCCTTCCTAGATGGGAAATGAGTTATATTCAAGGATATTTTCAGTGCCAAAGAAATAAAATGCTTGGAGACCAGTTCTTTAACTTTCCTTCCTTTACCTGTTTGTAATAGTGCTCAAATTCAAAATGACATCATTTTGCAACCTGTTTCATCTTCTTCATCATTCAAGTTCCCTTGTAACAATACATTTAAAAGATGCTTATTATCACATTCCTATTCATTGACACTTCAGGCATTCCTCAAGGTTTTGTGTATCTAAATCACATTATCCTTTGGACTATCCACTGCACGAAGAGTGTTGACAAAGTGTCTAGCTCCAATTATAGTTTATTGCAGGCTACAGAGTATCCACATTTTTCATATATAAATGACTTGTTTGTTTTTGCACAGTCTTTTTCAACATTTCAGTAATCTCTCATGGGTGAGAGATCTCTTACATAAGCTGGGATTCCAAGAGAACATTCAAAATTCTTCCTTAAATCATTCCCACAGGATTGTGCATCTTGGATGCCAGCTAGGCACCACAGTTCAAAGAGATTTTCTTCACATTGAAAAATAGATGCATATCTAGATCTATTTCTAGGGTTTTCTACTCAGACTTCAAGATTTTTGGTCTTGTGGCTTCTATGATTCTTATAAAATCCTTGGCAAGACTCCACATTAGAAGGATACAGTGTTATCTGAAGTATTTTTTTCTCAGTACCAACACCCTTTATCTTTTCAGGTCCCAGTGCTGGGATTTTTCAGAAAGGAAATCACTTTGTGAACAGAACAGATATCCCCAAATCCAGCTCTCCCCTTCTCCTTCCCTGTTTTAAAGTATTCAGTCACCACAGACACTTCCAACTTTGCTTGGGGAGCAGTTTCAGGAAGGATAAAAGTGCAAGGTGTGTGGGACACGAAGGACATATTCAATCACATAAGTATAAAAGAGATGATTGCCCTGATCAAGGCACTCAGCTCTCTGAATCATCTTTGGTCCCCAGGACCTCTTCAAGTTGTTACAGACAAAATCACAATGATTTGGTACATCAACAAGCAAAAGAGAACCAGGTCAAGCCCTCTCTTCAAACTATCCATGTAGGTTGGAATATAGCTTCCCAGCACCATCTCACTCTAAAGACATCCTACATTCTTTCAGAGTAAAATTATATTGCAGACAAGTTGACCATGATAAGGGCAGACTCTAATAAATAGAAACTAGATTGGAGGTGTTCCAAGGCTGATCCAATTAGTGGGAGCTACTTAATTAGACATCTTTTACTCCTGCCTGTACAATCAGCTGGTGAGATTCTACCCCAGGACTCTGTGTAAGATTCCATCATTAAGTAAACCAAACAACGAAAAATATAACAAAATTAGAAAAAAAAAATGGTCAAAGCTGTTCGGCCACCACTTTTATTACAGATCTGGTACCTCAGATATTCACCTTCTCAGGATGACTAACAAATATTATGAAGTTCTTTTTATACAGGTCTGATCAAGTTAATATAATTAATTATACAATTATTCAATTAAACAATGAAGCTTAAAGGCTTATAAACAAGTAATTAAATCATTTCTTATCTAAAAAACATTAAATTCAATCCAGCAATATATGTAAATACTAAATTTATATATATATATATATATATATATATATATATATATATATATATATATGGGTCTATATGACTTGGTCGACAGTTCATATGATCGACTGTTTATTTGGTCGACAATTCATTTGATCGACAAGTATTTCAGGTGGGGGGCTTCACCCCCCACACCCCTCCAACGTGGGGGGCTGTGCCCCCCACACCCCCCTAACTATATATATCAACTCCAGGGTCACACAACATTGGGGAAGGGGGAAAATGCTTGTCGATCAAATGAACTGTCGACCAACTAAACAGTCGATCATATGAACTGTCGACCAAGTCATATAGACCCATATATATATATATATATATATATATATATATATATATATATTTTTTTTTTTTATACATACATACACAACATAACATATAAGAATGCCTAGAAGACAGATGCCTTTTTTTTTCTTCTTTTTTTCCTTGGAAAAGAATGTCCCTGTATGCCTTTCCACTAATATCCGGGGTACTTCTAAAGATTCAGCAGGAATCCACAAAGATCATTGTTGCTACTCTGCTCTGGCCCAGGCAAACATGTTTCTTATTTCTTTTGGAAATGACCTGAGACAATTACCCAAAGCTTCCTTACAGAGTGGATCTACTCACAGAAGAACAGGAGTTTTGATACATCCAACATTAAACACCAGCTGACTGCTAAAATGATAGGGTCTTAATTCTCTTTAGGAACCTTTACTGAGGACATGCAGCAGGTACTAATTCAGGCAAGACAGCCTGCTACTAGAAAGTCATTTATTACAAAATGGAAAAGATTTTCTAGTTGGTGCCAACAGCATAGTCAGTGCCTATCCAGGGCTAGTTGTTCCTTGTTTTTACAATATTTCCGAGTTACTATTCTGAGGCCTTTCTTATTCCTCTATCAAGTTTCCTTTATAAGCCATTTCAGCATGTCTGTCTATGAAACCACCTCTTTCAATGCATTATTGAAGTGAAACTTCTTTAGGCACGGTAGTGCGACTTTGGAGTGAAACGGAAGTGACACTCCTCCGGACGGTGACACTGTTTTACGAACAGGAACAGCTACTCGTTGAAGGCAGTAAGCCTGCAACAAGCATACACTTATATACCACCTCAGTGACAGCAGAAAAAGTGTTATTTCTTCCTGTGTGCATTATTGTAGTATCAGTCAGCTGGTTATAGGATATGCATATATAACTTTGTTTCCGTTTTGTGAATAATTTCTAAAAATCAGCCAGATAGATATAGTGTATTGCAAACACTGTACAAAACATCAACAACAAAACCTTAAAGTACAGACACTTAGATGGGTGTAGCTGGAGATTAGTGTCAGGCCAATGTCTGGTTCACTGGTTAAACAGGCTTCGTTAATGGAGTAGCTCTAATTTGAAATATGCAAGATGTATAATTAGACTAGTTCCCCATCTTGCAAAGTAAAGATGTCAAAACAATTGCAATGATAAACACCGATATTTTTCGGCCACATTATTGAGGATGTAGTTAACCTCCAGCCATTTACAAAAGTATTTTCCTGGATATCCTCGGTGTCTGGCAATATAAGCGCACAACAGTTTGTGCACTGTGCACATGATTATTAGTCTGAGGTAGTATTTTTTTTTTTTTTTTTTTTTTTACTCTGATAAACTACCATGAGAGTAGTATCACCCGTGTGTTGTATACTCTGCAGTATAAAAAAAATCAGACGTTGGTGCCACTCAGAGATCAGAACATTGGGTTACATATATGATGTTTATTTTCAGTTAGCCCAGAATCACACTAGTATCATTTAGTGATAACATTGTGATTTGTGTCTGCTTTAATTCCCAGGTTTTTCTTAAATTACTTTGTTATTAGAAGATCAAGAAATTATGTTGATATGTTGGAGTTTTTCTCCTGGGCCTTTGTTGAAATTTTTTGTCACCGTCTGACTTTCCTGGTTAACAGATGAGAAATAAATAACTCAATAACTAGATAAATAGATAGACAAATACATAAATAAATAAAAAATATGTGTGTGATTTCCATGTGGTAAATTTAAATTACATTGAAGTTAAGGAGATGCATACTTTTACACAATGCTAAGTACCAGCTCTGACATTTATAGGCGCAGTGAGTACTGTTTCTATGGATTACACCTGTGCAACAAATGCAAATATTTACTTTGACTTAATACATCAATGTTTTTTAAAACATGAAAAAGCAGGCTCTCAGAAGTTAGGGAGATGCATAGTTTTACATAACACTAAGTAACAGCTCTGGCATTTTTCAGCACTCATACATAACTAAATACATTTCACAGTTCCTTACAGAAGTTTCACTTCTAATGTGCTTGGCAATCATGCACATGTTTTCATATAACATTTTTTCTGAAAGGGTTTTTGATGAGACCTCCAGCTCTTTGTGATCTTAATTTTGTGTTAGAGAAGCTACCATTGACCCCATTTGAACCATCTAACCTGGATGACTTGAAGTTCTTAACATGGAAAATTGTTTTCCTGATTGCTCTAACCTGTGCCAGAAAGAAATCTTGAGTTGCCAGCTCTTATGGTGACTCAGCTCTGTATGACTTTCCACAGAGACAGTGTTACTTTGAGAACTGATCCTTCTTTTATGCCTCTAGTGGTATCTGCATTTACATGAACCCAAATTATCCATTTCCTCATTTTCTTTCCTGAACCCACAAATGAGGGAGAAATGATTATCCGTAGCATGGATATCTACAGACAACTGAGGTAGTGTCTTCACACAGCTTAATCTTTCAGATTTATTTTTCATCCACTGTTTATTTCTTGTAAAGGTAAGAAGGAACAACCTGTGTCAAAAAGACTATTTTCAAATGGGGTCCTGGACTATTACCATTTTTTAGACTCCCTGCAACAAAACTATTCCAAGCAGGGTCAAAGCCCACTTTAACAGGGTCTTGGCTTTAGCTATGTTTTTTTTTTGGAAAAGATTAGATTGTAGAAGTATTGCAGTATTGTAGAAGCTGCTACTTGGTCCTCAGTACATAACTTTGCAAAGCAGTTTAAACTTGATTCTTTATCTAGGTCTAGATCAGACTTTGCAAGGATCATTCTCCAGGGGCTCCTGGACTCTTCTGCTTCCACCTTCTAAATGTAGTATGGTAGGTTAATCTATCCATATAGCTAAGGCTACTGCAGCAGTGATCAATATGATGAATAGTATGGCTGTGTAAGTA